>NC_135719.1:24520663-24830250 GCF_964656455.1 Halichoerus grypus | reverse complement strand
CCATGGCCCTCTCCTGAGTCTTGAAGGGATCCTTTACTCAAAGGAGATTAGAACTGCTGCGGAAACTGAGTATTTCTGATTTTGATTTTCTCCTTAGCTTGTGCCCCATGACTCTCTTTTTTTGGCTAATCTTCTTCAAGGGCCCCTCCAGGTGTGGTTTGGTGGTCTTCATTTTTTCCCATACAGGCTTCAGGACTTAATTTGAAAGGACATTTTGCCTGTGTTTCCATGAGTGCCCCCTGGAAGGGTACAAGGCACCAAAGGGAGGTCTGGTCTCCTGGACATGACATCCCGGCAAATGGCTGCTCTGTGAATGGTCTGCACCTTTGGTCTGGATCATGTAATAAGTTGAAGCATTTTCCTACAGTTTTCCTTTTTCTTTTAAAAAAATTATAAATGGAGCAATAAGTAAATGGGTGGCAGATGGTGAGAGTCGGGTTTCTTACTGTTGGAATGGAAGCCAGGGGAGAAGGTCAGAATGACCCATGTGCTAATGGTTTAGAGCTGGGGACTGAGTACGAGCCTCCAGTATGAGTTTATATTTACTTTAATCTAGATACAGGTATGTGTAAGTACACATTAGTATACACACGTTTCCTTGTTCTGCCAGCTAAGAGGGCTTAGAAGCAACAAGCACGCCTAGTCCCCAGATTCTGATTTCTAATAGGATTCCCCATTAGAAAGAATGAGAGCTCTTGGGGAAATGACTGATTCTAGGATTGGGGCAGGAGATACATAAGATAAACCTGGAATATCTTAAAGTGCCAGAAAGTAAGGAAGACTGGGGGGGGGAACCCCTGAGAACTAACAAAATTCAATGATGGGGATATGTCAAAGGGACCCAGGGTATATGTCAAAGGAGTTCCCAATAGCCAAAGCTGGAACAATCTGAACAAAACCAAGTAGTGTTGGATTATAACCCCAAATATGAAATACATATATGAGTCCACACCGATAGAAATAATGATTAAAGCAATAAATAAATGGGGAGAACAGACAAATCCCCCATGCAAAAGAACTCCCAATAATTTATGGAGATACTTCATCCTGAAGGGGGTGGGGGAGATAACTCCCTACTCCTTAAGCATAGTGACTTTCTTTCAAAGAGGATAGTATGGAAAGAGAACGGGGAAAGAGTCACTCTATAGTAGAAAAATCTGATAAACACGACCTCAGCCAGGTGGTGGTGGTCAACAGTGATAAGTCAGTATGTATCCTTTGTAAGATATGATGAGAACAGCACTTTCCCTCCATGGTTTTCCTCCCCAAACACATGAGTCCAGTCCAATCATGAGAAAAACACCAGACAAATTCCAGTTGAGAGACATTCTACAAAGTACCTGAGCAGTACTTCTCAAAGCTGTTAAGATCATCAGAAACGAGGGAAATCTAAGAAGCTACCATGGCCAAGAGAAGTCCAAGGACATACAATATCTAAATGTGATATGGGACCCTTGATGGGATCCCGGAACAGGAAATAGACATTAAGGGAAAACTGAGAATATCTAAATAAAGTATGGACTTCAGTGAATCATAGTAATGTGTCAATATTGGCCCATTAATTGTGACAGATGTGTCATATTAACATAAGATGTTAATAATAGGGGAAACTGGGGTTGGGGTATATAAGAAACCTCTGTGCTATCTTTGTGTTAACCTGTAAATCTAACACTGTTCTAAAATAAAAAATTTACTTAAGAAAAGACAATAAAAATATAAAATAGCTCAAACATACAGAAAAGTACAGAAGATAATTGAACAGACACACATGTACTATTATCCAGGTTGAATAGATACTAATATTTTGCCCCATTTGTTTCTAATTTCTTTCATCTTTTCAAGAAATAAAGTATTACCAATACAGTTAAAATTATTCTATTCCTTTCTTCTCCCTTCATTCCCAGAGATAATGTGTAAAGTTGTTGTTTATTATTTCCATGCATATTTTATACTTATGCTACATATGTATATTTCTATTAACAATATATGCTATTGTTTTGTGTTAATAGTTTCATAAACAGTAACGTTTGGGGGCACCTGGGTGCCTCAGATGGTTAAGTGTCTGCCTTCAGCTCAGGTCATGATCTCAGGGTCCTGGATCGAGCCCTGCATCCACCTCCCTGCTCAGCCAGGAGTCGGCTTCTCTCTCCCCATTCCTGCTCTCTCTCTCTCTTTCTCACTCTCCCTCTCAAATAGATAAATAAAATCTTAAAAACAAAAACAAAAACCAGTAACGTGTGGTTATATAACTTCTGTGAGTTGCTCCTTTACACAATATTGGTTGTTAAATTTATCTATGTTGATTCACTTAGATTTGGTTCATTCATCTTAACCTCTGTATAGTATCCTATTGTATGAATAATGCACCATTATTCATCCTTCCACTGAGGGACAATTAGATTGTTTCTAGTTTTTTACAATTGAAAACAATGTTCTGATTAACATTCTCATATGTGTCTTTTGGTGTAAATGTCAAGAGATTTCAGGGTCTACTCTTTATGAGTAGAATTGCTGGGTTGTGGGATAGGTACATCTTTAACCTTATGGATATTGCCATGTTGCTCTCCAAAATGGATTCACTAATTTATTTTCCCGGTAGCAGTGAGTAAGAATTCAATTCCCCTATTCATCCCTGTGAACAGTTGGTATTGTCCAATTCTTAATTCTGCCAACCAGGTTACGGAATATATTTTTCACGCTTATTGGATGTTCTAGTTTCTTCTGTGAATTTCCTGTTTATAGCTATTGCCATTTTTGTACTGTGTTGCTTATAAGTTTCTTACTGAATACATATTTAACTTGTTACAAAGGTAACACAAGGTTCTCAGATATCTTAACCCAGTGATGTATTGGAGCAGGATCATAGAGTCTCACAAAATCCAGGTGTACATCTTCTCTGAACTCTGTACTCAGTGGCCTCACACTGGTAGCTTAAATTAGCCAGGGTGGAATAATTGACAAGCTCTACAAATCAGGCCCCCCTCCCCCAGCCTAATGTTAAACGTTTGAGACTAGCACACGGAGCACACCATTATCTTAACCTCCTCCTGACTCCTACCTGGTTCAACCATCTCCCACAATGTGGCTGGTTTGAAAGCAATCCTCAACCTCCTAACTTGACTTTTAGCATGTTGGAACTGGGCCTTGGACCTCTTTCAGGAGCTATCTCAACAGGGTTTCTATAATATAAGATAAATTCAGCATCGTATTAAATTAATACATCTTCAACTTTGAAGCTCATCCCTATTCATTGAAAGCAAAGCTAGGTTCCTTCAGTGGCTATCAGACACAGTAATCCAAGCTTAAAAGTAGAATTTAAATATCCAGGGACCTCAGATGTCACCTGTCATTCTCTCAGTTAATCTAGTACTTCTTTGGACAATTTCCCCGGTGGGTATGGATCCAGTCTCTGTATGAACAGCCCGATAATGCAGAGTTCTTTCCCATACAAGACAGTGCTCCAAGCAGAGGGAAGCTGCAAGATAATGCTGGTTATTCGTTTCTATTGGAAAGGAAGAAACATTCTCAAAAAGAACTGAAATCTGTTTTCCTTCCCATTAGTCTAGCTCTGCACATTGGAGTTACCTGGGTCAGGTCTAATAATCATTTTCCAGGTATATAAAACCAGAAGTCATATAAGACTTCTCTTAATGTCTATATGTCTTAATCATCCCTCATGGGATATAACAACTAGCCTTTTCTTACTCCTGCCCGTGTCAGTATTCAGTTCTATTGTTGATCAATGGTCCTCCAAGGACAAATGTAAACAACTTGATTTCTCCTGAGGTGGTCCCCACACTGCAGAGCACAGACATCTGCATAACTTTAAGATCTCACTTATTAGTGTGTCCTTGAGGCCAGAAACAGAATTTGCTGCTAGTAAGGAGCCAGATACATTGATGTTGCTAAAAAAAACAAAAAACAAAACAAAACAAAACAACACAAAAAACCACCACCAACAAGAACAAAAACAAACAAAAAAAAAACAAACTGAAGAAATGTACAAATATATCCTACAGAATGAGGTTTCCACTGGAACTCAATATCCCAAAGAGGACATTTTGCAGGAACATTTTCAATTATCATTTGGGAGATTTTTCCTTTTTTGGATCACCTCTGGCCACTTGTACCTGCTGTGGTGATATAACTGTTTGTCTCTCCATACCATACTCTTAGAAGAATATTTATGAGAATTTTGAAGTGCTGAAAAATGGGCTCTACTCTAAGAAACCCTAATGTGTGGGGGCGCCTGGGTGACTCAGTCGATTAAGCAGCGGACTCTTGATTTTGGCTGAAGTCATGATCTCAGGATCGTGAGATCCTTGGCGCCGGGCTCCGTGCTCAGTGTGTGGAGTCTGCTTGAGATTTTCTCTTCCTCTGCTCCCCCCTCCTCTTATAAATAAATTAATAAAATCTTTACCAAAAAAAAAGAAACCCTAATGTGTGAAAAATCTGCGTTAATAAAACAAATTAGGAAGCAATTATTCCCTGAGTCTGGTTTCACTTGCCTATGCATTGACTATTCATTACTATTCATTACTTGACAGAGAAGGCAAAGGTAGGAGACATGCAGTTAAAGTATAAGATATCATGCAGTTAAAGTATAGTGATACCAAGGTGTCACTCTCAATTAAAAGCCAAAGAGAGCTATCATGGCATTGCAGGAGCAAAAGATCTACTCCAACATGATCATCTCACAGAGGAGAAAACACAGAGGCTAAGTGATATGCACAGAGTCACAGAGCACTAGAGAGTGGGGAAGGGCAGGCAGAGAAGCTTTTCTCCTCGGGTGTGCTGCTGATAAAACATCTCAGAGCTCGTTGTATTAATCGGAGGGAACAGAAATTTGGTTCAATCCTACTTTTCAGGTACTTCTATGATGCATTTCAAAACCAAAGAAGCATCTTTTGTGTTCTCTGCCAGGCAGGGAGCCTTACTATTCGTATGTGTTAATTACACATGTTATGGAGGAGTAAAGATGGTACATCCATTTCAGAGACCAACCACAGCAAATGACAAGTGAAAAATATGGGGCCATACAGTGCTCCCGGGGTTGCTTATTTTCCCAGACTACCATGCGGGGAATCAAACATGTCTACCATCAGGTTGGGGATAGGTCAGTGCCAGTATGTAGAAGGGTCTGCTCAGGGAGCTGGTGCAGGGACAGAAGCCTTCCAGTCTACCTTGAATCTATGGTGATTCCAAGGGTGCCTATCACTCCTGGCCCAAGAACTTCCCTTATTGATATTTTACCCGAATGTGGACAGCTTGTCTCTGTCCAAATTCTCT
This sequence comes from Halichoerus grypus, assembly GCF_964656455.1. NCBI lineage: Eukaryota > Metazoa > Chordata > Mammalia > Carnivora > Phocidae > Halichoerus > Halichoerus grypus. The sequence goes on along the minus strand of NC_135719.1, from coordinate 24,824,961 downwards.
CTGAAACCTCCACATTGCTTTTAAAGTATCATGGAGGAGTATAGCATTTATGGCCCTGTGAGCTGGCTATCTGTGCAAATCTAAAATAGAAAATCTTCTCAAGTTGAGTGGAGACAGATCTCAAGGAGACTGAGACTCACATTGCCTTTACCATGTAGGGACTTGAACCAGCTAGAGATCACTAGTATCTTTCTTGCCCCTGAATTGCTTTGTGGAGACCCCTTAGAGCCTACCACAGCTAAAACCCTTTGCAGGGGACCTTAGGCAGATGGACCTCTGAAAGTATATTTCTGCAGAGACAGCTGTGGGCATGAAGGTTGGAGATGAGCATCTCTGCTAACTCACATAATAGCAAAAATGGAAAGCATTGTGCCAAATTTTTTTAGAACAGCTACAAAATTTCTAAATTACACAATATACTCCTTAAAACTTTTAAAATTCAGATATAATTACACACAGTGAAATGCATCCATCTTAAGCATATAGTTTGATGTGTTTTTGATGAATACATGCACTGCCGTGGCCAATACCCCAATCAAGACACAGAGCATTGCCATAACCTTAGAAAGTTCTTTATACATCTTCCTAATCATCCAGAACCCTGCTGCCCCTCACCAAAGGCAACTATGATTCTGATTTTTATCTCATAGATCAGTTTTGCCTGCTGTTGAACTTCATCTGAACTAATGCAATATGTACTCTTTTGTGCTGGCTTATGCATTATGCTTTTGAGGCTCATCCATGTGTTTGTATGTACTAATAGTTTGTTCCTTTTTATTGTTAAGCAATATTGGATCGAATGGATATGTCATGATTTGTTTATCCATTCTTCTTTGATGTACATTTGGGTTGTTTCCAGTTTGTTGCTTTTACGAATAAAGCAGTTACCAACATTTCCATAGAGGTCTTTTTGAGGACTTATTTTCATTTTTCTTGGTTAAATCGCTAGCGGTAGAATTGCTGGATCATAAGTTAGGTGTGTGTTTAACCTTACAGGAAACTGCCAGACAGTTTACATAATGCACTCTTAATTAATAAACCTGATTACCTGTGAATTCTTCTACATTTTTTATTTCATGATTTGTTTTTGTCTTGAATTGCATTGATAGGTTATGGGTACATATTCTTTTGAAATGTATCCTTAAGGATAAGACCTTGATTAACTATTATCATTTTAATGGTTCTTCAATTCTTCTGAGTTGTTTATGCAAACAACTTGGAATCTGAAAGAATCATATTGGAAAACTGGGATGATCTCTTTTGTGACTCTCTCCCATATTTTTATCATCTTCTTTCATATTTTATACATACAAAAATATGTGTAATATATGCATTAGTTATAAAGCATAATGATAAAGTGGAAATCTGTAAATTTACCACCCGACCTGAGAATGAACATAGTTCTGAGAACATTGCATGTGCCTCTGGGGTTCTCCCCACTCCCTCCCAGAGGTAACCAGGATCCTATGTTTTGTGTTCTTTATTAATCCTCTTGCCAAAACAAAAGTAAAACAAAACAAAAATACTTTATTGTGTATTTAATTATTTTACTTTAAAAAAATGCCACAAGTTTTTTGTTGTCCTTGCGTTTAAGAGCTTTATCAAAATGGTGTCGTGTGCTTTTTTTCAGAACTTGCGGTTTTTTTTTTTAATTTAAAATTGTGTTTCAAAGATTTGCCCATGTGTGTGTGGCTGTGGTTTATTCGCTTTTGCTTTGAATGACATTCCTTTCTGGAAATATACCATAGTGTATTGTGTACTTAGAATACTTATCAATTGTCATCTGTGCTGTTTTTCACATTTTCACTTGGTACATATTACATTTTGGGGGTGTCTGGTACATTTAGCAGAATATTTTGAAATAAAACTTTTCAAGTAAACAGTTTTTAAAAGGTGAAAGTGAGCAACCAGTTTCAGCTCCAAATGAAGGGAAATTTATAAGACACCTGGGGAAAATTGCATAAAACAAAATGGGTGATGCATTGTTGGTGCTATTATAAAGCAAAGACTCCAATTAATGTTTTACTACATGATTTTATTTCCAAGGTTGAAAAAATAAGTTTGACTTTGAGATGTAGAACGTAATCCTTGAAGAAAACACAAATCACCTTCTTTGTCTAGGTGATCAAGTTAGAGCTAAAAAGCAATCTAAATTTTCACTCTCTTCTCAATATTAAGCTCTATAATAGTAAGCATGTAACTTCACTGTCTAAAATAACTTAATCTTATTTATTTCCTACTACTTTAGGAAAACAAACATTTAAAAAACTCACAAATGAAAAATAATTTTGGTTAAAAAAACTCTACAGTATAAATAACTATACATTTCTCTTTATTCCATAAACCTCCTTATGTTCAGTGACAACTCAATGGGCATTTTTATTACTAATACTTGAAATATATTGTGTAGTAAAGATGCTTATATTAGCATTCACCTTTTAAAATCAGCTCTAAACTTTTGTCTTAATTTACAAGTATGTATTAAAAAATTCTGAACACTAAATACGATGAGAATATAATATTGATATTCCTTTACATTTAGCTGCAGAATGGATCTGTAGGCATCAAGATTAACCTCATGCAGGGAACTCTCTGAAGAAATATTTTAAAAATTAGTAAACTAAATTTTAATTATTCACATATAGTGCCTTATTTTTAAATGATACATGCTAAATTTGAGTTTCTTTTTAAAGATTCTAATATGTTTCTTCCTTTGCTAATGTCCAGAAACATCTAAAACTGGAACATTGTATTTGAAAATTAAGCTGAATTTCAGTTAAACAAAAACAAATCCCATATGAATGACTCTTTTAACTAAAAAAGAAAAAAAAAGATTTATTTCCTTTCTATACACTGACTCACTGAATTGAGCTAAAAATTTCCAAGGGGAAAAATGATCTAGGAAATAAATATAGGGGGGAAAAGGGCTAGGTTTCCATCGTGATAGCTTCTGACTTGTTTTCAGTTCTTAATTGAAAAAATTATTTACGAACGATGGGATGCATAATGTAACTCGGAAATCCTTTAGAATTAGAGTAAAAAAAGAAACCTACCTTTCCTTTAGAAACGTTCTCCTCTTACCAGACAGCCTAATTGTTTGAGACAAACACTGCCACTCGATCTAGACATTCCCAACTCTTTTATTAGCCATCTTCTTTTTTATTTATTATTGACATCAATCAGCCTGAGTCATGAAACCGGACCACATTACAGACGACACGTGGTCCAATCACTATTTTTAAAAGTCCACGTATTTCAAACTCCTTTCTCCAGCCATTGCTGGGCTGTTTCTCCTTTGAGAACCTGGTCTCCGCAGCATTATTTCATTAGATGGCAGTCCTAGGGCAGTCTCTCTTTGGGGAAACCGCTCCTTGGTCACATTCAGGAAAACCACCAAGGAGACCTGGAATTGGTGCTGGTTTCTAGTCACTTACGTAGCAAACGAAACTAGAGAGACGTGCTCGGGAGGACCCCAGGCAGGTGCGGATGGGTTGCCGCAGTGACCACTGATCGCGCGTGTGTGCGGCACATTCCCGGGTCCCGACACCAGCCGGGAGACCCGTACGAGCCCGGGCTTCGGCCCCGGCCCCCCACCCAATCCTCAGGAGCCCTTCGGACACGCCCCCCCAGCCTCCGGGGCCCCGCAGCCCCGCACTGTGCACGCGCCTCGGCCGCTCCCCGCAGCCGCCCACGTGGTGGAGCCCCGAGCCTCGTGAGGCCGCGAGGAGAGCCCAGGGCGGGCCGCGGGTCGTGGAGGCCCGACCAGCGCGACCCAGCCTGGCCAGCCCCCTGCCCGGGCCCCCACATTTCCTCTCCCGGAGGGAGGCGACACTCCGCCGGCCGGCCCTCCCCGGCGCCTGCCGCGCCCCCTGGCGGCCGCCGCGGGGACGCGCCCTGGGCACGCGGGGCAGCCTGTCTGGGCCCCCCTTCCCCGGCTCGGGGCCCGCGGGGGGCGGCAGGCCGTCTCCCCTCGCGCCCCTGAGCCAAGCCATGCGGGCCGCGCCCTTCCCCTTCAGCTCCCCGCAAGCACCAGAACTCCGGGCTCCCTGGTCGCGAGGCCGCGGCCGTCCCAGCCTTGCGTGAAAGTGCCTGTCTTAGTAGCTTGGGGGTCTCCTTTCTCCCAGGTGTGCCCCTCCCGCCACATTCGGGCTTTCCAGCACGCTGAGGAAAAAAATGCCGCATGCACGCACTTATTTATTTATTTTGCAACAGCTGCAAGAAACAATGAAGCTTTTCAAGACCCGAGGAAACGCGCTTTCCAGCCGTGCTGTTGTTTTCAATGAACCTCTCCGGCCCCGCACTGCCCGCTCACCCCGCCCGCTCCGCCCGCTCCGCCCCCTCCCCTCCTCCCCTCCTCCCCTCTCCTCCCCAGCCTGCCCCTCCGCCGAGCCCGGGCCGGCGCCGGGGGCATTGTTTTTGGAGTCTTGCGGGAGGGGAGGGCGCGTGCAGGGTGGCCGGCGCAGTGCGGGTGGGGGCGAGAGCGTGTGGGCGCGCGCGCGCGTGTGCCGGCGCGGGCGGGGGGCGGGGGCGGTGCCTCGCAGCCTCGCACCCCACGCCCGGGCTCCGCTCCGCACGTCCCTGGAATCCCGGGCTCCGGCTCTTGGCGCGCGCCGTCCTGGGCCGGGCCCTCGGCGCGCCGCGGCTGCGGCTGTGGCCGCTCCAGTGTGCGCGCGGGCGCGTGTGCGCGGTCCCGAGAGCTCGCGCGCGCGAGCCCCCAGTGTGTGGCAGCGGCGGCGGCAGCGGCGCGGCGAGGCTGAGGCTCTTGTTTACCAGCATTAACTCCGCTGAGCGGAAAAAAAAAAAAAAAAAGGGAAAAAACCCGAGGAGGAGCGAGCGCACCAGGCGAACTCAAGAGAGGCGAGCGAGCGAGAGGGACGCCGCCAGCGAGCCTGTCTCCGGCGCGCCCGTGCCCGGCGCTTGCAGACCCTCGGCCCCGCTCCCCGGGCCCTCCACGCCCCTCCCGCGCGAGGGGAGCTCCACGGCGCGTTGCGCGCCTCGGCTTTGACCTTCAGCGAGCCGGAGCCCCCGCGCGCGGAGCCGGCGGCGGCGGGCGGGGGCCGGGCGGGGGCCGGCGCGGAGCCCGGGCGGCGCGGCGGGAGTGCTGAGCGCGGCGCGGCCGGCCCGCCGCTTTGTGTGTGTTCTGGATTTGGGAAGGAGCTCGCGGCGGCGGCGGCGGCGCTGAGGGAGGAGGCGGCGGCGAGCGGAGCCCGGAGGAGGAGGAGGAGGGGGAGCCGCTCATTCATTTTTACTCCGCATTTCTGCCCCTGGCCGGCCTCACCCGCGACCCGGACTTCGGGGCAATCTTGCGAACTGCGTCGCGCCCTCCAGCCGCGTAGGCTCGGGTGTCGGACAGCCTCCCCCTCTGCCTGGGGTCGGGTTTGTTTTTCCTCGCCGAGACGAATTTGGGCTTTGCCCCCTTTCTGTGCAGTTTTCCCCCCCTCCTGCCTCTCTGGGTTTGAAAATGGAGGCCGACGACGCCGACAGCCCGCCCCGGCGCGCCTCGGGTTCCCGACTCCGCCGAGCCCTGGGCCGAGGCTGCCGGCGCTGAGGGGCCGCCCCGCGCCGCCGCCCGCCCGCTCCGCGCACCCGGAGGGTCCCCGGCCGGCGCCGCCTTTGGAGTATTGTTTCTTTCGCCCTGTTTTTGGAGGGGGCGAAGACTGAGTTTGAGACTTTTTCTTTCCCGTTTTTTTCTTTTTTCCTTTTTCCTTTCTTTTTTCTTTTTTTCCTTTTTTTTTTTTTTTTTTTTTTTTTTTTGAGAGAGGGGAATTTCGTCCCAAATAAAAGGAATGAAGTCTGGCTCCGGAGGAGGGTCCCCGACCTCGCTGTGGGGGCTCCTGTTTTTCTCCGCCGCGCTCTCGCTTTGGCCGACGAGTGGAGAAAGTGAGTATGTGCCCGCCGCCCGCGGCCACTGCGGGAACTTTTCCTCCGAGGGGCTGCGCCCTGTTTGCGAAACCCGAGTTGCCACTGTCGCAGCTGTCGGGCCCCCGGGCTCGGGAGCGGCGGGGCGGGGTGCGGAGGGGCTCGGCCGGAAGGCCGGAGCGGCCCCGGGGCCCCAGTTCAGCGCACCCTCGCACGGGAAGGGCCTCGGGGGCTTTCTCTTTCGCTGTCCCGAGAGCCCTGCCCCGCGGGCCGGTTGTCTTGGGCTGCGCTCGTGCCCGCGCTGGGACTCCGTCGGGGAAGTTCGCGCCGGCCCGGGCCCCGCCACCCACACCTCACCCCCTCCCGGCGCGCGGGCCACTCCGCACAGAAAGCTGGCCCCCGCGCGGCGCGCAGACGGCGGTGACAGCTCCCGCGGCCGCGCGGGGCCCTCGCTGCTGGGGCACACACGGTGCCCGGGGGCGGGGGTCGGGGAGCCCACCGGCCGTGGTGTTCCAGGGGGAGGCGCCCGGCGGAGAGGCCCCGCAGCCCCAGGACACGTTTCCAAACCTCCCAGCTCGGCCTCTCGTCGCCAACGCGCCTGGTCCCTCGGGCGTTTTGGGATCCTGGCCTTTCCCTTCCCGTCACTTTCGCCCGATCTTTGGCGGGTTACCTGCCCCCGGCTTCGGCTTCCCGCGGCTGCCCTGTGCCGCTCAAGGGTTGGGGGGAGCGTTCCCGCTTAGCACCCCCCCTCCCCTGGAAAACAGCTAGGTCGGGGGCTCTACATCAGTCTGGCTTTTCCGGGGAGCGAGTCTGGGCCACTAGTTAAAAGGGTTCTGGGATTTTCTTCAACCCAGTTGCTATCCGCGGGTAGACGCCTCTCTTCCTCCTGGCGGGGCTGGGGGTGGTCGGGCAGCATCCGACTGTGCTAGAGTGGGTGTGTGGTCCGAGTCGACGTGCAATTCCACACACGTGCTCGCAACGCGGGGCTGTAGCTGTCGCCACACGGCCGCTCGGGGACACCTAGGCGCCTGGCCCTGGCGAGAGGTGTCGTGCGCCGTGGTTTAAGGAGCGCCAGGGTCTGCGGCAGCGGAGGAGGTGGGCGGGAGGGTGTTTTGTTTTGCGAGCGCAGAGCCCTCGCCTTGGTTTTGTGGCCGGAGTTGTGTGGCACTACCTACCCCCCGCCCCCGCCCCGCACTTCCGTTGTACAAAGTTAATAAGCAATATCGCTCCACGCTCGCTATCGCTTGCAATCTGATAGCTTTTGTTTTGATAGCGTCGGGTAGGGGTAGGGAAGTGCGGGGAGGGAGGGAGGGAGAACTTAGGGCCCCACGGTGTGTGGAGTGAGGCGAGGGAGGGGGTTCCATACTCAAAAAATTGAAACGTGGTTTCCTAGCATAGTCGCGATGGTAGGGTAATTTGAACACGACGAAAGTTTAAATGCAGTCGGAGAACTGGGGCTGGGAACGGTGAGGGCGTGTTGGTGAGTAATGTTTGCCGAGGGTATGCAGGTGGTGCCAATTAACTTTTAAAAAATTACGACCGAGCCTTGAAGAGTGAGGGGGAGAACCGGGAGGCGGCGGGGGGGGGGGGATGGTCTGGCCCCATCACAGGGGCGATTCGGAAAGGCTGTTTGTGTAAACAAACCCTTCTTAAGTGTCTTGTAAGAAATGAGTCCATGATGGAGTAAGAGGAGATTTTTAAAGAACTGGTGTTTACTACATGGAGTAAGTCGCAGATTGAGGCCGGACCTTCCACAAATCTGAGCTCTCCTGCTCTTTGTTTTCTAAACTTTCAGCTCACTGGATTGGATGAAAGGCTTTCGGCTCCCTTCTAAGGATTACAGATGGTGTTTGGGGGGGCGGGGGGGGGGGGACAGGAGAGGGTTTCTAGCCTCTAAAAGCTAAACACAGTTTAGAAGACACAGGAGAGCTAATCAATTTTTTTATGGCATGTTACCGAAGTGTGTAGTGTCTCTAGTTTTATTATTTAACGTTAGTAAGTTCCGAAATTCACAACAGCAATGATAGCCTTCTTGAGGAAGGAGTCGGGCATTTTAAAATAGGATGTCTTGTTTGGAATGATCTTCATGAAAAAATGCTCTTTGTGAAAGGCAGTTCTTTCTTGAGAAAACAGGAGGAGAAGGGGCATTTTTCATGCTACTGAGAGACCAAAGTTTTTTTCTCAAGGATCCCTTGAAAATTGTTGGTTCCTGAAAACCTGATGGATGGCCAGAAGGCACTCTGACTCCCCATTTGGTTCGTCCAAGTCCTCACTCAGTGTCTGCTCCTTCCCACGGCTCTGAAGTTTTCAGGAGAAAATGATAAGCTCAGTGTTAGCATGTGTTTGCTTTTTAGTCAGAAAGGTGGTAGAAGATTTAACTCTGATGGAAATAAACTACTGAATCCAATCGGAGATAGGTAATTCTTTTGGCTGTCTAGGATAGTGATAAAAATTGGGATGGTGTTGGTTCCTATTGTGTTGGCATATTTAAGGATTAGTGTTTAGTCTTTGAACACTGAAACCTACAGCAGTAGGGTGATTTTCTTTTAAATCTTTAACTTAGATTTAGAAGTTTTTGAGGCAGATGAAGTCATGCAGATATGTTTGTTTTATATCAACATAATGTGAACAGAGCATCTAAAGAAGGGAGTCTTGGAAGTTATGAGTGGTAGATCATCTGATGGCTTCTTCTTCCTCCTCTTCTTTTTAAAAATCCATATTCACTTCAAACAGATTGTGGCCATCTCATTAAAAGGGTTCAGTCATCTTTCTGCCCCAGGCACAGTCATATCCTATTGTCAGAGAAATATAGGTATGTGAAAGGTTGGTGTTTAAAGAAGTTGGTGTTTTATTACCAGAGGAAGAGCCCAGAATAAGAAGTTGGAAAGAACCTAAATAGCAAATTACAGTTTAGACTCTCTAGAGGGAACTAGCAAGTAAATGGTACTTTTGAGTAGGGATGGGGTGTGGGTCAGGATTTGGAGTTTAAAAGGTTATATGTTTGATTTGTCAGAAGGATTAGAAAAATCCAACCTAAGAAATATGCTAAGGTTGACTGGAAGAACCTTAAAAACAAAGTGCTAAGTGAAAGAAGTCAATCACAGAAGACCACATATTGTATGATTCCATTTATATGAAGTCCAGAATAAGCAAATCCGTAGAGACTGAAAGTAGATTAGTGGTTGTGTGGGGGGCGGGGAGGCGGGAACAGGGAGTGACTGTTAATGGGTATGGGGTTTCTTTTGGGGGTGATGAAAATGTTCTAAAATTAGATTGTGGTGATGATTGTACAACACTGCACTAAAAACCATCGAATTGTACACTTTAAATTAGTGACTTTTATGGCATGCGAATTATATCCCAATAAACCTGTTGTGTTTTTTGGTAGAGATGTGCCGGGGTCGACAAGAATGCATTGTGTTCCTTTGAACATAGAGATTAGATTAAAATTATTAAGTAAATTTGTCCAGCAGGTTGGTGTCTGTCTCTTCTTTATTTGTGGAGTTTTTCAGATCTATGCCCTATAGCAGTACAACAAACCGATGGCTGATGTTCTATCAGCAGCAGGGATTCAAGGCCACAGGAGACATGGAGAAGGAAAAAAAAAAAATCTTGGTTCCACGTAGCTCAAGTTAAGGATTAGGGGGTTGGATTAAAGAAACACAAATGCTAGTGAAAGTCAGATTTGTGACAGTAAAATCCTTCATTGCATCTGAAGCGGAGTTGGTTTTTCCAAGATTAAAGTTTAGGAGCCGGGTCTGGATGGCTTTTTTTGTGTTTCCAGTTTTCTTATGTTTTCCAACAAAGAAATAATGTACTGTTTTAAGGTGGTAAAGAATTTCCACTTTCTTTTTTTTTTTTTTTGACATCCAATATTAACTACTTTGGTAGTGAAGACCGAGGATGAATGTGGTGGGTTTTTCTTTGTTGCTCATTTTATTTTCTAAAAAGCTCCAGAATCTGAGCAGGAAACAGAATCTTTGTAAAAGATAGCAGTGGTTGCAGGCATACAGTAATTTTTTTAAATTTAAAATTTCTCAGGGAACAAAAGATTTAAAAATAGAGCAAAGGCAGTTTTGTTTTTAAACAGTTATACCTTCTTCCAGGTTTACCTTGGCCTTTTAATAGGAAAAGGCGTAGAGAATAATTGTTGTTTACTTTTGTTTTTGGTCTTTGTCTAAGGTTTAGTTTACTAATAAAAATGTTTCCTGTCCTTATTGTTGCAAGATCAGGGCTGTGATGAAAATCAACTGTATCATTTTCACTTGTTGCCTTAGAGTTTTGCCAAGGGGAGCCCCCAAGGGACAGTAGCTTCCTTTTAAATCTGGTTTCATTTGTTTTGTGAAAATGTGCTTTGAGAAGCAACCGAATCCAACCAGCACTTATTGGGCACCTTCTGTATGAAAGCTGGACCCTGTGCTAGGCAATGCGTAAGCTTACAAAGAAAGAGGACTTTGCTTTTGCCCTCGGGGCATTTTATAAACTCCTTCATGAAACAAAGTTGCTTGGACATTCAGATCTTTTTTAGACTCAACACAGGATAGGCAGTTTTCAAATTGACAGCAAACAGCATTTTAAAGGCTCTTTAAAAACATATCTACAGACTTAAGATATAAAGTAAACCAATGTTGCTGAATCTTCTCAAGCCCTGTGTTGTACCTCCGATTGCAGTGGCATGGCAGGCCATGACACATTGGATGCATTCACTCATCTTTGCTCAGCCTCGCTGCTTTGGGAGAACATTGGTTATGACAACTGTGATTAAAAGTATGGAGTGTTGCAGTTACCTTTTGCCAAAACTTGAGGAGTTACAGGCGTGTACATGAATGCTGCACAGCGTGTTTTGAGTTGTAAGGAAGATGGAACTGTTCTGGATTTACACATTGCTTAGCTTTCTGGAAATTATTAGGAAACTTTCTAAATTGTAAGGCTTTATAATTTAAAAGAACTCGCTGTTTTTAAAGGTGTGAAGGGGTAAGAAGATTGAGGAGGCAGTTAAATCTTGAAATTTTTTTTTTAATCCTAAAAAGTAGAAGCCATGTTTCTCTCTGGGTTGTGATTTACTTCGATTTGTTTTCACAGCTCATTTAAATATCATATGGAGGGGTATCTGTGTCAGCTTGCTTTGAACAGCTTTTCTTAGCCAGCCTATGATAGGTGCTGAGTCCAAGAGATGCCCTCCTCTGAATTGTACTAAATATATAATGGTTGCACCCATGCTTGTGGTGTAGTTTCTCGATTTCTCTGTCTGAGATTGTTCTGAAGGAAAATTCTGAACACTCTAAAGACAACAAAGTGAATAATGAATGAAGCACTCTGACCCCCCCCCCTCCCCCCAACCCTTGAAAATGGTGTTCGGCCTCAGATTATCAAGAGGAGGTTTTCCTGTTATTTCTAAAGATATGATTTGGCTTAAACTTGAGGGGGGGGGTGGTACATGCAACAGTCCTGATGTTTGTGCACATTGAGACTTGTTGACATATGGGGAGCATAACTGATTTTCAATGTATTTGGAAAGATTAAAACTTTGAGAGATGTATCACTCCTCCCCCTCCCAACTCCAAGGATTGGTAAAAACTGATTTTTTCTAAGAAAAGGGCAAATGTTTGGTATAAAATGATTAGTAAACAAAGGATCTTGAAAAACAAGTCAGGTTGTTAATGGCAATAGATGCATATTCCCTTGGCATGATGAAGTTTGTTTCTTTTGTTAAATTTTGATGACCATTCTTTGACTCACAATGGTAACAATACCTTTGATTTTGAGACTTTTGAACTTTGGAAGACTAGATTGTTTTCAACTTTGAAAGCATCCATTTTCCTCATGTTGTAAAGTCCCAGATAATCAGTTTTGAAGCTATCCCTACTTTTTTCAGTTATGCCAATTTCACTGATGGCTTATGAAATTGATTCATTTCAAAATCTTAAGGAAATATTGATATTTATTGAATTGAGAAATAGTTTTTTTTTCCCTCCCTGAGCTTTCTCAGTAAATACACGTTGAACACTTACTGGACTCAGGTCTTTAAGTTTAAAAATTCATTCTGATACCATAAACTATTTTGCATACATTTTTCAAGGTATGAGTCAAACCATAGAAATCACTTGCTATATTTATTGAGAACACTAAAGAAACACACTAATAAGCAAGGCTTATATTTTTTCTTTCTTTTTTGTGCCCTGACTACAAAGAATTTTTAAACTTACAGGTTGCTATTCAGATCTTACTGGAACATAACAGAAAGTAGTTTCTTTTATGATGAGGGATGAATGCCTACGATTGCCATAACTTTTACAGTGTATTGTTGCTGTTATTTATGACTGGGAAAAGTAAGTAGGGATGTGGGGACTGACTTTATTCTCATATTTATCCTCTCCTTGGTAAGTGCTGGTGATGGCTTACTTTGTAAGTTGCTGGGGATGCGTCCATGGAGCTGAGTGACTTTGCCCACATAGGGTGGCTGATGGTCTTGCAGTTCATACTTTCTTATTTGAAATAGTTTGGTGGCTTAGCCACATGGGGATGCATATGACTGGTGCCACCAAATATTGCCGAGAGAGCAATGCCTGCCTTAAATTGTTTACATTATAATCTGGATTTTTTTAAGAAGCATTTATATTTAAAGACTTTAGCAGTATTCTATTCCTGGTCCAGAAGGTCTTGGCGGTGGGGGGGGGGGGAGACGGTGGAAGGGGGATGATGGTTGAAACTTTATTCTTTTATCTCACTCCTCACTCTCTTAGCCCCCTTAACAAGACAGGCATCTACTTCAGTAATAATTATATAATAAAAATGCTATGCAAAATTGTGTGTGTGTGTGTTTCCATTCCATTCATTCAAATTCTGACAGTTTTAAATACGTTATTGTTTCGGTCTTGTATACTTTTGTATGGCTACTTTCTTTTTAACCTGGCACTAACTTTCTTTAAACTGGCTTTGGGATTATTTGTCAGTTTGGTAATTCAGGTGTATGCATACTGCCGTTTGAATTACTCTTGACATGGGAGAACAAATATATTTTGACAGCCTTAAAGCTTAAATGTTTTATAGAGCAGAACTTTTAAATTTTCCTGAGATATTTTGGATGCCTACTTTCCGCTTGTCCTCTCCTGTAAAAATATAATCAGTGGGTGGTTTGTCTCTCTAAAATTGATATTGGAAATACATATTTGACTAAGTAAATGAGACAGCACCAATTTGGGTCAGGCAAATTTTAGTTAATAGCTTTAGTGAATAGTTAAGGAACAGAAGTCTGATGATAATTAGGGAGACATGAGTTTATGCATAACAGTTTTCCCCAAATTTGAAGTATCTGAGTGACTTTTAATAACTTCCTGGGAAAAAGTAGGAAGCCTAGAGAAAGCCAAGGTGTGAGGTCCATGAACCACCTGCGCTATCAGGTGGCAAACAGTTCTTTAAGTCATTAGCTTTATTTAGATTGTAAAATCTTCATCAGATGTGCTCAGATTTATCTGTGTTGTCCTAAATTTATTCTCCCCATCTTTTTTTCCTGGGTCTCGTAATTGTGGGATAATACACAAGCTCACGGACTCAGGATTTGAAAGAGAAGCACAGATTGCCATGAAAACAAATGAACAAAGAGACCAGTGACAGAGGAGGATCTGCTGTTCAGCTTTCCTTCGCTCTGTTGTCTGATTTCTGCAGATAATGAGTTCACGGCGTATGTTAGGTCGCAACATTATGGTATAGTTTGGTTACGGGAAATTCTTTTGATATCAATCGCTTTACATGTTTGGGAGATATAGTTGGGATTTTCTTTCTAACATGTACCTCAATAAGATTTCCAACAGTGAATGTTGGATCAGGATGGGATTTCTACATTTTAGTTCTTCAACCCATTCTTTTCTGGGGAGACTGGTTAATTGAATGTTTCCTTCCTACCTCACTGAGTCCCTTGAAATCATTTAGATTTGCTCCTGATTCCGGCTCCACCCTGGTCCAGGCCAGGCCTGCATCATCTCTCCGAGGAGATGCTCTGCAGGCCTCTGAGCTGCTTTGGCCACTTAGACTCCTGTGCCCTCTCTCTGGTCTGATGGATTGGCCAGCCTCAAATTGGCAGCATGTGCCTTTTGTGGTGCTGCACTGTGGTCCAAGAATCAAGTCCAAGATTCCTCATACTGGGCTGTGGTACATCCTTAGTAAGACTGTGCTGTAGGGATCCTGTGTTAATTCCCAGCACTCCCCAATACCCATGCTTTAGCTCTGAGGTTAATAAGCCATGCCAGTCCTGTCTCCATGGTTTTGTTCCTGCTGCGTTCATGGTCTGGAATGTTTTTCCTTTTTGCTGCCCTGCCACCCCCATACCGAATAGTGGGAGGTGCTACTCTAGAACACAGCAGAGTCACCTGGTTCTGGTTTCTTTGTTGTCAATTAGGTCTTTGACCCCGGAACAAGTTATTTAACTTTTTTGAGTCTCAACAGAAACGTAGACACTTAAAATAATTGGGAAGTTTTCTCCTTTTCTCATTAAACAACAACATAAAAATATTTTCTAATATATTTAGAAAACTAAAGTCAGAAACATTGGGGAATGGAGTTTTTTATTTAAAAAAAAATCTCTAGGTTTCAGATCTATAAAGTAGGGACAGGATGTTAGCTATGTAAAGATTTTTTATTTATTTGAGAAAGAGCGCGTGAACATGAGAGGGGGGAGGGGCAGGGGGAGAGGGAGAAGCAGGCTTCCCGCTGAGCCAGGGGCCTTGACATGGGGCTCCATCCCAGGACCCAGGGATCATGACCTGAGCCGAAGGCAGACTCTTAACGCACTGAGCCACCCCGGTGCCCCACAGATGGTAGCTATCTAAAGGTGGAATTTAATTTCCCCCAATACCTTTCTGTGGTTTTAATAGATCTGAGATGACATCCTTTCATTTCTAACTCAGATTCCCCTTCCTTCATGAAGCTTTTCAGATTACTCTAACTTCTATAGACCTAACTTCCCCCTTACTCCTTTGAGTTCATAACCACTACTGTGCTGGTTAACAGTGGTGATTTGTTTTGTCTTGTACCTGAGCTGTTGTCATTTTATGAGGCTGTAAAGAGCAGTGGAGCCAAAGAGCCTGCTTTGAATCTCAGCTCCTCAGTAGCTAAGATCTCAGGCAAATTACTTAATCTTCCTGTGTCTCAGTTTCCTTGTCTGTGAAACTGTCATTTTAGTAGAACCTACTTAGTACATTTTTTATAAAAATTAAGTGACATATGCAAGTGCTTAGAAGAGAGGCTAACATACACTAAGCCCCTCAGACTTCAGCTTGTTACTGCTCTTATGGATGTGACATTCTTGAACAGAGGTGTTGTTTGGATAGTGCCAGGAATATAGGACACACTAGGTATTTGACTGCCCTTGTCATTGACATGTGATGGATATAAAGCCTGACCTATAATAAATGTTCCACAATAAAAATTTTGTTAAAGTGCTTAACAAGATGCATTTGGCTCGTTAAAGCTCAGTAGTATGATTTACCTTTTTTCAGCAGACAGTGGTAAACCCCTGTAGTTCACCTTTGACTTCAGAGATCTGTTCATTATACCTTCTCCCCTAATTCTTCCAGTTACCCATTTCTGCCAGTGCCGTTGAAGTGTCCAGTGTGTGCTTTGCCCACCTCACTAATGCATAGGCGACACCTAGTGGCCAGAAAAGAAATTCAGCCTGTTTGGGGACTGATTTAACTGAGCTGGTGCCCCAAGGATGGAGATAGCAATCTCCTCCTCCCTCCCGACATTCCCGCCCCCCCCCCCCCCCCCCGGACCCTTATTTTGCCTTCTGGCTTGGTTCCTGGGAACCGATTGCAGGAAAATGTGGGGACTGCAGGCTTCTGTAGAAACCATTGGGATATGGTTTGGGATTAAGATTGCTGTACTGTGTCAGCCAACTCCTTTAAGAATTAGCTACAATTAGGGTCTTCCTAACTGTTGTAAACAATTTTGACAGAGTTGTTGTATCTAGCGTACCTTTCACAATTCAGGGTTGAAGGTGTTTCTACAGGACTTTAATTAATAAAAAGTTCTAAAATATTTCTTTTGAGATTAGAGATTAAGAAAATAAAGCCTACTAATTCATTCTGAAAAATAAAGCAAGATTTACTTCCCATTGCTCTATTGAAATATGTGGTAACACTTTAATTATCATTCTTATAGGTGTTGCCTTGGGCAATTTTATGTAGTTAGCATGTTCGCCAGTCAGAGTTCCTAATGGAGAATGGACACTTCAGTTACTGGTGTTAGGTCTCACATCAGATGCAGTTTGTTAGGTGTTTTTCTGTATTTGGTTTCATGCTTTTTTGGTATTTTGAGAATCTACTTTCTGACTTCCTTAGCTGCAACGACACTTAGTGTATAGTGGTTATTCCCCTTTACATCTCGAAAGTTTTAGAATCGTTTCCCTGTGATTGCTTTTTATTATTTTTAATTTGGAAATCATTTCTTTGGCTATGTGAGAGAAGACTGCAATGTGCCATCATCTCAGATGTTTTGAACAACTCCTTCAGCTCTTTCTCAAACAGGCTGTACTCATTCAAGTCTCTTTGCCTTGGCAGGTGAAAGCCCCTCTGCCTAAAACAACTATGTTACCAATTTGCCCTCTGGAAAACTTCTTTAAGCTTTAGCTGCGATTTCACCCTCTCTGATGGCCTGGATTGTGCATGCAGGGTGGTCCTGTGACACTCTGTAGCTCTGTTAGCACATTGCCCCCATATTGTTCCTCCCAGTGGTTGGGGAGGGGATGATGGTACCTTGGTCATCTTTGAATTCCTGGGACAAGGCCCGGTGGCCTGGCACATAGGATGACCTCAAACAGAAGACTTCTTGGGGGGGTAAATCCCCTCTCACCTTCCCCTCCCATTCACTTGGAAGCACTCTTTACAACAAATTCATCATCTTTTCATTATAGCTTTGCCAGCGGAAACATTTTACCGTCCTAGGCACTACTATGTAGAACTTGAAAGCAATAAAATTATCTTTAAAATCATTCTTTCAGGGTGCCTGGATGACTCAGTCAGTTGAGCGTCTGACTTTTGGTTTCAGCTCAGGTCATGATCTCAGGGTTGTGAGATCAAGCCCCATATTGGGCTCTGCGCTCAGCACGGAGTCTGCTTCAGATTGGCTCTCCCTCTCCCTCCTGCTCACTCTCAAATAAAAATGAGTAAATCTTAAAAAAAATAAAATAAAATCATTCTTTCATTGGGCTTTTTGCACATTGAGGTGAACAGAAACCTTAAAACTCCTGGAAAGGCTATTTGTGAGTCTATCCCTGTGGAGGGAGGCCTTGTTCTGTAAGTTCCCTACAGATAGGATTTAGTGAGTCATTCATCACCACCAGTTGTTGGTAGTGGGCCACATGTAAACCATGGTGGTGCTGGGTGCTTGACTGAAGGCAGGCGGTCAGGCTGGGCTCGGCTGTGTTGTGGTCCAGGCCCGGCCTGATGCGGAGGACCTGGGTGGAGTCTTGGGGCCAGGTGGATGCTGGCCACTTGCTCTCGCTCTCCTGAATCACAGGGCAGGCCTAGGTCACTTCTCATGACCTTTATAGCCTTCAGATCCCAAGACACAAGGGAGAAAGAGCTGAAGGTCTTTGGAAGGTCTGGTTGGAACCAGCAGAAATACTGTGAACAGACATTTGCTTCTGTTTCTTGCATCGATTTCTTGGTGAGGCCAGGAAGCTTTTGCCTTGGATCCTGACAGGGACGGCAGCCAATCATAAAGGCTTCTCATCCCTTGAGTGCCCCCTTTCCTTTTGGGCTTTGGCGAAGGCCTTTGATTGGCCTCATTGTGGAACGACTGAAGGTAGAGTCAGCTCCCTGACCGCCCCCCCCTCCCCCCAGCCCCGGAAGTTTATTTGTCTAGGATGGCGCGAAGAGGACTCCTGAAACTAATTAACACCTAAGAAATTATCCTTAACAGCTTCATGCTCCCAAGGAGACTGGTGAGGCGGGATATTTCTTACAGAAAATGTAAACATAATCATTTGAACCTGGCATGTTAATTTCAAGCGTACCTTGTGAAAGAGTATCTTGTAAAGTTGCCATGTGAATGTTCAACAGGGTGGGTGTGAACTCACCAGGACAAGCCGGTACAGCACCTGCCTTTCATCTGCCCGTGTCAGTGGGGTTTGCGTGTGCAGAGCACTGCCTTTGAAGCTCCGTCTGCTCAAACACCTCTCTGCCTCCCTCTCTCCGATGCAGGGAGGCTTCTGGGGAAGGGAGCTACGGGCCTCCGCGTCCCCATCTGTAGTTCGGGATATTTGGGATAATACGAGGATTAGCACCAACGTAGCTGAGATGCCCAGCAGAACCGGCAGGTCAAAAGCATCCAACAAAGACCTGGTTTTATCTGTGTCCTTTCCATAGGCCATGGCGGCCCTGCTGGCCTCTCGCAGGGGCTCCTGCGCTCCGGCTCTCTTCCCAGCCCCAGCCCCGGGCATCACCGCTCAAGGGTGGACCTCCTTTCCCTTATGCCCTGTGCGATTTTAAACTCATGAAGTCCAAGCCACAGCTCGGCCTCTGGAACCACTAACGGGCTGCATCTCTGAGCCACAAGAGAAGTTGTCTTTAAGTTAACCCAGCTGGCTCCCGTGGATCCTTACATTCAAGGTTATATCCCACTTAAAGAGGAGGGGAGGGGGGCGCCTAGGTGGCTCAGTCGGTTAAGCATGTGGTTCTTGACTTCGGCTCAGGTCACGATCTCGGGGTCCTGGGGTTGAGCCCCGCGTTGGGCTCTGCTCTCAGTGCAGAGTCTGCTTGTCCTTCTCCCTCTGTTTTTCCCCCTCCACCCCCTCGTGCTCTCTCTCAAATACATAAAATCTTTAAAAAAAAAAATAGGAAAGGTACAAGGTGGGCGGTGTGGAGGTTACAAAGCCCTGCTTTTGACATCAGGCCCGCAATGGCCTCACCTCCTCTGAGAGCGTATGGAAAACATGTGTCCTACTTTCTCTCTCCTCAAGGGGCTTACTCTCCAGTCAGGGACCGTCAAATTCTGGTGAATGGTCCCAGGCACATGTGTTCAGTGCTTAATTATGGCAGCTGACTGAGGCTGTGGAGAAGTGTGTGAGCTGTAGGGGTGGGGTCGTTGAGCGGCTGAGGAACTTGAGAAGACTTGAGGGAGTCTGACTCAGGGTTCCAGGGGACAGCGCTCCAGGAGGGCAGGGCCCGTGGGAGCTGTGGTGGAGGTGCACGCTGGGCAGGGGGGACCCGGGCCTTAGAACCAAGTGTACCCGCCAAGGGACTCAGCGATGGGTAGACAGTGGGGAGCTTTGAAGCCTTTTGAGCACTGGAGTGGACTGGTGGAAGGGTGCTGGGGAGGCTGCTCTGGCATCTTGATGGGGTCAGGGTTGGGGGGAGACCAGTGAAGGTGAGGATGAGGGGGACCCCTGAGGAGCAGTCCCCAGTGGGGCAGTTGACGCAGCAGAGCCCTTTGGAAACTGCCGCCCTGGACTTCAGAAAAGCTCCCGTGGAGGAGCACTTACCTTCATCAGGGGCCTCAGGGGTACCTGGTAAGGTCAAGGACCGGTGCTACAACCTTGGGAGTCCTACAGCCTCCAGACTTCCTCTCGTCGTAGCAAAACCTTCCCAGGGGAGCGCTCTCACGTTCCTCACCAAGGGCGCTGCGGGAAGCCAGGTGAGAGATGACCCTTGTTTCCATCTGAGCTGGGTTGGGTGGACCTGAGTTGGCCCTGGCCCTGGCTTCCTGTGACTGGGACGGTCGGGGAACGGCCCATACCACCCCCCCCACGCCCCCCCCCCCCCCCCAGCAGTGCTGGCAGATCTTGCAGGGCTATTTCCAACCCTCACCGCACAGGCTGAGAGGAATGAGGAATGATTTGTTTGAAAGAGGATGCCAACTTTGCGTCCAGGTCTGGGCTTTGCTACTGGTGCTTTTTAACTCCTATTGATTTATGTTTTTAACTCGACTGGGCACATTGTAGTTCTCGATGAGAAACAGTCGCCGGTCCTTAGCCTGCAATTGGGGCACAGAGATTCGTGCTGCCTGTTCTAGGACTGAAACTGTTTTCACCGGACAAATAACATTACAAAACGCAGTAAAGCAGGAGGCTTCCTGGGAGGGTGACATCATGTGGCCCCGGGGGACTTTGCATTACTTTTCTGCTATCAGGATAGTGAATTCTGAATTTTAAATCATCTTCTGCCTGTTTGAGCAGGTAGAGCCTAAGTATCTCAACGGGTCTGTGTTTTCTTCATCTGCAAAGCGGGCCTTCTGCCATGTCCCAGACGCTTTCTCCCCCAGTCGTGGTTGATGGTCCAGGTTCCATTTTGAGATTTGAATTAGAGCTTGGAACCTCTCCAAACAAGAAGTCTACAGCTGTGCTGTTCTGGGACACCTGGTTTACTGTCTCTGCCCCAGCTTTCTCATCTGTAAAATAGGAGATGATAAGGACACCCATCTCGGAGGATGGTTACAAGTGTTCATGAGTGAATACACATCAGTCCCTTAGAACAGAGCATCTGCCATGACCATTAGGGGTTGGCTGTCATTGTCATGAAGGATGGAAGATTTATACATTAGAAGTTGTTTACTTAAAATCGATGCCCTCCTGGGTATGTATGATTCCTGTGTTTTGCTCTTACTACATTTGCCTTTTCTGACCTTCACATCAAGACTCTCTAGCTTTGGGACACCTGGGTGGCTCAGTCATTAAGCGTCTGACTTCGGCTCAGGTCATGATCCCAGGATCCTGGGATCGAGCCCCGCATTTGGCTCGCTGCTCTGCGGTAAGCCTGCTTCTCCCTCTCCCACTCCCCCTGCTTGTGTTCCCTCTCTCACTGTGTCTGTCTCTGTCAAATAAATAAATAAAATCTTTAAAAAAAAAAAAAGACTCTCTAGCTTTGTTATACCTAGAGGCGTTTCAGAAGTGTTCTGTCCAGCTTCTCTGTCTCTGGGAAGTGCGCCTCCTTCCCTTGAGTTTTTCTTCCTAATACCCCCTCTGCCTCTGTAGAAGGGCATGAAACATTCTCCTCTAGGAGAGGGATTATTTGGATCCCCCAAAAGCCCATGTGTCAGGCCAAATGACAGAAATGAGTCATTCACATGGTAGTGTGAACAGTGTACTTCCCAGCACTCGTCCTGTCTCAGAGACAGCCAGGTAATTAGGGGTCAAGTGGCCTTCTAGGGAAGAACCAGATCTGCCTGGTCAAGGGCATGAGTAGTTGGGGCTGAGAGTGCTATCCCCAGGCAAAATTTAGGGCACAGGGTCTGAAAAGCATGAATGTATGTATCCAGAAAAACTAAAATATTTTAGATTGAAAGTGGGGAAAATTGAGAATCTGTGCCACTTATTGGTCGAAGCCTGCTTGCAGAGATGGGAGTCCCCAGAGTCTGGGGCCAGGGACTGCCAGAGAAGGCTTTAGTCAGAGGGTGGGAAGCTAGCGCAGAAATGGCACCTGGTGGGACGCCTGGGTGGCTCAGTCGGTTAAGCTTCAGACTCTCGATTTCAGCTCAGGTCATGATCTCAGGGTGGTGAGATCAAGCCCTGTGTCGGGCTCCAACTGGGCATAGAGTCTGCTTAAGATTCCCTCTCTGCCTCTGCCCCTCTCCCTGCTCACTCGCTCGTACTCTCTTTCTTAAAAGAAAAGAAGAAGAAGAAGAAAGAAAAGAAATGACACCTGGTTAGTAAATGTTTTGCTGGAGAGCCTTCCTCTGGGACAGCGAGAAGGAACTGCCCTCTTGCTCTGCAACCGTGGGTTATATAGGGTCTCCACTTCCCAGGATTGAGATTCAGGCATAGTCTTCTTTCAAGAGTTCATTAGGTAGGCTTGGGTGGTCTTGCTGGGGGGCCATCACCTATGGTGATGTTTCCAAGCAAAATGTTATTTTGAATCCAAACCACTTAATCAACTTAAAGTAAGTGATGGTGCTTTTCTTTTGTGAGAAAAACTCTCTGAGGAGGAGGAGTTAATTCCTTTGGTTTAAAACTTATAAGTACATGAAAAGATGTTCCACATTACTCCGTCATTAGGGAAATGCAAATTAAAGCCACAATGAGATACCATTTCACACTCATTTGGGCGGCGGTTATCAAAAAATTGAAAATAACAATGTTGTTATTGAAGTTGAAATTGAAAAATTGAAAATAACAATGTGTTGGCAAGGATGTGAAGAAATTGGAACGCTTGTGCATTGCTGCTGGGAGTGTAAATGCTGTAGTCACTGTGGAAAACAGTATGGCGGTTCCTCAAAAAATTAAATGTAGAGGGCGCTTGGGTGGCTCATATGGTTAAGCGTCTGCCTTCGGCTCCGGTCATGATCCCAGCGTCCTGGGATCGAGCCCCACATCTGGCTCCTGGCTCGGTGGGGAGCCTGCTTCTCCCTCTCCCTCTGCCTCTCCCCTGCTCATGCTCTCTCTCTCTCTCTCTGTGTCTCAAATGAATAAATAAAATCTTTAAAAAAAATTAAATGTAGAATTGCAGTCTTATCCAGCAACCTTACTTTAGTGTATACCCCCAAGAATTGAAAGCATGGAACTGAATAGATGGTTGCATACCCATGTTCATAGCAGCAAATAACAATTTGCAGTGTCCAAAAGATGGAAGGAACCCAAGTGTCCGTCGCTTGAGTGGTTAAACAGAATGTGGTGTATACACACAATGGAATATTATGCAGCCTTAAAAAGGAAGGAGATTCAGACACAGGCTACAGCTTGGATGAAGCTTGAGGACATTCTGCTAAGTGAAATAAGCTAGTCATGAAAAACCAGATACTGTATCATTCCACTCATATGAGGTGCCTAGAGTCGTCAGATTTATAGAGACAGACAGTAGAATGGTGGTTGCAGGGACCGAGGGGAGTGGCAAAAGGGAACTTAGATTCTGATTGGTTTAGAGTTTTAGTTTTGCAAGATGAAGAGTTCCATGGTGGATGGTGGGTGGTGGTGGTCATGTAGTGGTGTGAATGTACATTCAAGCACTGAATCGTGCACTTAAAAATGGCCAAAGTGGTAAATTTTATGTTGTATTTATTTTACTACGATAGAAAAAATACCTTATTTCTTGATTGATTCAACTGCGAGCATATACCATGTGGGACTGTGTAGGGGGATGGGGGACAGATTTGAGAAGACCAACGCCTGCCCAGGGTGGCCATGGGGGAGGGGGCAAACTGGGGCTGTTGCAGGTGTTATGGGAGCACAGTAGAGGACGTGTGAGGTCACCAAAAAAAAAGTCGATTTGGGCTGAGTCACTGGGGATGGGTTTGTTTTCCATAATGAGAGAGTATCGCAGATACTGTTTTCCTTTCAGGGAAAGTAAGTCAGGAGTCAGACTTTCATGCCATCTAGTCACAAATGAAATTTATTACTAATCAGCCATGTGATGTGTAATTGCTTTTCATTTCCTTATTTTTCCAAAAGAGAGATTTGTTTAGATATTTGGTTCCCTCACTGATTACACTGGAAGTTTTTCATTTGTTTTCACAGCTCAATTTTTTTGTTGTGCACTGACTCCCCCATTACATAGGGAGCCCCGAAGGAAAGGGGTTGACCTCTGTGGGCAAAAACGGGAGCATCTCAAAAGAAGAGCCATAGCCTTCGCCTTACAGAGGGAGAAACTGAGGCCCCAAGGGGCATGTCACTGAGTGGCACAGGGCATGTGGTGCATGTCAAAGGCCGGGTCTGTCTGTCTGTCCACCATTCCAGCAGATGCTCTTGGGGCTGGTTCTTTGTACTGAGTTGTCACCCTCTAGTTTAACCAGGAGTCAGGGCTCAGGTCTGGACCTGCTCCATTCCAGCAAGACTGGGAGGTAGCTGAGCTTGTCTGGCTGCAAAAACAGTTTTCTCCACCCCATTCAGAGTAGCAGCCTCTCGGTCTGGGCCCTGTGGGAGGGAGGAATCTGGCTGCCGCAGCTCATCTATGTCCAGACGTTGGACTGGCATTTTCCCTGCATCTCGGAAGCAAGCCTGAGAAGCCCAAGTGACCACTCCTTCCCTGAGTGGGCAGTGTTGTCACATGACAAGGGGTGTGTGTGTGTGTGTGTGTGTGTGTGTGTGTGTGTTTGCACCTTTTCCCCAGGTTGGCGACACGCTCTTGTAGAGCTATGGGGATGTCCGTGTCAGCTTGGGCTGCTCTCATACGTTACCACAGACTGGATGGCTTAGAAAACACATTTATTTCTCACAGTCCTGGAGGCTGGAAGTTCAAGAGCAAGGCGCTGGCAGATGCCGTGTCTGATGAGGGCCCACTTCCTGGTGTACAGGTGACCATTTTGTCGGACCGTCATGTGGTAGAGAGTGAGGGAGGTCGGGGGGGAGGGAGATAGAGAGTTCTGGTCTCTGTCTCTTCTTCTAAGCACACTCACCCCGTCATAAGGGCCCATCCTCATGACTTCATCTAAACCTAATCACCTCACCAAGGCCCCACCATCTACTACCATCCCATTTGGGTTTAGGGCTTTAGCATAATGGCAGAGGAATGAGCTGTAGCTAAGGCTTCTCAAGACCAGGACTCTGTTTATATATAAATTCTTGGCCAATTTTGAGAGTTAATTACAGATTAATTTTGAACCCTTCAGTGGAGTCCAGTACCTAAAAGTGCATGTTTTCAAAAATGGCACTAAGCACATTTGCCTTCTGATGCTCCGGTCAAGTGCTTGAAATGTATAGTTTGTCTTCTCTGTAGCCCGTTGCTTTTCTTAAAGTGAATGCTGCTTGCGAGGAATACAATTACTGGGAAATCTCACAGGAAATGACCCCATTTCCCCCATTTTTGGACAAAGAAGTTGCTGCTTTTAAACTCTGCAGTAGCTGCAAAGAGGAGAATTACACTCCAGAACAGCTTAACTTTGAGTTTTTGAAAGCTCAGTTCCTTGGTGAGCACACACCTATTGGATGTATGGAATTCAGTTCAAAGGAGCTCATCTCGACTTCCCCAGGGTCTATTTTGTAAACCCGACTCCAGCATAGTGGGTTGGGGGTGGGAGGGGGTCCACGGAGGACTGTAGCCCGCTTCAGCGTGCTTGCTTGGTACTTCCTTTCGAGGCAAATCCAGAAAGCTGGGGAGGTGATTGTTAATTGTTTATAAGCATTAACTGTTTACAAGTCATACTTGCTATTTTAAATCAGACCCTGCTATTATGTTGTTTTGTTTCTGTTCACAGCTGAGTTTTAAGCTGGGTAGGATTTAATGGTGAGTCACTCCCATGACGGTAAAATCAGTATCGATCAAGCCTTCTTGTTAATCCTGCAAGCAGTTTAGAGACGGATAAAGACAGTCTTAAGGCTTCTGCCCGCGAGGATCTCTGCGTGCGGGTTGCTGCCGACAGGCTGGGCTTCCTTAGGACAGCATTAGCCCCTTTTACCTGCTGACCTGGAACCTGCAAGGAGCGTTGAATGTGCTTCTGGGAGCCTCCTCTGCCTGAAAACAAGCCAGGATCAAATGAAGGGGCTCTAAGCCCACGTGAGGTTTTCCCCTCCTCTTTCCTCCCTGAACTTCACCTCCACTATTGTTTGAATATTCAGTGAATGCGTGTCAGTTAACTGTGAGGAATTCATGATCCTTTTTTTTCTTTTTCTTTTTTTTTTTTTACCTCCCTGGGCTCTGAATACAGGTCTGATTTGCCACCTTTTCCTCGTCTGGGTCGGGAAGTTGTCCTGAGGGTCATGTGTGCATGGCTGGTGCTGTGGATTCTTCTCAGCTGAGAGAGAAAGTTTGAGGGCGAGGTGTGTGGGTGGAGCGGGATGTGGGGGCAGCGAGCCTGACAGCAGCAGGAACTCTGGGACCCCCCCTTTTCTTGGCTCTGGGAACTCCACCCCAACTCCCCTGAGGGCAGTGGGGAGGCACTCACACCCACCTTTCCTTAGTCCTCTCAGCAGCCCTGCCAGGGAGGTGTGCGGACTGCAGGGCATCTGCCCCGGCAGTGTGGCCACCTGGGTGTCCCAGCTCTGCGTCCTGAGTGGGGCCTGGAGGTTGGCGGCCTGGTGAGGAAGCTGCACTGGGCAGAGAGGGGTGCTCTGGCTCCTGGCAGGGGTGGTGGGGCATGTCCACTGGTACTGCCCGGGGTGCCCGTGAGAGCATGGGCTGATGATACCACTTGGACTCGCCTGCCATGGGCAAGAGAGGAGAAGGATCTGGTGTTGCTTGTGCTGCAGAGCAGACAAGGTAGAGGGGCAGGTCAGGGGCCCAAGGGATGCTGAGATGAGCTAGGTAGGGAGAATCTGGTTTTGTAGGAGCTGAAGAGAGAGATAGGTTGGAGAGCCTAGATATTCAGGGACCTGCTGGAGGTAGACAGGGACACACAATGCAGCCCCTGCCTTAAAAAAAGCCCATGGTGTGGTTGAGAAGGTAAGGAGCACATGCCTGCTGGGATGAGGACACTTTTATGAATGAGAACAGAACGAGCGGGCTGGGGAAGGGCTGTGGAAGTTGAGGAAGAGATCGTAACGCCCAGAGGAATCCTGGAGGCTTCATGGAAGAGGTGCTTGGAGGACCAGAAGGATATTCCTACCTGTGGGGCTGGGCTGAGGTCAGGACTTTCACACTATGGCGTGGGGCTTGAAGAAAAAGGCGGGAGAGGAAGGTTTATCGAGGTAGTAGTGGGGGCAGGGGGTGGGCTGATGGCAAATTTGGAACAGTTTTGGGGGTCCTCAGGGGCCAGGCTAAGGGATATGGTTGTTTCCTGAGGGCAAAAAGAGTTTATTAAAGACTAATTCTCTTATTTATGCTAAATTAAAATACTATAAACTGGAGGCTAGTGGTCTTTGTGAAATAACCCAGAGCCTTTTGGGGGAGGTTGTGGTGAATATCTAGTGGAGGACATGAGAGGTCCGGGGGTCCTCTGTGGTCCCTTCCTAGTGTATCCGTGCAAGCCCTCATTCTGCATGTTCCAGTTTGTATTTTCCTGTTTGATTATGGCACATTTGCTTACTGGGATGCCTGCATTAAAAAAAAAAAAAAAAAAGCCCTCCCAAATGATCATATCTGACAGGAGCAAGTAGAAATGACTTTATTTCCTTCTTTTTTTCCTTTGCTTTCCACCTAGATGAACATTTTTAGAAACCTGTCATCTAATATAATTTGCTAGTAGAGGTGGTATGTTTGATATCTAGAGAAAATAATTGGGAATACTTTACAAGCTCTGGTAGCTTTCTGGTATTCAGATTGTTAGGACTTTGGAACAGGAATAAGTTTCTGAATTGAGTTGCTATTACTTTTGGAAGAAGGATGACAGTACTCGCTTTTCCCTTGATCAGCATAATAAACTCCTGTGCAGACATTTGTTGGGTGTCTCAGGTTGATGCAAATGTAGTCTTTGTAGAAAGCGAGCTCCGTTTGAAACAGGTGATCTAAAATGAGAGCAGCATCCCCTCGAATCTGCACGGCTGTACGCATTCATGTAGTTTTGCTCCATGGACCTTTGGATGTTACTCAGATTTAGCAGGATCTATCCAGGTAGCGTCTCTCCCGAAAACAAAAGTGACCATTATTCGGAATCAACTGGTGGCTGTTTTGAGATGGGAACTGTTCAGCGTCATGAGTCTTCCGAAGGTTCAACACGGGGCAGGACTGAGGAGGCTGAAGCGTGGGGGCAGGCTCTGTGCAAAATCACCAGCCTCAAGCCCCCTCCCACCCTGCACTTAGCAGCATCTTAAACAAAACCCCATTTATAGACAGCGAGTTCCCACTGAGCCTTTAATTATGGGGGCAAGGTATGCGTGGTGGTTGGGGCATGAAGCCAGAGGCTAGGGGCTTACTTACTGGTTAATTTTCTCTGGCCTTTCTCTCTCAAGTCTCAGCTCTTTTAAGATTCAGAAAATAATGCAAAATGCCTAAGATTTCTGAAATTCCTGGCCTTGGAGACTTGACTACATAAAAGAGCCAGGATTTTCAGGCTGGCCATTTTAGCATCAGCCAGTTCCCACTTCCTGATTCATAGCTTCCAGGATTTGTAATGCCTGTAGACTCTCTCTCTCTCTCTCTCTGCTAAAAGCAGCCATTGAAAGAAAAAATAAATAGCAAAATCCCGATCCCAGAAGTTCTACTTCCTGTTGTTGTACTATTGAGCTCTGAAAAATAGCTTTGCAAGTTTAGGCTCTTGTTTGGGCTCTTTCAAAAGAATTCTTGAGATCTTTTGTTTGGATAGGCTGTATCTGTATGAAGGCGATAAGTTAAAAGAACTTCAGTTTAATCAGCACAGATGTAAGTGCACAGGCTAAATTTTGGGTTCTTTCTTAGCTTTATGGCATATATATGAATGTAATCCACCAAACAGTGAGTTAGCCAGGGTACATACATATATCAACAACGCCAATTGTTTCCTTCACAGTTTAACGTTTATTTATTTATTTATTTTTTAAAAAAACCTACTCAGGTACAAATTACACTTTTTGCATATAAAAGAAGAGGGAATATTTAGGATTCCTGCAACAAGGGATAAAGATCCAAAGTAATCAAGAAAATGATGGAATGTCAGACTTCACGTTTTCCCAACAAACCCTTTTCATTAAATAAAAGTGTAGATCAGCAAAAGTGTCTCGGGTCCAAATGTTCCGGTGCTCTTTTATTCCTCCTTTGAATAAATTTGAAAATTTGAAAATTCTGGTCTATTTTGTCATAAAAGTCGTAACATTTTCAGAAATACAAAAAGCTTTCAGCTTTAAGGGATGATGTTTTGGCCACTCACGTGGTCCTGATTGAGTTGACTAATTCTGGTCTCGGAATCATTTCATCTATGGTGAATAGATTCCCTTCCCCTCTCACCTGCCCCCCAAATCCAGGTGCCTAAGAAGTTGCAGTAGGATATCTAGTGATACTTGATCTGGGACTTCATGAGGACTAACACAAATATTTCTGGGTGGAAATCCTAATGTCCAGCTTCCATTGTATAACCCAGTAATTGTTCTTTGGAGATGCTGGGCTGTGTCGTCAGCCAGGGGTGCATTAAGGCACTGTTGCCTCCCTTCTCCCGGGTTCTTGTTGGGTCCATTTGGAGCACACATGGTTTTACCCAGTATGGTTAATTGATAGACTGGTGGAACAACCTGTCTTCCGGGGCACTCTTTCTAGAGGTCATAAATAGGAGACAACTTTTTGTTTTGTCTTTCCTTAACTGCCCATCCAGTGGGGGAACAACAGCTCTCTTAGCTATAGTTTTTTGGGGTTCTCATAACAGTAAAAATTGGGGGGAAAACCCTCAGATCCCTGGGTGTAACTTTTTAGGTTTTTTTTTCTTCTTTATTTTCTTTCCTTCCTTTCTTCCTTTCTTTTTTCTTAGCAGAAAGACCTTACATATCATCTTTGGAAACACCTGTGTTTGTAACTAAATAGATGGTGACACTGGATTCTTCCAGGCGGGGTTCATGGCTCTGCAATCACAGTTAGACTCTCCTGCCTCACCTTGAGCTGTTGAAGAAATCTTTCCAATTCCTGCTGATGGTGCAGAGCTCTTGGGAGCTGGGTGCTCTGAATTAGCAAATGGGCAACTGCTTTTTGAGGCCACTGTTCATTCTGCGAAATAGGTGATGTGCACATTCCTAATAAGCACCCCCCTTTGCATCAGGCTCTCCTGATTGGTTTTGAATTTTGTGTGTTTGAAGCCACCATCTTTTCTCTCTGGAAGTTAGTGAGCTCCCTTTTCTTCTCATGCAGTGAGCTTTCCATTGTGGTTGCACTTTCTCCAAAAATATTTGTGAAAACTGTGGAGCATGTTTCTCTTGTCTCATGAAGGCTATCTTGAGGGCTTTGAGAGGTTTAATTGGCAGAACAAATCGGTGGTGGTCTCTGAAGGGTAAAAATATTAATGCTTTCGATAGATTCTAGCAAATCTATATGTTTAAAAGCCATAATGGTAGGGGCGCCTGGGTGGCTCAGTCGTTAAGCGTCTGCCTTCGGCTCAGGTCATGATCCCAGGGTCCTGGGATCGAGCCCCGCATCGGGGTCCCTGCTCGGTGGGGGGGCCTCCTTCTCCCTCTCCCACTCCCCCTGCTTGTGTTCCTGCTCTCGCTGTGTCTCTCTCTGTCAAATAAATAAATAAAATATTAAAAAAAAATAAATAAAAGCCATAATGGTAAGTTCTCAGCTTTTGGGGAGAGTGGATTTTAGACACACTTTAAAATTACTGCTGTAAAATGAATCTGATTCTTTTATTGGAACAGAATTTGTTATCAAATCATACTCACCCATGCCAAAAGGGCAAAACAGGGGTTGTGCTTGCTTTAAAGCAAAATTTTGGAAAGGGAAGCTATAAACTCCATGAAAGCAAGAGCGGTGTTCATGTGGATCCATGGGACCTGGCACATAGTGGGTTTTCTATATATGTACATTAAAGAAATGAAAGTCCAGAGAGTTCTAAGATCTTGGTCAAGATTCCGATCCAAGCAAAGCTTTCCTACCTTCTAGTTACTATGCTCCCAGGAGAGCCCATTGCCTCCCATATATGGGTCCTCTAAGAGAGGGTTCAGGTAGTTCTGGGAATTGGATTCAACAATCATGTGTCCGTATGGCAATATAACCATTTCACATATTTGACCTCTTCAGAGATAACCTGCCACTTTAATGAACAATGAACCTTTAATTAGGGACAAATTTGCCTGCCACCTTATCCTGTAATTATTGCCCTTATTGCTTTTTTCAAATTATAATAGTAATACATGGTTATTAGGGGAAAATCTGAAACTATCATTAGGTAAAAAGGAAAATAAAAATCATCTTTAGTCAATCAGTCTAGAGGGAACTGTTGTTAATATTTTGTTGTAATTTCCTGAGGTCTTTTTCTGCCCTAAACTTAGATGTATATCTATATATTTTTTAAAAAATAAAATGGATATTATATACACATTTTTTTATCCTCATTTTCCCCACTTAGCATCACATTGTGATTTTTTTTTTTTTTGGTCTGTTACATTATATTTTTATCATCTGGAATATGGTCTTTAATGAAATGATTAAAATTATGTAACTGCTAAATTTAAGCATTTTTACAATTTTTTTTGCCATTAAAAGTCATGTGATAAAATTGTTGGGTACTGTTGCTACTCTATTTCTCTGGGTTAACTTCTTAAAAGTTGAAAGTATGGAATACTAAGAATTTTTAAAGTGTGCATATTTTCGATCCTAGGTAAATATTGCCAAATTGCTTTCCAGAAAACTCCAGTTTAAGCTCCTGGCAGGAATGCCTGCCGCCCATACTCTTCACCAATGTTAGATGCTAAACTGAGCCTTGCAAATTTAGCATTTAAAAATTTTTGTCTCACTGTTTTAATTTCCTTTTTAAAAAATTATTGATGGGATCTTCATTTTCCTTTTTTTCCCATTTTTTTCGCTTGGGTTAATTATCAATGCATTCTTCTAGATTTGTGTAGACCCTTCTGTTATAAAGGTATCTCCCCCCTCCATGCTCTTCTGTGGTGGGTATTTCCCCTGGTTTATTTACTTATTGAGATGCCCAGTGTTTCATTTTTAATATGGAATAGCAGTCTCTTCATTATGGTCTTTAATCCTTTTGTTGAGAAAGTTCACATTCATGTCAATATCAGTCAAATTTAATCATGCCTATTCTACTTTACGTTTTATCTTTTTCTTTTAATTGTTTAATGCTTTGAGGATTTATTTTGTATTTAAATAAAACGAGATACCTCCCCCTGTTGATTATTCAGTTTTCCCAACATGATGATGTTTTATTTTTTTCCTCATTGGACTATATTTTACATTGTGGGATCTGTTTTAAAGCTATCTTTTCCCACTAATCTGTGTGCTGGTTGTGGTCATCTTACACATGATAGCTTCATTACACATATTCTTCTAAGAAGAATCTTCACTCACTTAAAAATTTTTGAAGATGCTTTCTTCCAGATGAAGTGTGTGTGTTTTGCTTTGCTTTGTTTTGTTTTTGCAAGCATCGTCTCCACCACCTCCTAAAGAAGGAGAAATCCATTAGATTTTGGTTGTGATTGATGATAAATCAATTTGGGGAAAATAACATTTCCAAATATTTGGACTTCTCATTCAAGGACATTTCATGGCTCTCCATTTATTCAACTTCTATTTATAAAATCAAGAAATTATAGAAAGTCATAGAGGACTTATACTTTTCCTTTTGGGTAATCCCTAGGTAATTAACACTTTCGTTGCTAATGTGGAAGGAATCTTTATTCACCATTATATCTTTCAACTGATTACTGCTTGTGTTTGAGGAAATCTTTGATATTTTGTATATTTATCTTGTATCTACCCAATTCATTGATTGCTCTTATTAGTTATTTTTTCAGTTAATTCTCCTGATTTTTTTTTTTTTAAAGATTTTATTTATTTGACAGAGAGGGAGGGAACACAAGCAAGGGGAGTAGGAGAGGGAGAAGCAGGCCTCCGCGGGGAGCCCGATGTGGGGCTCGATCCCAGGACCCTGGGATCATGACCCGAGCTGGAGGCAGATGGCTGATACCCAACAAGGATAATTTTGTTTCCATTTTCGTTAACTCTGTTTCAGATATGTGTCCTTTAGGAATATAAATGGCTGCAAATAACAGGAAACGTGCCTCATAAAAATTTAAGTAGTCAGGGCTGGACTTATTTTTCTCCAGTTCAGGAACTTTAGAGGGAAGCAATCTATGGCCATTGCAGTATGCTCCAGGAACGCATGGAGGACCAGACTCCTGGCTTCTGTTTCTCCATCCATCCATGTGGCTTTTGTCTTCATGTCACAAGATGGCCCCTGTGCCTCCAGGCATCACATCTGTGTTTCAAGCAGGAAGAAAGAGGAAGGTGAAAGGCAAAGGGCAAAGGGCCAGAATGACTTGTCAGCAAGCCCTGCTGAGCCAACTGCCCCTCCCTCTCATGGCCTGAAGTGAGTCAACTGGCTGCCCCTGATGAGAAGGTGGGAGGTGGCTAGTGGGCCTGCCATGGGGCTTGGGTCAGCCAATCAGCATTGACTGCAAGGTCTTGTTTTGGCTGGTCCGTCCAGAATAGTACTCAATGCTGATTAGGGGCATATTTGTTTTGGCTTATATTAATGGTAATGCCTCCGATACTCCCCAGTATGTATGATCTCTTTTGGTTTAAGAGAGGGTTTCACCATGTTGAAGAATTATCTGTCTGGTTTTCATGGTTGACGTCTTAGGGACGGGTGTTGCATGTCATCAGATGTCATTTTAGCATCCGTTTAGATTCAGATGTTGGTGTTACACTTCGTCACGTGATGTGGGAATAGATTACCTGGTGGTAATTCCTCAATTCCTGGGAGAGATCGTTTTTGGTGGTTGTGGGCGACTGTTTAGATTCCTAATTAAATTTGGTTTGCTAACATTACATTTAGAATTTTCCATCTCTAAATTTAAATGAGATAATTTTATGGTTCTCTTTATATACTATCTTTTCCTGATTTCGCTATCAGGTTTATGTTAGCTTTGTGAAGTGAATTAATGACTTAACTTTCTTCTCTGTAACCGTTTATATAGTGTGGCAATTCAGTGTCTTTGAAGGTTTGAAGGAGCTCACTTGTTGAACAGGTGGAGGCTGATGCTTTTAAAAATGGATAGTTCCGTGAGAACTTAAAAAAATTCTCCCATGGGTATTGGCGTTTCTTGGGTTTCTGGTTTTTTGAGTCAATTTTGGGAAGTTACGCTTTTCCAACAAATCACTTTAATCACATTTAAAAATTATAGCTCAGTTATCTGTGGAGTTTTCTTGATGGTGTTATTTCCTCATAATGTTTGTTTCCTTGTGTTTTTGTTTCCTCATTTCTATTTTTAGTTGCTTTTCCCTTTTATTCTTGATTAGACCTGCCAGAACTTTCTTTGTTTTGTGCTTCCCTCCTCCCTGCCCCCAAAGAACCAGCATTAATTACTTCCTTCTTTAAGCTTTAAAGGCACTTGGCTTATGTTAGGATTCTGTCTCTTTACCAATCTGCTTTGCTGATAGATCAGGAACTCCTCAAGTGCTGAGTCTCTCTCGTTTCACGTACCTACCTGACACAAGACACACACCCGATTCTTTACTTTTTGCTTCTCTGCCTGTGGCTTTGCATTCACCATCAGTTAATGTAGTCAGAGGGAGGTTTTCATTGCTTGCATCTGTGCAGTTGATATTGCATGGACCTTTGGGGCCTTACGGAGAGGAAGATGCTTGCATATTTGGGTTCATCCCAAAGGGTAGCCCCTGGATAGACCTCCAAGTTGAGGTAGTATTGTGATTGACTGGGTATTTGGGGAACCCCAGAAGGTGGCTTGGATGGCCTCAGGTGGTTCCTGCCTGCAGAGAGGGAAGCGGAGTTGGGACGACGTCAGCCGGGGTGATGTCACGTGGCAGGGATGGCTTGGGTCTTCTCTGGGTCTCATGCTCCAACCTCAGGGCTGTTCTTGGAGGTGCCGTGACACGCCCTTTGCCTCAGTGGAGAGTCTCACCCTGTGTATTGGTAAAGGTCAGTCTGGCTCAGTTTAATTTGAGATTCTGTTCGCGTCTCTTGATTTAGACCTCTGTCAAGCCAATCCTTGAATTTAGGGTCTTTCTCTGATGTCATCGGAATTACTGGTTGGTATATGTGACCACGAGGAGATTGTCACTATTCAGGAGGTGTGGAGTGAGGGAAGAGAAATGCCATGATTTCTATTGCATCATGTGAAATCAGTTTAGAATTTTGATGGCATCCTTGTATTCTTTCCTTGGAGCTGGGTGATTTTCCACATAGGGTGGAGAGTGATGAGGAAGGAGTTTGCTGCCTGTAAAGGGGTCCTCGGGCCCAGAGTCTTTGTTTGGGGGCAGGAGGAGCAACAGGGCGGACATGTGACCAGGCCTGCACCTGGAAACCTGTGAGGGCTTGCCACTGTCATTTGGTTACAGAAGGTGTTCAGTGGTCTGGTTTGGCATACTTTTGAGGGAACTTCTTCTCCCAAATAATAATACTAGGACTCTTTCATCTACAAAGGTGACCTGAGCTGTTTTCCAGATGGGACTGGGAACATTCCAGGAGAAATACCTCCCTTAGGTTTGCTTAGGGTCTTCCTGTTGGCTGAGCTAGTGTTCCATTTAGGGCCCAGAAAGACCAGCCTTCACATTGAAGAAGCCTAGCTGTGCTCTTCATGGGGAGAAGTGTCAAATGTAATTATAAGAGGAGTCTTTTTCTTTAAACAGTTGATTCAGAAATGTTGCAAGTTTAATTGAAGACCTTGTCTACATTTTTACATTTTCCTTAGGGACACGGAAACTAGTATCTTTCTCTGGGTTGCTTTTTAAATTTATATTTAATGTCTTATTTGGGTCTCAAATGAAGTAAGTGGTTATACTTAACTTTTCTTCCTATGCATTTTACTCAAAGTAGCCTCTGGGCAGCACTTCTGTCCCAAGAGTTGGTTAACCTCTCGTCTCAGCGATCTCCTTACCTACCAGTATACCTAGTACGCATGGCAAGCTATACTGACCTCTTGGTACTGGGATGACTGGTTTATCTTTCTCTTCCCCCCATTGATACAGGGATCCTATATGGGGATATGTTTTCCGTCTCCTAGAGTCTGACAAAGTGCCTGGCACACAGTAGGTATTCATTAAAACAGGTGGAATTAGGTTGACATTCCAAGGGTTTTAGGGGAGATCTGACTAGTTTGGGTGCTCAACTTAGCAAGGAGATGAAGTGCCTTTTCAAGGATGCACCTCAGTGATTCTTCAAGCAATTGGGCTGTTTATTTTGAGATTCAGAAAGTAAAGTGTTCGTTTAGCAGACCACGTCTCTTACAATCTGATGTTATCCACTTCTGTTGACTCTCCCCCAGAGTCCCAGATTTGGGGGCTGTTCCTTCTCAGAAGGCAGGGAGGTTGCTGGCAAGTCCCCTGGGCTCTGCAAAGGATGTGTGGTCGTGTGGGCACTGCCCAGCTGGGTTACAACTTGTTTACTGCCGTTGGTTTTAAAGGGATGAGGTAATCTTAGCTCAGCTTAGTTTAATACACAACAGTTTTGTTTGTGGAGGAAATCGTTGTCTATTGAAGTTTTTAGGATGTTAGGGGCGTTATGAATTGCAGTCAAGTGGGTATCCTCTTGTATAAGTGCATCTGACAAGCCAATTTCACAAGCACATTTCATCAGTCACAGTTGGATGGCAAGGTTTATTGTTTAAAGTTTGTGTGTGTGTGTGTGTGTGTGTGTGTGTGTGTGTTTAAAGTAAGGAAAGGAAGCCTCTATATAGAAACCAAATGGTTTCAGAGGCCAAGAATGGCATGAAGGCATCGATATTTAGGAATCTGGACAATCATAATTCCTGTTTCCTCTTACTCTGTTACTTCTGATCTCTGGGACTTGGAGACAGCTATTAATTGAACTGCTCGTTCAAAATATTGAGATGTAATGAAATGCGAGTGTTGTGACCACCGGGCGGGTGTGGGCCCCTGGGACCAGTGTTGAGGCTGATGAGGCTACTCTGAGCAGCGTCTTTACCAACTTGGCCTCTGAGCCAGAACCACGTGCTTTGTTCGCTCTCGGACGGCGCTGCCCATCCCTTAGTCAGTTGGTAAATCACTTTGGATGTGTTGACAACCTCAGAAAGTCACAACTTGGGAAAAAAGTTCAAATTTGAAAAAAAGAAAAGTAAGGGAATGATCTCCTAGTGAGACAAGTTCTGCCTAAAAAATAAAAGCTTCGAAGACATAAATTCTGTGTTATAAACAACTTGTAATTTTGATCGTTTTCAGTTGTAACTCCAACAGCCTCTATGATAGATCTTAAATATGTTTATCACAGCTGGAAAAAGGCTTTATTGTCATCCTCGTTTATCATAATATACCACCTACTCTGCTTGTATCTACCGTAGCTCTGCTTTTTTGTTTTATGTTTTTTAACGGGGGAGGGGAGGTTGCAGATGAACATAAATGATACCTAGAAATTTAAACAGGGAAAAAAAAAAAAAGATGTATTCCGCCAGTGTTCTTTCTAGGTTATAGCTAGACATTGGCTGGCAGCCTCCAAGCTGTGTGGTTTATTGAATAATACTTAATACTTAGCACAGCCCTTGGTGAAGATCTTTTTATGGCCTTTTCTGAATGTTTTACAAACATAACTAAAGCTTATCCAGATGAGAGCAGGGAGCTTTCTTTTTTAAAAGGAGCAAAATTTGGCCTTTGGGATGCTGTAGTTTAGAGAGTAGAAAGAGAATTGTGGCCAAGGGGAGACCCTCTGCGTTCTGGGAGAGCTTGCACAGGGTTTGGCCTTGGTAAATCTGAGCTTGCATTGCACCCAGCATTAATATTTAGTGATCAATTTCAGGTAAGTTATGGAGTCCCCCTGAGCTTCAGGATGTTTGGGAAACCTTGTGAGGAGTTGGGCCCCCTACTATACGCTCCACATTTTTTCTTCCTCCTTTTATCCTCCAAACCAGAGATTGTTCCTGCCTTGATTCTTCATAGCTTCGATTTTGCCCTGCCACTCTGCCCATAATTGGGTGCCATTTGTTAACATAATTTGGAAATTGCAAATTCATTTTAATAATATCTTAGGCCAAGTGTAATGAGGAAAGTCAGTTATATGGTCCCAAATCATATTACAAAGTTAAATGGAAACCAGTTTAGGTTATTTTAATTTATCTGTTTCTTTGCCATTCCATCCGATGTATACTGGAGGATCAAATTTCGCTAGATTGAAAACCCGAAGATTGGTTCGTAGCATTTCAGAGCTCCATTTAACTTTGCAGTTGGAGCTCTCGGCTTTTAAGAATGATGCTGTGTTTGGATTCATCGTCAACATCACTGCGATTTCTGGGAACTGAATGGAAATGGTGGATGATGGGAATGAGAGAAGCCAGCAGTGGTGTGTTGTGTTCCTCGGACCCCCAGGGGAACTGCCCGCTGTGGGTCCTCATTGGGGCCGCAACTTACAAGGGCACAGACCCTAACTTCCTGCTTGAGTTGGTAGCACAGGGGGCTCAGGGGCATGGGGCACCAGCTTGGCTGGGGTTTCCCATCCTCAGCTTCCTGCAGTGTTCTCCTCCTGCGTGCCCTGCTGGGAAAACTCTTCCTGCTCCAGCTCTTTGCCCTTTGGCAGCTTCCCAGGCAGCCCTGACTGCCTCAGACCTTTTATGTATTTGCTGATTGCCAGCCCCGGGGTCTCTATGAGATGACTCGAGAACTGAGCCCCAAAGGGGTACCCCCAAATGACTGTTGAAGATGGGAGAAGGGTGTGCAAGAGACCAGCATGGTCCTGGTCTTGCTGATCTGGTTCGGGGCTGGCAAGCAGGGTCCCTTTCCTGCACCCCATGTAGCCTCCTCACCAAGCCTTTGGGCTATGGCCTCTATGGTGGAGCAGCATTCAGTGCCCGAAACTGCTTTGAACTTCACTTAGAACAGTGTCAGACAGGAGCAAATGCACTTTTCCCCCCTAATTTTATTGTGCACGTAACGTAAAATTTATGTATGCATAACATAAAATATACATAAAATTGACCATCGTAACCATTTTCAAGTGTACAGTTCAGTGACATTCAGTATCTTCACCCTGTTGTGCACTCATCACTACCATCTATTTCCAGAACTCTTAATATTGCAAAACTGAAACTGTCCCAGTTTAACAAACACTACCTCCCCATCTCTGCACCCTTTTCCTGCCCCCAGTCCTTGGGAACCACGATTCGACCTTCAGTCTCTATGAATTTGACTACTCCAGGTACCCGATAGATGTGGGATCGAACACTATTTGTCCTTTTGTGTCTGGCTTGTTCACTTACATGATGTTTGCAAGGCCCATCCACGTTGTAGCATATGTCAGATTCTTTTCAAGGCTGAGTAATATTGCATTGTTTGGATAAACGGCACTTTGTATATCCATTCATCTGTCAGTGGGCACATGATTGCTTCCACCTTTTGGCTACTGTGAATAATGCTGGTACAAACGCGGGTGTGCCAATATCTGTTTGAGTCCCCGCTTTCAGTTCTTTGGGTGTATACCGAGATGGGGAATTGCCGCATCACGTGGTAATTCTATGTTTGATTTTCGAGGAACCACGATACTGTTTTCTACAATTGCTGCACGATTTTACATTCCCACCAGCCTTGCACACAGGTTCTAGCTTCTGCAAATCCTCATTAGCATTTGCTGTTCTGTTTGTTGGTTGATTGGTAGTAGCCATCCTGATGGGCATGAGAAAGGATCTTATTTTTGATTGAGGGCATTTTAGAGTTTGAGCGCATTTTAATGAAGTGTTTGGCCTTTTCGTGGGCACATGTGGACTTAAAACCTGAAGGTCTTCGGTGGAGGAAAAAGAGAGAGAGGGTATGAACCACTGTTAGTAGCTGATTTTGTACCGGTCATTCATTTGCCCTGGGGTTTACTAGGCACCTGCAATTCCACAAGCCTGTGCTAGGGGGTCCCTTGTGAAAGGCAGAAAACAGATGCAGTGCAGTCCTTGCTGTCCAGGAGCTCACAGTCCAGTAGGCTAGTTAGTGAGTGCCCAGACACAAGGGGAGATGAGTGCAGCCAGGAGCCTGTGGCAGAGCAGAGAGTAGAGGGTTGAGCTGGCACCAAGGTGAATTTTTTTTAAATTTTATTTATTTATTTGAAGGGGGAGGGGCAGAGGGAGAGGGACAAGCAGACTCCCCACTGAGCAGGGAGCCCGGTGCGGGGCTCGATCCCAGAACCCTGAGATCACGACCTGAGCCGAAGGCATGGCTGGCATAGAGAAGATGGGTGTTTTGATAGAAGGAACTACTGAGAAGCCTGTGTGCCTGGTGTCTTAGATATTGGGAATCTAAGGTGGGTTTGTGTGTTGTCCTTGGAGGGGGCGTACCAGAAACTGAGACTGGAGGTGTTAGCATGGGTCAGATCACAAAGGGTCTTACAGGCCATTCTAAGGAGGTTTGATTTGATCTGGAAGGCACAGGGAGCCTTTGAAGAACTTGAGTGAAAGAATGGGAACCATCAGATTTGCATTTTAGGAAGACTGCCTTGGAATCAGGGTAGAGGGTAGATTATAAAGGGTTAGACTTGGGGGGGGGGGTCTAGCCCCCAGCCAGGTGTGTGCTGTGTAGCAACCAGCGAAGAGGTGGTGGTAGCAGCAGTGAGGACTTGGTATGGATGCCACAGCACCCCGAAGTGGCCATTGTATAATGGTTAAATTCAGACAAAGAAAGTTGGTAAAAGTTACCAGCTGTAGAGCTCTCGGTCTCGTTTTGCCTTCAGATTTTAGCTTTGCCAACCTCAGCCTCCACCAGAAGGTGGAAGTCACTAATCCCTCAGCTGAAGGTAAAACCCATGCCCTCCGGCCCCTGTGTGGTGACGTGAGTGTCTGTAGAGATGGGTGACGCAGTGCCACCCACCTGGAGGCTTTTGCTCGTGGACCTGCAGCGGATGCCACGTGTTCTGCGGTTCGTGGCTGTTGGGCATGGCTCGGGGCCCCGGTGGTCGAGGGCCTCTGCCTGCCTGCTTGGTATTTAAAGGACTGGGTCGCTGCCCAGCAGGTGTCCCTGTGTGTTCTCCGGCAAGCTAAACCTGGACTTGTGTTTCAGGAGTGAGTGCAGGGTTTTGGATTGTGGACTCCAGCTCTGGCCCCCACGTTCATTGTGTCACTCTTGCTCACGACGCACAGTGGGGCCTGGGTGCGTTAGGACCGCACCGTACCATCTGGGTACCATTGTGCGGCGTCGGTAGGTGTGGGAATGATGTTATAATCCCTTTTTTGGGGGGGTGGGGGCGCCCAGGCTAATTTCTGCTGGGTGTGCGGCATGTTTTTATTTATTTATTTATTTATTTATTTATTTAAAGATTTTATTTATTTGAAACAGAGTGAGTGGGGGGGGAGGGGCAGGGGGAGAGGGGGAGAGAGAGAATCTTAGGCAGACTCCACGCTGAACAGAGAGCCCGATACAGGGCCTGACCTCATGACCCTGAGATCACGACCTGAGCCGAAATCAGGAGTCGGGTGCTTAGCCCAATGAGCCACCCAGGCGCCCCTGTGCTGCATGTTTTTAGAAACATCTGTGCGTGGTAGCATGAGACCAGGGCTTCATTTCCATTCTGTCGCCAACTAGTGGGGGAATTTGGGAAAAGCTGTTGAATCTCTCTAGAGCTCCATTTATTCATCCGTAAGATGGTATTATAGAGGTTTAAGGCTCAAGAGTTCTTGATTATGTGATCTGTGACTCAGGAGGCCTGCAGATGCGGTTCAGAAGACCTCTTGAAATTGCATGCAAACTCTTTGTAAGCATAGTTCTTTGGAGAAAGGGCCCAGCCTTTATCAGACTTTGTGAGAGATGCAGGACCTGACAAAACCGTGATCGATCTCAGAGGCTCAGCGCTTCCATTCATCAGCATCGGCATCCGGGTGGCCCCTCCCCGGCCTGATACTTAGTGCTCCCCTCCCTCCTCTGAGTGGTGGGTGGTGGTGACTTGGGCCTGCCCAGAGGTTCGAATCAAGTAAGCAGAAGCTCAGCCAGGGTTAGCGAAATTAAATCACTCAAAGAAAAATCGATGTTAGTGAAATTAAGTCACTTGATCTTAAAAGCAACATAGAATAGCAGTTTTTCATATTCATGGTGCTGTTTCCTCCCTCTAGGTATCTTACAGTTCTTTCCATTGGTTTGTTTTTGATGTCCTTTTCGAGGAGAAGCAGCTTTGGGCATTCGTAGGAGGTTGTCAGACACCCCAGTTGGGGACCCAGGATTTTGTCCTAGGTCGATTAATCAGGAAGTATTAATCCTAAGTATTACAGTCTGTTTTCTGCTGGAGGAGACCCTGCCTAGTTTAAAGATGATTCGGAAGGCGTGTTAGGATCTTGCCGTACCTTCCTGCCGCCGTGGGCATCCATCACCACGTTCCCGCAGCTCTGCTAGCACACTGCAGTGGAGAGCAGAATCTGTACACTGCAGCCCACGTTGGGGAGAGAGATTCTGTTTCCAGCGCTCCCAGCGAACGTGTGAGTGAGGATGGGGCCACCTCCGAGGGGGCTGGGGGCAGGTGGGGGGGTATGGCCCTGGAAGGATGACAAAACGCTTGTCATCTCCTTTGGGTGTGGTTTAGGGCCAAGAAGATGGAGCAAGTAAGGAATGAACTGCGAGCACTTGTTCTCATTTTGATGATGATTATAATAAAAAGGACATGCTTTTGGTAAAACCCTTCACCAGAAGGTAAGGTGCAAACACGCCGAGCCCCCTCCTGCTCCTCTCTCTTCAGACTCTTCTTCCTTCCATCCTACTTCCCACAGGTGAGCTTTGCAGATACTCACCACGCACAGCAAAATGTTGTGTCCTTGGTCTTTTTAAAACATCAATGTGCAATTTATGGTTTTTCTTTTTTTTTTTTTTTTTTAGATTTTTTATTTATTTATTTGAGAGAAAGAGAATGAGAGACAGAGAGCATGAGAGGGAGGAGGGTCAGAGGGAGAAGCAGACTCCCTGCTGAACAGGGAGCCCGATGCGGGACTCGATCCCGGGACTCCAGGATCATGACCTGAGCTGAAGGCAGTCGCTTAACCAACTGAGCCACCCAGGCGCCCGCAATTTATGGTTTTTCGATGTCATGTATCTTGGATATCTTCCTGTAGCAGAGTGATCTACTTTGTTTTTAAAGTGGCTTTGAGTGTACAAGTAATCCATGAATATATGCTCCTTGTGAAAATGAAAATGGCATATCACAGAGTAGAAGGTGACAGATGTAACCTGTCCCCTCCCTGCCCCTGGAGGTAACCTTACCCCTGAGAGCTCGGCGAGTGGCCTTCCAGGTGTTTTCTCCTATGTGTGTACATAGATACCTGTATAAACTGGGGAGGGGGTTGGCAGGTGAGGAGGGGAAGCAGCCACAGAGTGGTATAGATAGCTGTGGTGTGGGGGCAGAGGGAGAGGGAGAGGGAGAATCCCAAGCAGACCCCACCCTCAGCGCAGAGCTGGATGCGGGACTTGATCTCGCAACTCTGAGCTGAAACCAAGTCAGACGCTAAACTGACTGAGCCACCCAGGCGCCCCTAGATAGTTTAACAAACAAACATAAATACAATCCCTTTTGTCCTGAGTCCTGTCTCTTTTAAATAACTCTTTTCTGTTACAATAGTTTTAGATTCACAGAAAAGCTGCCTCACCAGTACAGAGTTCCTGCACAGCCCTTCACAGCTTCCCCCCCTTCCCCCCCCAACATCCTACGTGGCCGTGGTATGCTTGCCGGTATCACTATGTTACTGTTCGTTACCTGCACTCAGGACTTGACTTGGATCTCACCTGTTTTTGCCCAGGAATTCTTCTCTTGTCCCAGCATCCCATGCAGGACCCTGCATTACGTTTAGTCTCCGTGTCTCTGTCAGCTCCTCTGGTCTGTGACGATTTCTCAGACTTTCCTCGTCCTTAGTGGCTGTGACCATTTTGAGGAGCACTGGTCAGGTGTATGTGGAGTGTCCCTTCATTTGGGTTTGTCCGATGGTTTTCCTGTGTTGAGACCAGGATCATGGGGTTGGAGTGGGGAGACCCCAGAAGTATAGTGCTTTTCTATCCCAGCCCGTCCAGGGAACACCTAGTCAGCGTGTCTGATCCCCAGGGATGTTACCTCTGACCACCAGCTGATGTGGCGTTCACTGGGCTTCCCTCCTGTAAAGGGCTTTTTAAAAATCAGCTGCATGTCGATACTCTCTGTTCTTTCCACTTGCTCTGTGTTGATCACTGAAAGGAGGTCTTGTAGTTTCTGTGGAAAATGGACATATAGGAGGGTGCCTGGGGGGCTCAGTCGTTAAGCGTCTGCCTTCCGCTCAGGTCATGATCCCAGGGTCCTGGGATTGAGCCCCACATCGGGCTCCCTGCTGCTCAGGAAGCCTCCTTCTCCCTCTCCCACTCCCCCTGCTTGTGTTCCTGCTCTCGCTGTGTCTCTCTGTCAAATAAATAAATAAAATCTTAAAAAAAAAAAAAAAAAAGATGGACATGTAGGTTGTATCCCAGTTTTTGATTTTATAAATAAGATTCTAGGGAATACTTTTTGTCTGTTTGCCTCCGCTATGGGAGGGATGGGTCCCAAGAAGCGAGGGACTGAGTCCCAGGCTTTGGGCATTTGGATTTTTGTGTTGCCTTCCCAGAATGGCTATAAATGTGCTGTTTACACATTGCCTCATGTCCACCCAAGCTTGGTGTTATTAGATTTGCAACTTTTTGCTAACCTGAGAATTTAAAAATGTTTTAGTTCATATTAATCATGGGAAGCGTGCTTATGATGCCCTGGAAACCTGAATGTCGGTGAGCGCAAGGACTGGACTCTCCAGTAACATTTGCTAAACATCTGTTTAGCACTAAACTCTGATAGAAGAAAAAAAAAAACTAATCGG
Source organism: Halichoerus grypus (assembly GCF_964656455.1). Taxonomy (NCBI): domain Eukaryota; kingdom Metazoa; phylum Chordata; class Mammalia; order Carnivora; family Phocidae; genus Halichoerus; species Halichoerus grypus. The sequence continues at coordinate 24,780,884 of NC_135719.1, read as the reverse complement.
GATCTGTTCTCGAGGAATCAGAGCCTTCATTTAAAATCTCTTTTTCCCACAACATCTACCTAAGATATTCTCCTTGGGGCACCTGGTGGCTCAGTCAGTTAAGCGTCTGCCTTCGCCTCAGGTCATGATCTCCAGGTCCTGGGATGGAGCCCTGCATCTGGCTCCTGGCTCAGCGGGGCATCTGCTTCTCCCTCTCCCTTTACCTCTCCCCCTGCTCATGCTCTCTGTCTCTCTCTCTCTCTGTGTCTTTCTATCTCAAATGAATAAATAAAATCTAAAAAAAAATGAGATATTCTCCTTGGGCATAGGTGCCAGCATTTAAATACGGAAAGCACTCAATAGACACTAGCCTGGATTTGTTGTTTTCCATCTAAGACGGTGGTGAGAGCTGCTGTCTGGATGGTATGGGGAGGCTGTTGGGGAAGGGAGAGCTACGTCTTGCTCTGGTGTACTAGAGGATGCAGGGGTGAGGTGAGCCTGGGTGGGGTGCAGGAGTGATCACACCACATGAGAACCCGGGGTCCTTTGTCTCCAGGGTCATTGCGTTTTGCCAGGGCTTTGGCTCATGTCTCCTTTGCCTGAGGCATCAACCTCCATAGCAAGCACGGAGGAGCCTTGGAGCACGTGCAGGCCCACTCCCTTACCTCCAGCCCCGCTGCTTGATGCCACGTGAACACCCGCTCCTTAATGCCCCTCCACCGGCTGTGGCTGGGGGACCCCTGCAGCTGGGTCCAGGAGGAGCAGAAGGCAGCCGACGTGAGGTGGTGTTGGCCATGGGCTGGCGAGCATTAACCCTGCCTGTGAGTAGTGTCCCCTGCATGCGGGGGGACAGGATTTGTCACTCTACGATGGGGACTTGAGGCTTCTGTTTAGATTTTTTTCTCCTTTGCAAACAACTCCATTGGCATCGTGTACTTGGAGCATGGTTTCTTGGCAGGTCCCTGGGAAGGCCGGTCCGCCCAGCTCCTGAGCAGGGCCACTGTCCAGTGGCCCCTGCCTCCCCTTGCAGAACGCGGAGGATACTGCCGACTTGGTCAGCGGCTCTCTATGGCCCACTGCTTCCCCCGCACGCCGACAACAGAGGCCGGCCTTGTCCGAGCGCCACCAGCGGGGCTGGCTCCGCCTCCCCTGGGCCTGTTTGTGCCCTGCTAGGAGGATCATCTGTTTTCTGCGTTTCCCGGCTGTCTAGGGTAGAAATCTTAAAGGCTACACCCTGCATTATCCCAAAGAGGGAAGATGGGAGAAACTTTGGACTCTCGAAGCGCCGAGGTGGTGCTCCTGCATTGCACCTGCTCTCTGGCTACTGTGGGAGATGTGTCCGTTATCCAGTACCGAGGAGCGCTAGGGTTTACCCCGTGCCACTTAATTGCCACACTTTTATTAGTTTAATTTTGCCAACTAAAATTTATAATTGTTCTTGTCTACACGGATGTACCATGATACTGCCTTTTAAGCAGATTAACACACTGACATGCTGGGGTGGACAGGTGCAGGGAAACGGAATCGGAGGGGTATCGGTATCAGGAGGATACTCAGAGGAGTGTCATTCCATGCCAGGCTCATTTGTCCTCTGTGACAGTCCATCAAGTGGGCGTGCGTGTCACCCCTTCACTAATGAGAATGAGCCTTGGGCAGGCTCCAGGGCTCTGGCTGTACGGCTGTGTGGCTTTGGGAACACCTGCCACCTTCCTGGAGTGAGTGGTGATGGCAGCATGGTTTCACCCCCTTGCCTTGGGGCCTCCGCCTGCAGGGCCCCGGCCCCAGCACCCCTGAGCCCGCTTGAATGGAAGGCCTGGGCAAGAGGGGCTGCAGATGCTGGGGGAGGGTGATGTGGCCCCTCACCTCTCACTAAGTGGTTTGAAGGCAAGAGTTAGTTGCTCATGCTTGTCCAAGTTCTTCATATAGTCGAGAGTTACATTGTTCCCCACCTGGACGTGTAAAGAAAAAAAAAAAAGAGCTTCTCAATGGCTCTGGAAGAACATAGAGATTTTTTGATTGGCTGGTAGCTCTCTTAACATTAGGGCATCTTTATGTGGTCTGAATTTCAGCATCAAATAAAGAACGTGTGTGCTAAGGTCGAGAGGGCTGGCTTCTCTGTGACTTGCGGAGGAAAGTTTGACCCGTTTTCTAAGTAGAATTGTTACAAAGAGCAATGCGTGGAAGGAAAACTGTTTGAGCGTCGAGATAAAGGTGGGTCTGTGATGTCGTGGGAGCGCAGAGAGCGATGAGGGGCAGTTGTCTGATAGAGTTGAAATCCTGTGTTCCAGATTTACGAGCTCCGTCTCCATCCACCAAGGAAAACATCCCATGTACAGGAAGAGTTCTTTTAGTTGGGTGAGATTTTGTCTTCTATTTTTTCCCCATGGTTTGTGAACAACAACAAAAAAAGAATTTGACATTCTGCAGTGGAGTTAGCTTATGGCGATAGTCTATGCTTTTCGGTGGAACATGAGGTCGGAAACAAGAACAGTTAACCCCCTTGGTCACTGTCTTGTCCCTTTATATGTGGGTGGAGATAGCTGTAAGGCTCTTTACAGGTTTCCTTTGTTGTTTACCTGTGACGGGTCAGGGCTTTGGGCTTGACAGAGTGTCTACCCTGAGAGCCATTGAAGGGGTGCCTATGATGGTCAGATGGATCTTTTTTTTTTTTTTTTTAAGATTTTATTTATTTATTTGAGAGAGAGAGAATGAGAGAGAGTACATGAGAGGGGGGAGGGTCAGAGGGAGAAGCAGACTCCCTGCCGAGCAGGGAGCCTGATGTGGGACTCGATCCAGGGACTCCAGGATCATGACCTGAGCCGAAGGCAGTCGCTTAACCAACTGAGCCACCCAGGCGCCCGGTCAGATGGATCTTGAGGAGCGTTCGTGGGGAGAGGGGCTCTCCCACACCCATGCACCTGGCCGTGGCATCCTTGCTGCCTCACAGGACCTCCAAAGTGGAATTCTCTGCTCCAGGGTGGTGGGAGGAAATCAAGATTTAAGCCCCAGCTCTGCCCCCCTCCCCTAGTAACAGAGTGACCCTCGTGGGTCATTTGGTTGTTCAGTCTTGGTGTCCTCAGCTGTAAACAGGGCAGATGACACAGCCACAGAGTTACCAGCAGGAAATGCAATCAGGCTTATAAGAGCTCCATGGACATCTTTATTACCTCTTTAGGCAGCCCTGCCTGACTTCAAGTAAATCCCACTGTGTGTTCTCAGATGGAGCCCACATCTGTCCCCCTGTGGGGGTCCGAGTTCTGTGTTCCCCTCCCCCATCGGGGTCATGTAGGACCCTGCAGCCAGGAGAGGGATTTCTGGTCCCTGCTCCTTCCTGGCTGTCATGTGGATGTTCTCCCTTTTGGTCTCATCTCCTTTCAACTATGGAGACAGAAATCCAGTTTGGGGGAGCTCTCCTCTGGCCCCTTACTCTGCTAAGTCTCTCTTAGTACAGTCTAAGACCACCTGACTTTCTTTTTTTTTTTTTTGGCAGCCACAACGCCCCATCATCACATGCAGAAATTATATCCAATTAAATCTCCTGAGTCTTTTTCACACCTCCTACATTTGTGCATTTCTTTTTTTTGCACCCAAGTGTCCAAATAACATTATTTCCTCTCGATTGCAATTCCAATCTGTTGATCTTTTTAGCTCTTGACTCTGTCATCCAATGTATTTGCCATCTCTCCTAGAAACTTGGCATCCTTGAATTAGATAAACATTTTATCTGTGCTGTCGTTTAAGTAATTGATAAAAATGTTGAAACATATAGGACTCAGAAAGAGCCCTGTGACCTTCCACTAGAGACCTTCTTTGGGCCATTCATTAATCAGCACATTGGAGGGTGAATTGCACGTTTACCCAGCTTGTCAAATGTAGCTCATCAAGGATGTGATGAGATTTTAACAAGGCACTAAGATAAAGTCTAGTGTCCCCGCAATCTACCAGTTAAAAAAATATCGTTATGCTAAGAGGAAAAAAATCCAAAAATCACAAGTCATTGTGGACTAGGATGGTTTAAGGCTTATGACCCGTGGCTTCGCTCTGCAGCAGTGTGTTTCTTTTATTCTGACTTTGGTTGATAATACTGCTGGAGTGCAGTGGGGAACATTACTCCTGGGTTGCTTGGGTTTTGGGCTGTTATCTGGAGCAGAGTGGGATTGAGCGAGAGATGTTTAACTGATCTCTTTGGGGAGGTCTGGGAGGGCACTGGTTCAGGACATCCTCTCCTGCCAGGACACTGAGAGTGGCTTCTATGGGCCGCTCTACGGGCTGGTGGGTGGGCCACCCCGTGGCGTGGATGGAGAAATCCCAAATGCAGAGGCTACCTGGTCTTGGTAAAAATGGCAGCATGCCTCAGTGAAGGAGTCAGGGATGCATTGGCCTCCAGATGCTTGGATAAGCACAGAGTGGAAAAAATACCTCTCTGGAGGTGTTAGAGCAGAATAATAAATGCAGTCGCGGTAGAAGGTACAAAGACCTTTGCAAGAGTGGGAGTGATGACCTAAGGGATGGCAGGAGATTGTGTTATGGGTGGCTGTGCAGACAGGCTGGAGTGTGATTCCCCCTTGTTATGGTTTCCCTACCACATCTTAAAAGGCAAGAGCTGTGTGGAGCTGTAGATACATGTGGCCGTAAGACACAACTTGCCAACGCCCAAAGCTAGAAAATTGTTGAAATAGAGTGAGAAGAATTCTGCCCTTGAGTCGTATCAGATAGTGAGGGTCAGCCACAGGCTCGTTTGCAGAGGTGGTGACTTGCATGTGGGATTTTAGCTTCTGCCCACTCCCTGGGGAGGTGCATGCAGACGCCCATCTGTGTGACCACTTACACCTGCCTCGGGTGCTCAGAGCCATTTTCCCTGGGGAGTCTGTGCAGGATTCTTGCTGAGGCCCGCTCTTTTGAGGCCCCGAGGGCTCTGGCTGGGCTGGGTGCTGCCCCACAGCCATGCCTGGCCTGGTGGCAGAATTCTAAATGCTCAGCCTGTCGGTGAGCCTACTTTCCTTCCTGCTGGGCTCTCCTTGGTCCTCGCTGGTGGATGGGCAGCATCGCCTGTCTTTAGCAGTCCGTTTACACTTGTGTGATCCACACGAGGGGCAGAATAAAATGCAGTGAAAGTTTTCCCTTATACTTAAAAAAGAAGAAGTGTGGTCAAATACGCATAACATAAAATCTACCATCTTAACCAGTTTTAAATATACAGTCATGTTAAGTATATTCACATTGTTGCACAGCTAATCTCCAGGACTCTCTTCATCTGGAAAAAATGAAATCCTGTACTCATTAACCAACAACTCCCCCTCCCCCACACCCTGCACACACCCTTCTGCTTTGAGTCTCTATGAATTGGACCACTGTACTAGTGGAATCATACAGTATTTGTACTTCTGTCCTGGCTAATTTCGCTCAGTAGGAGGTCCTCAAGGTTCATTCATGTTGTAGCCGGTGTCAGAGGTTCCTTCCTTTTTAAGGCCGAATAATATTCCACTGTATGAATAGACCACATTTTGTGTATCCATTCATCTATCAGTGGACACTTGAGTTGCTTCCTCCTTTTGGCTACTGGGAATAATGCTGCTATGGACATGGGTGTGCAATCCTCTCTATTTTTGTTTGGTTACTGGCCACTGCCAGGATGACCACTCCCAAAGTCCTTATTTTTATGATATTCATGCCCAGACTCCTCTGTGGTCTTTCTGTTGCTTTGTGAGTGTTAAGGCGATGCCTCCGGCTGGGGTTTTCCCCTTGGCTTCTTTAGCACCTTCTGTTCCAGGCGCTGTTCCCTTTGCCCTTCTCTGGCATGCCTTGCTTCTCTTCCTGCTCTCCTCAGACCTCTCCCTCCCCTTTCTTCTCCACTGCTTCAGTCCCTGCTGCCCCCTCCCCCAGCTCCACGGGCCCCTGCTGTCATCCTCAGCTCCTGCTGTGTGTTGCTTTTGGTTAGGCTTGCTTGTCACAGGACAGCTCTCTCTGGGCATCAGAGATCCGGTTTCCTGTCATGTTTTGTGTGATGGTTCTTTATAGTAGGTGTGCGTTGACTCATGGGACATGCAGCAGTGGCAGCTGAGTGTGCATCAGGCCCATGGTGCCGACTCCGTTCGGGTGGCTGCAGGTGAGCCTGGGAGTCTGCGTTGGAGAACACGGAATGTGCTGGTTTTAGGGCCCCGTCAGGACCACAAAGGCAAGAACGTGTTGATTTTTTCACTGCTGACTTCCGAGCTCCCGGAAAGTATGTATTGGCACGTGGTAGGTGTTTTATAAGTATTTTTGGAAGACTAAATAAATGTAGTCCCTCTTATTGCTCAATTTAATATTTCTTTGTATATTTTGGATACAAGTTTGTTATCACATATATGTTTTGCAAAAAAAAAAAAAAATGTCCCAAACCTGCATCTGAATTGTGGGGAAACTGAGGCACAGAGCAGCGAAGCAGCTGACCTCAGGCCAAGTGAGTGGCAGGCGGTGCCCTCCCCTCTGACAAAGCCCCCAAATCAGCTAGAAGGCCTCAACAATTCAAGAGACTGACCTTTGACACCACATCCATGAAGAAGTGCAGCCAGGTGCAGAGGGAGCAGATGAGTGGGATTTGTACACGGATAATCACCTTGTTTAGATAACGGGCTAATTGAAAGAGTACGGGTCACTCGAGGTAACTGGAACATTGTAAAATATTTTTGAAATGAGGATGTGAACTGGAATGATGTAACACGTTCTATAAAAGCCTGTGAGATAGGATGGGGGCCACAGGGCTGACTTTTATTTGGAAGGTTAGCCTGGTTCTGAGCAGAAAACCCAAAGTCCAGAGAGAGGGGACAAGAAGGCAGGAGGAGCCTGTATTTTCCAGGTCAGGCTGCAGTTCCTGTGCTTGCCTCCTCCTGGCTCCGTAGCTCCGCTCCCCCAGCCCCTGGGGCCCCACAGCGCCATCAGCTGGCTGCACAGATTCCCCATTTGGAGGTTCAGGGTGCTGTCTGGCCTGCCCTTGTATGCCTGGTGGTGTTGAGATTGCCCCCCTGGGGGGGCCTGGCAGCGAAGCCTGAAGCAGGCTCCCACAGGGCCCATGGGGGGCTGAGTGGCCGATATCGGGGGGGGGGGAGTATAACCAAGGGAGTCTAGTCCTTGTGTGCCTCTTCATCAAAAAGGCAACCAGCTAGGGGCACCTGGGTGGCTGTCAGTTAAGCATCTGCCTTCCGCTCATGTCATGATCCCAGGGTTCTGGGATTGAGCCCTGTGTCAGGCTCCCTGCTCAGCGGGGAGTCTGCTTCTCCCTCTCCCTACACCCCTACCGCCCCCCCCCAAATAAATAAATAAAATATTTTTTTAAAAGAAGGCAATCAGCCATTGGGACTGGCAATAGTTACAAAGGATTCAGGGCTCTTACAAAGGTGCTTTTAAAAATACAGGGACTTAGAATATTGGACTTTTGATATTTTAAGATCAGAAAGGCGTTTGGAATCACCACCAGAGCAGGCAAAGCTATTTTCATAAAGACCCAGGAAAATAGGTGTTTTTCCTACGTTGGAGCAAATACAGCTTCATTCTGCACCAGTGTGTGGTTCCAGATGCTTTATGTGATGGGGACACTGGGGCTTATGTTCCTTCCAATCTTTGAAGTATTTCCCAGTGAAGTTTCCATTTCTTCATTGGAGAGGCAGGATGTAAACATCTCAGCCGGCTTTGTGAATTCTTTGCCACATTGTAGCACACTCTGCTAATGCTCAGAGCCTTCAGGGCTGCATCTTATGTGTGAATGGGTTTTTAGATTATGTTTATGTGTGTGATAGAGATGGCTCTTCTGTAGGGCAGTGGAGGACAATTTGCACATTGAAAAATACACCGAATTTTTAATTTCTGTTCCGCAAGTCACCTGTGCGACGCAATCCCTTACATTCTTATGACTGTCTGTAGCTGTCGAACATGTCATGTGGGGACTGCTTGCTGGGCGTGTGAACTATCAATGTACATATACAGTGTAAACACATTCTCATTGACGCATGAAGATAAAAAGGCTTAACATGAATTGTGTGTGTTTACACTTACACAGAAAATTCTACTGTAACAAACTCTGGAGTATCCATAGTGTTTGTTGTTACAACACTGTCTTTCTCTCCCCCCACCACCCACCATTTCTGATTTTTTGGTTCTTTGCAGTCTGGGAAGGAGTGGGCGGAGAGAAAGCCATACCACCCCTTCCCTGCCCACCTGGAGGGTGTGCTAAGACAACAGGGGCTAGGGGCTGTGGATTCGGCAGCTGCAGGTGGACAGCGAGGTGCCAGGGCCACTTCATCTCCAGCCCATTCTCCTCTTGCTTTGCTGTGTTTCACGCAGTTTCTGTGGGCTGCTTGGGGGATTTTCTGGTAGAGTGAAGATCAAATTAAGAAATACAGGTACACAGCTTTCATGGGCGCCACACTGCAAAATGGAGTGGGTGGGGAGGGCAGTGACGGGGGGGCGGGTGTTAAAGGATTACTTTCTAGGGCAGTGGTTCTCGCAGGGTGGTGCCCAGACCAGCAGGATCCGCATCACTTGGCACTTATTAGAAATGCAAATTCTTGGGTCCCCGAGCCTGTCTGTGTGTTAACAAGCCCTCCAGGTGGTTCTGATGAACGCTCAGGATTTTTGAAGGTTGTTCTACCTGCAAAACCAAGTTGACCTCGTAAGGGCTCCTCTCAGTCTGCTTCCCAGCTTCTGCCCAGTTGTTGCTGTTGTTTCTCTCCCTGTCTCACAGGCTGTCCTCCTGAGGGTTTCCAGAACTGCCACCTGCCACCTCCATGCGTGTGCCCCTCCCTCTGCCTGGCACCCTGCCCCCCCCCCCGCCTTTCCTGACAAGACCCTGCTCATTCTTCAGATCATCCTCAGGGATCCCCACCTCTGAGAGGGCTTCCTGACCTCCCCAGAGATGGGGAGTCATGGGCCCCCATCTTTGTGGTCCCTCAGCCCTGCTCATTGACCTGTTAAAACTTGTTCCTCATTTAATTTGCCCCTGGCTGGAGATGTAGTTGCTCTGTCTGCTTGTCCAAAACTCAGTTACACATGAGTCCTCTCCTAACCTCTTAAACCAGTGTGGCTCTCACAAGTCCAGAGTTTTTATAGTACTAACTTACTGGTTCCAAAGAATTCATCTTAAGGGACATAAAGAACTTGTAGAGAGGACCAGTGCCGGAGTTGGGGGGAGGTTTTATTATATTGGACTTTACCACCAAGAACCAGAGGTGAGAACTGGTCGACTATCGTTTTACTCATTCTGCCTCTAGACCTGTAGTAAAATGATGCTAATGATGCTTCCCATTGTGTTTTATTTCCATCGATAAGCTAAGACTGTCCCATATTTTAAGGAAGAGTTGATCAGAGTTAAAAACATTTTAATTAGGTAACTACCTCTGATCATCTTTAATGGAATTAGTGTCAGAAGGCTAATCAACAAATTTGTTCATTTCCCCCTTTGTTGTATGTTGTTAATATTTAGTTTGGGGCAACGAAATGGATGAATGTTTTTTATGAATGTTTAATTTATGTAGTAATATTGCTTAAAGCTCAGTGCTGGCCACAGGAACACAAAAGCACTTCTCTGATCTTCGGGACAGCTTCCTTAGGGTACGTGTGAATAGCCCATTTTGCAGGCTTAGGAAGGGTATGTGACCTCTTGAGGGCAGGAGCCCATAAATGGCACCTAGGACTCGGGCCCAAGTCATCCCATTTTTCTTTTCCCAGGACACAAGACTGTGTTTAGCGTAGAGCATATACTAAAGCTGTTATTGAATTCCTTCTATAGCTTGTCCACATCCTTAGATATGCAGCTTTTCTTTTGGGGTTTTCTCAGGCAACTGCTTGTTACTAACCCTTCTCATATTAGCAGATCTTAGGGATTTATTTCCCAAATATGTATAGTTTGTTTATGCCATTCACTTAAGTCCCTAGAGCAGACATTCTACATTTTGATGTTTTAAAAATATGTAGGAATTTATTGGGAGCAGTGCTCTTTCAACTGAAAGACTTTATTTAAAAATCTTATTTTGGGGGGCACCTGGGTGACTCAGTCGTTAAGCGTCTGCTTTCAGCTCAGGTCATGATCCCAGGGTCTTGGGATCGAGCCCCATGTCGGGCTCCCTGCTCAGCGGGGAGCCTGCTTCTCCCTCTCCCACTCCCCCTGCTTGTGTTCCCTCTCTCACTGTCTCTCTCTCTCTGTCAAATAAATAAATAAAATCTTTAAAAAAAAATCATTTTGGGGGAAGTGATTTCTTTTTTATTGTTATGTTAATCACCATACATTACATCATTAGTTTTTGATGTAGTGTTCCATGATTCATTGTTTGTGTATAACACCCAGTGCTCCATGCAGAGCGTGCCCTCTTTAATACCCATCACCAGGCTAACCCATCCCCCCACCCCCCTCCCCTCTAGAACTCTCAGTTTGTTTCTCAGAGTCCATAGTCTCTCATGGTTCGTCTCCCCCTCCGATTCCCCCCCTTCATTCTTCCCTTCCTGCTATCTTCTTCTTCTTCTTCTTTTTTTTTAACATATAATGTATTATTTGTTTCAGAGGTACAGATCTGTGATTCAACAGTCTTGCACAATTCACAGCCCTCACCATAGCACATACCCTCCCCAGTGTCTATCACCCAGTCACCCCATCCCTCCCACCCCACCCCCCACTCCAGCAACCCTCAGTTTGTTTCCTGAGATTAAGAATTACTCGTATCAGTGAGGTCATATGATACATGTCTTTCTCTGATTGACTTATTTTGCTCAGCATAACACCCTCCAGTTCCGTCCACATTGTTGCAAATGGCAAGATCTCATTCCTTTTGATGGCTGCATAATATTCCATTGTATATATATACCACATCTTCTTTATCCATTCATCTGTCGATGGACATCTTGGCTCTTCCCATAGTTTGGCTATTGTGGACATTGCTGCTATAAACATTGGGGTGCATGTACCCCTTTGGATCCCTACATTTGTATCTTTGGGGTAAATACCCAGTAGTGCAGTTGCTGGGTCGTAGGGTAGCTCTATTTTCAACTTTTTGAGGAACCTCCATACTGTTTTCCAGAGTGGTTGCACCAGCTTGCATTCCCACCAACAGTGTAGGAGGGTTCCCCTTTCTGGGGGAAGTGATTTCTACCTCCCAGGCCCTCACCTGCCTGCCTGCCTCCAACAGGGCCGGGCTTGGGTACCAGGCCACCCTGCCCCTCCCATCCTCATCCCTTCCCAGGCCCTCTGCTCCCACACTGGTGGTCCTCCATCTGTTTTGGTCCTGCTGTTGCTGTTCACTGGTTTTGGGCCTGCTGCCCAGACCCGCTGTGACTACCTTCCACTGCATTCTTCCCTTCTGCTTCCCGTTGGCCTTCATTTCCATAAGCTTCGATGATTCTTTAAGGGCCAGCCTGAGATCTCACATTCCAGCGCCTTTCTTAAAGTCGAGTTTTTTGGGTATCTGTTGCTTTGAAAAGGGAAAAACAGTGTTTTGCAATTTCCTTTTAATCATCAGTGAGTAGTAGCAAGGGCGTGTCTCTCTTTCATGCGCTGTGTGGAATATTTACTCCCTCAGTGCTTGTATTATTTCACAGCACCGATGAAGCATGTTGTATTCTCTTTCCTGTTTGTGGCTTGTGCCTTTTGAACACTATGTTATCATTCCTGGTCCAGCTGGGTTTTCCTTTTTCTGTTCCTATCACAAAATACCCCAAAGGCCGACGGTATCACTAACAGAATCCAAAACAGCTGGTGGCCGGGTCCTGCCTCACACTTTGTGGCTTGGGCTTGTCTTCTCTTCAGGAATAAGTGGTTAGTTTCTTCCTACTTTTTTTTCTTTTCTTCTCTGAATGGGGGGAAAGTGTCCAGTGTGGAGGCAGTTCTTTCACTTGAAGAATCCGTCCATTCCAGCTCTGTGGCTTGTTAACTGAGTGGTCTGCACAGGCCGGGGAGCAGGAGACAGAGGACAGCCGATTCTTTCCTAGTGTCTGTTTTGATTACAGTATAAAAGTTTGGCAAACTTTGGTTATGAGTCTTCTTGCTCTTTCAGTGGGTATTGAATTTTCTGGTCTGTGGGAAAGGATAGCAAACAGTTGTTGCCCTAACGCCTTACAATATGATCAAACACACATTGGATGCAATAAGAGATTGCATCCAAGTAATCCTCTGTAGAAAACTTCTGTTCATCATTTAAGAGCAAACTAATATACTTAATTTCTGATGACACAGCAGGAATATAAAACTTTAGGCTGGGCCTAGGAAAACATGAATAGTACAAAAGCAAAAGAGACTTCCACAATGAGTCACTGACCTGAAGCCATCATTGGGTGATATTTCTTGGTTTTGAGAGTACTCTGGTGGCAAATATCTGATAGATGCTTTATTCTCTCCATTCCACCTTAGGCTCACCTTGGCCCCAGTCAGGCGGCACGTCTTTACGGAAGGTGCCGTATGCCCGGATGTTCGGCATGGGAGACAGGCAGAAAACAAACAATACAGAGCCTCTGGTTTCAGTGAGGGTAATAGACAGTGATCACTCAACTCATATATCCTTTCAGTTCCTGACACTTTTCACACATGAAAAATGCTATGAAAATGGTAAAATAGGGAGATGGGGGGGCAGCTGAGGGGGACTCTCAAAACTCTGATGAGGTGACATGAGAATGCAGAGCCATGGGATGAGAATGGGGGGGCATCCATGTGACTGGGGAAGCCACCCCAGACAGCAGGGGAATGAGGAGAGAAGGCGCTTGGGGGCCGCAGTGTGCGAAGCAAGAACATTCTAGCAGCTGAGGTAGAAGTCGATAGGGATGAGCCCCTTTGGAGTGGTGCTGGGTCAGGGACGGACTGGGGGACAGAGGCTGGACCATGGGGAAGGTGTTGCTGTAGACAAGGCTAGAGATGACAGTGGCTCAGATCAGGGTTCGAGCAGTAGAGATTGTGGTGCAATCCATTCATTCTACATGTGAATTAATGGTGTGCGCACCAGGCACCAAGTACTGCTTCAGGCCCTGGGGGCATCATTGTGGGGGAGATTGACAATAATTCCCCCTCCTCCTGGAGCCGACACTGCATGGGGAGAGACCAGAGGGAAAGACCCCGGGCTGAGAAGAGGGCCAGAGGAGGGCAGACATGCACTGGGAGGGAAGTGAACGGGCCGGTCGGGGAACAGTGACCTGAAGAAGTGGGGCGTCAGCTCCCCCAGGGGAGCTCTCCACAGGCTTGGAAGCTGGAGCCAAGAGGACTCTTTCTTCAGCTTTTCTGAGATATCATTAGCATTAATGTATTTAAGTTTAAGGTGTACAATGTGATGATTAGATACATGTATGCTTTGCAAAATGATTACCACAATAAAGTTCGTTAACACCTCCATCCTCTTACATCAGTATAATTTGTGTGTGTGTGCAGATAACATTTAAGATCTACTACTCTAACAACTTCCAAGAATACCGTATTGTCAATTCTAGTCCCCACGCTGTGCCTTAGATCCCTAGATCTTATTTATCTTCGAGCTAAGAGTTTGTACCCTTTGACCAACACCTCCCCATTTCCACCACCTCCCAGCCCCTGACAACTACCATTCTAACTCATCTTTCTATGCATTTGGCTTTTTTCGATTCTACATGTAAGTGAGAACATAAAGCGTGTGTCTCTCTGTCTGACACTGCGGTTAGCACAAGGCCCAAGATGACTGGGTGTGTGCAGTGTAAGGGGAGACGACAATCAGGAATGACCCTTTGATTTTCAGCACGTGCAATTCAGAGAATGGGAGGGTCACCGACCAAGCGCAGGAGGTGGATTTTGTGGGGGGAAGAGAGTGAGTTATAGACGCCTAAATGGAGATGTTGAGTAGGCAGACGGATGTGCAACTCTAGAGCTGCCAATGACATGCGTTTGACAATCATCCAGGGTATGGGTGGCACTTGTCCACGTGAGAGGACCGAGAGGGGGAGGCTGAGGCCAGAGGTCAGCATTTAGAGGTCAGGTAGGAGAAGAGGGGCAAGTGGGTGTGTGGAATCAGAGAGGCCTCGAGAAGGAGGCAATGTTAAGTGGCTGAAAGGGTCAGGTCACATGAGGACAGGGACCGGTCATTGGCTTGGATAATGTTATCAGGGGCTTTGCAAAGAGTGGTTCGGTATCATGATTGGGGCAGAAGCTTCATTGGAGTGGTTTGGAGGTAACCAGTTGGTGAGGATGCTAAGAGCTGGGACTATCCAGAAACCATGTGTCAAGTTTTACTGTGAAGGATGGCTTGACTTCTCCAAATCTGCTTCCTCACCTTCAAAGTGGCGATGATACTATGTAGTGTGAGGTGCTATTGAAAGCATCACATGAGGTGAAACAAAATGAAACAAAGCTTCCTTCACAGCCTTTGTCCGGCATGGAATGTTCTCAGAGCTTCTTAGAGTGCCGGTTTCTCCCATTCTCTTCTCTGTTGTAGAGGCTTCATTTTCTTACCAGTAAAAGAAGGGAATTGGACCAAATGAGGTTTCAGGTTCTAGGTTCTCAAGCCTTGCCCGCTCCTCAGCTCTTGGGTTCCCCGGACCCCATCCCCTGCCTGCCATTCTCTGTCCATTTCTTGTCGATGGCTCTAAAGCCCTGCTGGACCTTTCTCCCCTTTTCCCTCACCTGCTCCACTTTGATTCTGTCTTATATTGTCTTATATACCAGAATATTCCTCCAAAAAAGGCCTCCCTTGGACTTCTCTCGCACTCAAGAGTCTTGAGAGGGGGCTTATTCCTGAGATGAAAGTTTCCATCCCCACCTGTGACCTTTTATGACTTGGACTCTACCAAACTCATTTCCTCTGCTCTTCTCTACATCCCTGGCCATCATCATTGCTGTCCCTCGAATATATCTTGTTCTCCCTTTTCTCTGGCCTCTGGAATGTTAATACCCAGTTTTATTTTTTTTTAATGATTTTTATTTATTTATTTGAGAGAGTGTAAGAGAGAGCACGAGAGGGGGGAGGGTTGGAAGGAGAAGCAGGCTTCCTGCTGAGCAGGGAGCCCGATGCAGGGCTCGATCCCAGGATCCAGGGATCATGACCTGAGCTGAAGGCAGACGCTTAACCAACTGAGCCACCCAGGGGCCCCTTAATACCCAAGTTTTAAATCCCACCCATCTTACAGGAGCCAGAGCACGCGTAGGGCTCTCCTGGGCGCTGCAATAGAAGGGACCTTCTCTCTGCAGGAATCTCCAAGGCTACCCCCTGTCTGTCCTGCTTAGTTCCATTCACATCTAGAGTGGATTTTCAGTGTGCACTGACCACCTTCTGCCTCATACGGCGATTGTTTGTCATGGGTCTTAGCTCCTGGCCTTCACCACGAGCCTCTTCAGAGGGCAGACCTGGCGTCTTTGCATCTCTTACAGCATCATACGTGTTGCGTGCTCCAGAAATTAATGAATTACATCAATCAGAAAACTTGACTCTGAGAAGTTTTAATGGAAGGCTTGAGATTATTAAATCGTAAGAAAGGATATTAACCAAGGTTTGTGTCTGTGGACATGTCTAGTATTTTAAAAAATAAAATTTCCAGTATTGAGCCTGTTGTATCAAAAGCTCTTCAAATCTGCAGATGCCTTGGTCCAGCAATTCTACTTCTAGAGATTTATCCCAAGAAAATAGTCTTGGATATTTGCCGAGAATGTTCACTGGAGTGGTGTTTATGATGTGAAAAACTAAATATCCAACGATAGGGGATTGGTTTAAAAAAATAAAAGAACTAGGGGCGCCTGGGTGGTTCAGTCGTTGAGCGTCTGACTCTTGGTTTCGGCTCAGGTCATGATCTCTGGGTCATGGGATTGAGCCCCGCGTTGGACTCTGCACTAGGTGCGGAGTCAGCCGGAGATGATCTCCCTCCCTTTCTCCCTCTGCTCCTCCTCCTGCTCATGCTCTCTCTCCCTCTCTCAAATTAAAAAAAAAAAAAAAAAAAAAAAGGAACTCATGGTGGATATTCGTACCCTAGAATTACGATCTCCTTAAAGTGATAACATAGAAGGACATTTATTGACTTGGTAAAATATTTATATTAAGTGCAGGAAGATATTTTTGTCTGACTTCCTTTACCTTAATTAAATTACTTCTAGGGAAAGGGTCAGTGGTACAGACACCGTTAATAGTGATTATCTTTGGATGCTGAGATATTGATGATTTTTACCGTCTTTTTTTGCTATCTTTTACCAAACCTTTCTATAGGAAGCTTGTTTTCTTAATAAAATATTTTATTGAAGTTGAGATGGCATACCTCTTTTATTCATAGAAATCACACATTCTTGTCTTTCTGTTAAATTAGGCTTTGTATCTATATTCATACAGTTTTGGGGAAGAACACAAGGCCACCTGGCCCATGTCAGATGGTAGCGAGAAACGTGAGAACTTGCTTCTTTGGGTCCCTCCTTTGTAAGTCACGGTGACTGTTCTCCAGTGTAGATGTTATTGCTTGGTGTCCTTGAGGCTGGATGCAGTAGTAAGTTGTTGTGTCTTGGCTGCTGAGCTGTTGGTTCAGACTTGGGCACCGGGGCTGTGCAGGAGGCGTGGGGAGTTTGCAGCCTGGCAGCTGTGGAGACTTGACCGTGTGACCTTGACTCTCGTCCGTGCTCCTGTGTGACCCTGGGCTTCAAGCTGTGGTTTACACATAAGTAGGATGGGGATGACATCTCCCGTGGTCACTGAGTGTGTTGCACGACGTCTGGCCCAGTGTAGACACTTCGTGAACGGCACCTGACAGCCTAGATACCTAACGTTAGTCTGCAGCGAAGAACGGAGTCTTCTTTCCTTCATCATAATACTATAGGTGTCCTGAAAACTGGCCATATTGTGGGTTGGGAAATAGTTCTAAAAACGATTTCCTTGTAACTCAGACATGTCCCGCCCTTGCCCTCTTGTCTCCCCTCAGTCTGCGGGCCGGGCATCGACATCCGCAACGACTATCAGCAGCTGAAGCGTCTGGAGAACTGCACGGTGATCGAGGGCTACCTCCACATCCTGCTCATCTCCAAGGCAGAGGACTACCGCAGCTACCGCTTCCCCAAGCTCACGGTCATCACCGAGTACCTGCTGCTGTTCCGCGTGGCCGGCCTCGAGAGCCTCGGGGACCTCTTCCCGAACCTCACGGTCATCCGCGGCTGGAAGCTCTTCTACAACTACGCCCTGGTCATCTTTGAGATGACCAATCTCAAGGATATTGGGCTTTACAATCTGAGGAACATTACTCGGGGGGCCATCAGGATTGAGAAGAATGCTGACCTCTGTTACCTCTCCACGGTGGACTGGTCCCTGATCCTGGATGCCGTGTCCAATAACTACATCGTGGGCAACAAACCCCCAAAGGAATGCGGGGACCTGTGTCCGGGGACAATGGAGGAGAAGCCCTTGTGCGAGAAGACAACCATCAACAACGAGTACAACTATCGTTGCTGGACTACAAACCGTTGCCAGAAAAGTAAGGATGACGCTGTTGGGGCTTCCTTCTGCTGCTCTTTCCCCTCCTGCTCTCCCTCGCCCCCCCTCCCCTTCCGAACGCGCGGCTTCCTCTGGGGGTTCTGCTGGGAGGGTGCGGTTGTGTTGCACTGAGGATGAGGCCACCCGCGGGGCGCAGGTGGGGGTCTTGGTTGGCTTCCTTTTGCATCCGGGGAACTCAGGGAATGCAGGACTGAGGCGTGGCTGCCATCAAGAGCATCCACGTCGTGTCCTAGAAATAATCCACCACCTCTCTGGGCCAGGAGTTTGCTGCCCTTGAGCTTTGGATTCTGATGAGAAAGCTGACCTGGTGTGCTTTGGAGGTGCCTCAGCCCCAGCAGTCAGGCGCTGCTTATGGATCGACTCGTTCATCCTTTGCGGGAAAAGATGTTTTTCTGGTATGGTGGGACTTCCTTAGTATGAACCTACTTGGAATACGGTTGAATTAAGGGAAAGTCAAAATTCGATCACATGCTGTGAAAGTGGGGACTTTGCACCCCATCCTTGGTCCCCAGGGATGGTCATGATGCTTAGGTGTGCCGGTTTATGATGGAGCACCTCGCCAAGGTGGGAGAGACCTGGCTCGGTTTCCAGGAATCCCCGAATCAGGCTGTACTTTCAAGTAGCTATGTAGTGGGTGCACTTTTACACCCGGGCTTCCATTTCCTTTTTTTTTTTTCTACCTTTTTCCTCCAAAGAGTTGTCCAGATCTCCTGAAATCACCTAGTGAAAGAATTTTGAAATGTGTTCACTGCTCTCCAGGGTCCGGCGTGATACTTCAAAGCTGCTTATTTATCGGCAACAGGCTTATTTTTCTCTTGAGTATAACCAAGCTCTTGAATT
This sequence comes from Halichoerus grypus, assembly GCF_964656455.1. Lineage (NCBI taxonomy): Eukaryota > Metazoa > Chordata > Mammalia > Carnivora > Phocidae > Halichoerus > Halichoerus grypus. The sequence goes on along the minus strand of NC_135719.1, from coordinate 24,762,633 downwards.
ATTGTGATCAATTACCTGGAGACCCAGGTTGTTTGGTATTAAAAGGCAAGCCTGGGCCTTTGCCGTGTTGCTTTCAGCAACATTTAGGTATGTCGGCCAGGAAGGTTCTTCTCCCTGGTTTAGAAGTCAGTGTGGTAGCTATAAATAGCTATTATTTAATGGTTGGCCCAGTTAAAGACCCAAGGAGCTCATGTATTCTAGCTAGTCATGAAGAGCCAAGGAATCCCAAATTGGTAGGCTTGCCTAAACCATGAAGTGTATAAAATAAATCAAAGGCCAGACCCCACAGGTAGCTGTTCTTTCTGTCCAGCCAGGGTGGAAGCCGGGAAGAGGATGGTTTCTTTGACCCAGCACACACTTTTATGCTATCATTCCACGGGTATGTCCGTGAACATTTGATTAATAAGGGAAGGGGTCTCTTCGTTGGCTGTAACCAGGACGTTGGATGTCCAAGAATGCCCTCAGGCCTCCCGAAGAGTCCCTGTTAGCTCGGGTTGGAGGAAGGCGCTGTACTAAAGTCCCATTTGTGATTGATTAAAACTGTACCCTATCATTAGGTTACCCACTGGTTTTGAGAAAACAACAAAAATACCTTTTTTAAGTAGTCTTGACATTTTAAAATTTTATTTTAAAAGAAAACGGCGTCATCGGGGAGGCATCGTGTGTAGTGGGAAGGAAGATGTTGGATGCGGTATTAAGTGGCCTGGGTGACCTTGGACCAGCCAGTCCTTCTGGGCCGGAGTTGGGCATCTTTACAATGTTCCTTAGGGCAGTCCCATATCATTCCTTAGTGGCAACCAAACATGTGCACAAAACGCTTTGGAAACTCATAATCTCTATACAAAAGGGAGGTGTTATTTAAAATGTCATTAGGTGGCCACTTGTTCAGTGATTCAGATGATATTTACTTTGGCCTCGCTGTGGATTTTTGGCTGTTTCTGACCAGCTGGTTGTTGAAGAAGCTGGGAGCAGGGGAGAGGCCTGGGTTCTGAGTCCAGGTCTGGTAGCTGCGCCCAGGAATGAGCAAGTAATTTAAATTGCCTGGCCCTCTGTTTCTTCATCTGGGAGAGACCCTGCCTTTCTCAGAGGGCTCTTGGAGTATTAAAAAAAAAAAAAAAAAAAGGAAAAACACCAGAAGAAACAGAAAAAAAAAGGAAAAAAACCCAGAAGAAAGGGTTATTAGAAACTGGGCCTTGGTGGTGGTACGGCTGATGTGGACAGGCCTGTTGGCTGGACCCCTGCTTCCCCAAGGCCACACCCTGCAGCCTTCTCCCCTGCCAGTTGTCTCAGCCCTGCTGACGTTTTTCTGAGATTTTACAAGGGAATATTTATTGAAAATTACGAACAGCATTCAAGGAAACTGTCGTCCCTTCATCTCGGAGTTTCAGGAAAACTCCAGCATGGGCAGGTTTCTTAGACATTTTCCCATTGAATTGGAACTCTCCCTGTACATCGAGTCCCTTTAGACCTGAGCTGGGTGGTGTGGCAGCCACTAGCCACATGTGGCTTACTGCATGCTTGAACTGTGGTCTGGTGCAAATTGAGATTCGCTTTAAGTGCAAAATACACTGGATTTCAAAGAAGTAGTAGGAGGGGAGAAGAAATAAGGTATCTCCTTAATAGTTCCTATATTGACTCTGTGTCGAAATGATAATTATTTGGACCTACTAGGTTAAGTAAACTATGTTATTAAATTAATTTCACCTGTTTTTTTTTTTTTAAGTTTTTTTTTTTTTTTTTATTTGACAGACAGAGCACAAGTAGGCCGAGTGGCAGGCAGAGGGAGAGGGAGACGCAGGCTCCCCACTGAGCAAGGAGCCTGATGTGGGACTAGATCCCAGGACTCTGGGATCATGACCAGAGCGGAAGGCAGCCGCTTAACTGACTGAGCCACCCATGTGCCCCTCACCTGTTTCTTCTTACTTTTTCATGTGGCTACTAGAGCATTTGAAATTACAGGTGGGGCTCACATTCTCTTTAGAGTACTCCCCCTATGGCCATGCGTTCTCCTCCCCATGATGTCTCTCGCTGAGCACTGCAGTACTGTGATGTTCCTACCCCTCTCCAGCAGGATGCTGACGAACTGTTCAAGGAGCCAGGTGAAGGGCATTGAGTCTGGACAGAATGTCTACCTGGAAGTCAACATGAGCATTAAGGTGGCCATTTAAAATGATGAAGTGTGGAAGAATCCCATTCAGTTGTTCTTCACAGGGCTGCCTACGGAAGGAGGGAGAGCATCTGGAGAGCTACGTCAGATCAAGGATGTGTGTGAAATTTTTGACATAACGGAGAAACACTCAATTATGGAGTGCCGCTATGCAGTTTTTCCTTGACGCTCTCCCTTAAACTCCTTCTTTTCTATCATGACTGTGTGGTGGCAGGCAGCTTCATAGCCCCATTAAGGAAATGATGACTTTATGGGTTCCCTGTACAATTCTGTATTTCTCTGTTGTCTTATGACTTGGAGGGATGGTTTTGTTTATTTATTTAAATTAGAGAGCATGAGCAGGGCGGAGGGGCAGAGGGAGAGGGAGAAGCAGATTCCCTCCTGAGCAAGGACCCCAATGCGGGGCTCGATCCCAGGACCCCGGAATCATGATCCGAGCCGAAGGCAGACGCTTCACCGACTGAGCCACCCAGGCGCCCCTGGAGGGGTGGTTTTACTGAGGCTTGAGTTAACTCCTAAAAAGTGACTGACCCTTAAAAAAGTTGTGTACAGCATTTTCCTTGCAGTAAAAATGTAACCAGTATCCCTGACATTCGGCGCTGGTGAGCCCTCCTCCCCTGCCCGCGGCTAGCCATTCTCTCCCTGTCCCTACAGCTGTTTCTTCGCTGGCTCCTTTTCCTTGGTTGGGTCTTTGATACCTGGCGGTCTCCAGTCTTCCATCCTAGGCCCCCTTTCACTGTCCTTGTTCTCCCAGGATGTCCCTTCTGGTGCTTCCGCATCCTTCTGTCTGCACCTGGCCTGCAAATATCATCTCCAACCTGGACCTCTTTGTGAGCCCCAGACCCACAAATCCATTCCCGTGCACACAACCGTGCGCGTCTCAGTGTCTGCCAGGCTTCTCTGTCTCCTCACTTGTACCCGTTGTTTTTCTTGTGTCCCCCTCCCCCGCCTCTGCAGGGGCAGCATTCCTGTGCTTCCCGCTCCCATGTCAGAGACTTAGGGGTCCTCTGGATGCTTCCTCCTCCAATTGAACGACAAGCCCTTTCAGTCCCAAATGTTTCTCAAATCTGCTATCCCCTGCTGTCCTTTCAGTGACATGGCCTCTCTCCAGCCTCCTCGCACCTGTGCCTGGGCCCAGTGAGCTCCCTAACCTACACTCTGACCGATAGCGACCCCACCCCCCAAATCCTGTAGTAGGAGCCCATGAGCTGTCATGAAACTGGGCCATGCCCCCGACAAGCTACCTCCCTGCCTTCTGCCTGCACTATCCTTGGCCCGTGATGGTGCTTCTGAGCTGCCCAGCTGGCCGCCCCCACCGGCAGACTCCGTGCCCGTTGGCGGAGGACTTTGGGACTCTGCAGACTCTGGTGGGCCATTTCTCGCCGCAGAGAAACCTGGCAGCGGCCCTTTCTGCACCGCCGAGTAAATTCTGGGCGTGCTCTCCGAGTCTTGGAGAGCATGGCTGTCACCCCAGGGGCAAGTGCGGCACCTGCTTTGTGAAAGATTTATGGTCAGGAAGATCTCTTTCCCCCCTTGAGCAGAGATCAGTGTGTAATGACAGTCCTCGGCAAGCCAAAAGATTCAAGGCTTGTGAAATGCGGATGTTTCTTGTGTAATCTTCCCGGTCGGTCCTTGCTACCCAGGAGCGCTGTCACCAAAACCGTCTCCAGCTCTTCACTGGCAGGGAGGGTCAGCATGGCCGGTAGTGGCTCCTTTCTCTCCTGCCCTTGTCAGAATGATTCAAGGCCAAAGATGGTGGAGAAATACGGGGATCATTTTAAAAGTTGAGCCGTGGCCTGCAGCACTGTTCGTTACTTTTTTCAGCAGTTACGTGCTGAAGGCCGACCTGTAGAGGGAGGGAACGGGGGTGGATCCTCTGGCAGGACTTGTGGTTCTCTTCCTGCCCAGTGAATTGCCGAAGTGGTGTCTGGGGTTCGCTTGCCATTGGGGCTTTCTGGTACTTGGTTGCAGATCTAGAGATCTCCCCCCCAACAAACCAAAAAAAACAAAAAAACAAAAAATCTAAAACTTACTACTAAACTTAGTGTCTCCAAGTACTTCTTAACCCAACAGCTTGGGATCTACTCAAATCACTTTACTGCCCGTGGGAAGGCCTGGTCTTTGCCAGGAAATGCGTGAAGGTGGCAAGCTTGGCTGTGTTGGAAACAGGCTTTGCTAGTGGTACATCCTCATTTCAATTAAAAGGGCATTGACTGGGAACAGCGGTCCCGGAGTCTGTTGCATTTCCCACTGCCTTCCAAATGAGAAACCAGGAAAAGAGCAGATTGGAGCCTTTGCGTGAGGAGGCAGTAAGTGGCTCCCTTTATTGACAAAAGGAAAACATTTCGTGGCCACCTCACTGATGAGATTGGGGACTTCAGGTGAAGGCAGGTAGCATAAAAAAAGACAATTCTACCTTTTTTTTTTTTTTTTAATCCCCCTCACAGGTTCTCCTGTTCCTGTTTATCAGATCCTTCTCACAGTGGAATGGTTCCCCTTCTTCATTTTCTTAGAGATTTCTTCCTCATTTTCTTTGAGATTGGTACATCTGGCCTGCCAGGGACAGGTGGGGGGCTTGTTTAAGTGTTTGTTTGTAAATCACCTGCTGGATTGGGGTGACGTGAGGGGCACAGTGTGTCTGAGACCTCATGCATGTGATATGCGTTATTTCTTCTTAATTCCTTCTCCCGCCTTCAAGTTTTAAGCTTCCAGGGAGGGGTATTTCTTGCTGTGAAATGCTGTGTGATCGGCCGCCAGGTTCTTGCACGCTACGGCCCTCCAGACTGCCCCAGGTGGATGAGGAGAGGGACCTGCATTTCCAGCTGGAGCCGGGACAGCCGTATGGACCGTGGACGAGAAGGCAATCCGTCGAGCGGGTTCTGGTGTTGCATTGTCGGTAGGAGCTTGTCTCGATTCCCCTGGAAGGCCCCTGCTCTGGTCAGCTGCTCCCAGTGTGGGGGTGATCTTTATTTAGAAGGGGGTCACATGCCCCTGGGCCTCATTTCTATGCCTTTTATAGTCAAGCATGGAGATCACATTCTGTTCTCCCTGACTGTCGACCCTTGTTACCAAGATGGTGAAGCCGTTTGTGTCCATGGCTCTCTGGAACCCCTCCTAGCCCACCCCCCCGCCGTCTCTTAGTTCTCGGGCCTGGTTCCTGAAAGGCTTTGCTCTTGGCTAATTGTCCCCTGATTAAGGTGTCGCTCTCCTGGGCTCCCTTCAGAAGTTTTTGTTTTGTTTTGTTTTGTTTTTAAATAAGGATCTCATCTTTGAGAGTAAAAGGCTTTCAGAATAACTCTCCTAGGGTGGTTTTTGCAATTCTAGGTATTTGGAAATATCTGGAGTCCCTTCAGATCTTACCAATTGGGCCTACTTTTAAGACTGTCCTGATTTCTTCCTATTCCTAAAATGTCTCTTTTGTTATATTAATATTTCTGTCTTGCTTTTTCTTGTGTGTATGCCAGTGTGACATTCTTGATTAGAGTGGGGATGACGTGGATTGTGTGGGCCCGTGGCAAACCTTGTCCTAGATTGCATTGCTCAACTCAAGTGCACAGGGTGGTTCAAAAGTTAGGTTTGGCTCGTGGTGAAGCGGGAAGCCATGAATTGGAAACATACCTCCTTCTAGTCTACAGTGTGACTCCTGGGACTCAGGCTGTAGGAAGCAGGGTCTCCGAGCACCATCCTATGATGGAATGCTCCCCTGACCGGGAGCAAAGGAGAGACAGCCACGTGTTCCAGGAATGCTGGTAGCAGGAGATGCAGTCTTTCTGACTGTGACACACAGGATATTAAACAGAGCAGGCATCTGTTTATCACTGTGCATAACTTGGGAATCTGGGTTGAAGCAATTTAGAAACCTTCCATGTGGAAGAAGGAGCCCCTGGTCAAAATCCAAAATCTAGACCATTCTGGGTTCTATTCTGTATCTGGCCTGTCTTCTCAGTCTTTGGAAACATAGCTCCCCGCGGAGCCCCGTAACCGTGTGAACTGCGCTGTGGGAACAGGCACAGGAGCCGAGCAGGTCCCAGAGCTTGGTGGAGACGGTTGTCATCTCAGGCCAGGGAGTGATGAGGGCTTCTGGCAGGGCTTCCTCCAGGGAAGAGTGTGCTCCTGCAGTATCCGCTTGGCCATTGTTCCGCAGTATTTAGGATGTCATGGGGCTGGCTAGGGCTCACTCCTGAGATTCCGAGGGTATCCACCCTTGACAATAGTGTGGATTCCCTGGAGACCACAGCTCCCATCACATGCCTGCCACCTCTGTTTGACTCGTCTTCAAGCACGTTTAGGTGGCCCTACACCTGTGATTTCCCCCTGTGGACCATTGTGGCATGTTAACATTGATATTTGCAAGAAAATGTAATTTTGTACAAAACAGGATCTATTTATTTTATTTTTTTTAAAGATTTTTATTTATTTATTTGTGTGTGTGTGAGAGAGAGAACACAAACACGGGGAGCTGTAGGCAGAGGGAGAAGCAGGCTGCCCGCTGAGCAAGGAGCCCGATGTGGGACTCAATCCCAGCACCCCAGGATCATGACCTGAGCCGAAGGCAGCAGCTTAACTGACTGAGCCACCTAGGCTTCCCTACACAAACACACACACACCCACCCACCACGTTCCCATACGAACAAGTGGCATCATATGGCAAAGGTTTAAGAATAGTCAGTGAATTGAGAGGACCCCATTCATCAGCCTCATGTGTTCCCAGGTGCTGGAAGGGGGCCACCAGACCTCTTCTTCCATCTGTGAAACAGGGATGGGCAGGTACAGAACTTGTAAAGTCCCAGACAGACTGCCTAGCTGGTAGTAGGTTTTTGGGAAATGATAGCCATTGCTAGTCCTTTAAAAGTTAAACTATCTCGGAGCTGCCGTGGGAGACCATCTAGAATTCTGAGCCTTAAACTGGACTGACCATGTATGTTTACTGCCATATCTTAAATGGTCTTTCTCTATTGCCTTTTCTAAATTGCAAAAATTCAGTTATCATAAATAGCATGGCATAGTGTAGGAGTAGTTCTTGCTAATTTAATCCAAATTGTTCAAATTCTTGTGTCTGTCCAGATAAGCTGTATCTTTAAAGAACATCCAGTGAGGTACATATGTCTACATCAGGACGCCAGTGGGGTCTCCATAGTTACACGTAAACTCTATTTATTTGGTTATCAAACCCCATGAATTGATTCTGCTTGCAAGCTTGGTGTTGGGAAGAATTTAAGAAATATCAACAATAAGATTCTTGTTTGATACTAACATTAAATATTATCTTTTTTTTAAATGTGTTTTTTTGCAGAGAGCAGTAAAGTGGTTATACAGTGGGCGCAGTTTTTGGTAAAGATAACAAGGATGTACATTTTTATTTGTGACAACTGCCGGTCTCACATAGTAAAGGTAGCCAACCATCTGCTCCAGGCTGGAGCATGTGCCTGTTTATTCTCTTCTTTGGATAATGCTAGCGGAGGGTGTGTGTGTGTGTGTGTGTGTGTGTGTGTGTGTGTGTGTTTGCGCGTGCATACCACTTCATGCTAGCAGAGGGTGTGTGTGTGTGTGTGTGTTTGCGCGTGCATACCACTTCATTCTAGCAGGTGTGTGTGTGTGTGTGTGCGTGTTTGCGCGTGCATACCACTTCATGCTAGCAGAGGGTGTGTGTGTGTGTTTGCGTGTGCATACCACTTCATGCTAGCAGAGGGTGTGTGTGTGTGTGTGTTTGCGCGTGCATACCACTTCATGCTAGCAGAGGGTGTGTGTGTGTGTGTGTGTTTGCGCGTGCATACCACTTCATTCTAGCAGGTGTGTGTGTGTGTGTGCGTGTTTGCGCGTGCATACCACTTCATGCTAGCAGAGGATGTGTGTGTGTGTGTGTTTGCGCGTGCATACCACTTCATGCTAGCAGAGGGTGTGTGTGTGTGTGTGTGTGTGTTTGCGCGTGCATACCACTTCATGCTAGCAGAGGGTGTGTGTGTGTGTGTGTGTTTGCGCGTGCATACCACTTCATTCTAGCAGGTGTGTGTGTGTGTGTGTGCGTGTTTGTGCGTGCATACCACTTCATGCTAGCAGAGGGTGTGTGTGTGTGTGTGCTTGCGCGTGTGTGTGCTTGTGCGTGCATGCCACTTCATGCTAGCGGAGGGTGTGTGTGTGTGTGTGTGTGTGTGTTTGCACGTGCATACCACTTCATGCTAGCAGAGGGTGTGTGTGTGTGTGTGTTTGTGCTTGCATACCACTTCATGCTAGCAGAGGGTGTGTGTGTGTGTGTGTGCTTGCGTGTGTGTGTGCTTGCGCATGCATACCACTTCATGCTAGCGGAGGGTGTGTGTGTGTGTGTGTGTGTGTGTGTGTGTGTGTGTGTGTGTGCCTGCCTGTTTTGGCTGTTTTGTTTTGTTCCGTTTCCCTGCTCTCGCCCCCAGTGCAGGAAACAAACACTGGCTCTCTCTGTGCTCCCTTAGCTCTTCCTTCCGTTCAAGGGGATCAGGTGGGTGGGAAAATGCTGTGCAGGAATGTCAGGCCCTCTCCCGGAAGCCCGGCTTCTGTTTCATCTCATTATTGGACAGAAATCACTTTTTGTTTCTTTGCCTCGGTCACAAACAACCACCCGGTCCTCTCTCCTTTCTTCGTGCCATTCTTTACGGAATCCACGTGGGATGGGAACAGAGGCGGCGTGTTTGGGGACTCTGTGTGGCCTGCTACTCGTAGACTTGTGTGCAAAGCCTGTGCGGAGTGACCCAGCATGTAGCTGCCTCTACTTTTGTTTTTGCAAGTTCTAAAGAGGGGACTTGGATGGAGCGTGTGAGGTTGTAGTTGCCGGAGCCCGTGCGGGCAGGCCCCACCATCCTGCATGCAAGACCAACTCTGAAGCCCCTGGGCCCGAGCCCACTGTGCCCAGGGGCCTCTGGGGAGGATGGCCCAGCTGTGATGTGCATGCATCTGCCCTTGGCAGCAGAGCTATGAACCGAGGCTACCATTCTGGATTTCTAGATAGATGCAAAGTGCTTGGATGGTTTTTAGCAGCTGCCGAGACCAGGGAGTTGGGCTTAGTAGCAAAAAGGAATGGGAAAACAATAAAGGAAGATCGGGGAGCAAATAGCCTACGATACAAAAAAAAAAAGGCAAGATGAAGCCTGGTATTATTAGAAACACTTCCTGGGGAGCCATAGTGTTCGAGTTAGGACCCGCCCCCCCTTCCCCCACAGAAGGTATTAGTGGTAATATGGAGACAGATGGAAACTAGGCAGATCCCTAGGTCCAGAAGAGATGAGCTTTGTTCCTGGAGTTGCAACCTAGTATGATGTTTCTGTTCTGATTTCTTAACCTCTGAATGGCCCCTTAGGCTTTGTCAAGTAGGTGATATTAGTAGGTTCTTAGACTATCCCTCAGGATGTAGGGATGTATTTTTTTGTTCTCTTCCTCAGTGAACTTGAAATGATTGGATTATTTTATAATACACAGGTCCTTCCATTAAAGGGTTTTGAGTAACTGCGTCAAAGAAGCTTTGGAACGGGTTTTAAGCAAGGTCGTGGAAAATGTTCCTTGTCCTCTCTCCCACCTACAAGGAAAGACAGAAGCCCGGATGCAACATCGCATACCCTTTACTTCCTCTTTATAATTTCATGTACGGTTTAGGTGGCACCAGCTAGGTGGTATGGTCCAGGTGGCATGGTGTCATCTTCTGAGATCATTGGGTTTCCTGCCCCCTGCTTCCCCACCTGCCACCTCATCTCTGGTCCTCTTTTTAGGCTCACAGGCAGTCATGGCTTGAAGGATCTTGACATCGTAGTTGTTTATGAATGGAATTCCGAGAATGTATAATTTTCTCAGAAGAATGCTTCTGTAGCTCAAAAATATTTGCTTGTTGGGGAAAAAAAACTCCTTGGAAAAGTCACTGGATGCCAGAGATGGTGACTAGGAGGGTGTGGGGGTGCTTAAGTAAAGCAGGTTTTATTGATGGACAATTGGTAAAACAGGCAAAGCCAACTTAACATGCTACCATTTCAAGAGAAAGTTGTTGTGCAGGATTGATTTGGCGTTAGATTTACTGATGGCCACACCGCGATAGCTCTCCATGCCTCACTGTAACTTCTGCCCATTCTCATGCCCCAGGAAGATCCACTGAATTTCAGGTTAACACTGCAGGGGTGGGGGACTTCAGACCCTCAACTTGATTTGGTCCCACAGGGAGGTTTCTGCCATTCATCTGGATAGCTGCCGTTCTATCTTGCCAGGCACTGTGTTCATGGAAAGCCTCAGAGTGTAGATGAAGAGCCGCCAGAGAAGGCATTTAAGTGGTCATTAGAGAGAAATGGTAATTGGGATGGTGTTCAGACCCCACTTCAGCTAATCGATAAAAGGTGAGTGGTTTTTGTGAATCGTTCAGTATGAGCTAGTTCAGACTCTGTGTGTGTAAACAAGCCTGGGGTACGTCATGCATTTTCAAAAGTGTGAGGCATGGACTCTCCTACACCGGCTCTTCACGCTCCTGGAACTCCAGTCTCAGATGCCTCCACTCTATCAAAGTAAATGTAAACCTCTGGTCAGTGCCTTCTCTCTGGAGGCAGGCTGGAGAGGCAGGTGACTGGCTAATTGAATGGCAAGAAGGAGAAGAGGACAGCCCAGCCTCCCGATCAGATGGAGTTTGTATGAAAATTGTGTACACATGAGCATCATCATTTATTGGAGAAAGCATGAATCGGACCTCCTCCACTACACCTTAGCCCAGTGGCCCGAAGCCAGCCACTTAGTCTCCCTGCTCCTTGATCTCCTCATCTGTTGAACCAAGAGAGCCCTGAGTTTCCTTCCAGCTCTGAGATTCACTGTTGCAGAGTAGGGTGTTGGGACTCTAGGATGGATCCATTGGCCCTGGTTGTCAGTCACCACTGCTAGAGAGATGGAAACAGACATTTGCGACTTGCAAAGGCATAAAGCAGTTGACCTGCTCTTTGAATGGGCCCCACCCTCAGGGACAGGACTAGCGAGTGGTAGGCTGTGGGGTCCCAGGAGGTGGCTGTGATTCATAGGCTCTGATGAGCTAGTAGCAGATGTAGGATAGGAGGCTGGCGAAGCAGCTCAGTGATAGGGTAGAAAGGAATAAAAGTGGTTAGAGAAGGCGTTGAGGGTAGGAAAATCAGTAGGATTTATGTTAAGTCTTGTATCTTTGAAGTGACTTATTCTGGTCTGGCTTTTGCTGTTACCAAAGTGAATTATTCATAAGTACTTTGAGAAACACCGATGTAACAGGATTATGTTGAATGAATTTAAATTCATCTAAATCATTCTTTTCAACTAAAGTAAGCTTTCCCTCATCCAGAATCTGAGCAAACTGATAGCCCAGCAAGAGTTTCCTGCTATCATGGCAAGTGACTGATGTCTGCCATGATACTGCTGAGTTGCTTTGGACTCAGAAGCACTTCTGGAATGATCCAAGTGAAATTAAAATACTTTCTCAGTAGTTGGAGAGTTGGGCATGTCTTGCTGTGCATTTTGGTTCTAGGCAATCTGGCTTTGGTGTATATACATGGTGAGTTTCAGCTGGAGCAAACATTGCCATGTTCTTCATGGTTTCTCCCTAACCATCGTCCTCTTGCTCTTCAAAGCTATGCTCAAGTCCGCTCTTCCATGAGACCTCCCCACATCTCCCTATGGATGGCTCAGGTACCTGCAGGTCATTCGTGTGCTGGTATCGAGCCATTGCCGTGTTCTTTGGTCAGTGATCATTTCCCTCTGTATTCAAACGTTTCAGAAAACCTTGTTTACTCGCCATTTGTGTCTTTCTGCAAATAGATGGTAAACCACTTGTGGGTTAGGACTTGAGCCCTGTTTATAAGTTTCGGTTTGGTACCCTCATAGCCAGAGGGAGGCCCATGGAAAAGATATTCTGTCCAAGTCCATCTCCCACAAGGGCTTGACCCTGGGTGGCATCTGAGTAGTTTGGCTCTCATGAAGATGGGGAGGCTGGGTTGTGAGGGATGCATAGACTGGGATTCTCTACTCAGGGTAGTGCAGGTGTGAGAACGAGCGCCTGTTCAGTTTTGCACTTTAGGCAGTAATCTTGCATCACTCTAGTCCAGGAATTTAACAAAGGGATCGATAAAATATTTTTGGGTGGCCAAAGTAGTTCTAGCTGGAATGAATGAACCAACTATCAGTTGAGTTTAAGAGCAATTGCGGGAGTGAAGGTGGGAGAGTGTGTGTGCACATACATGGTTTGGATGAGTCCCTAACCTCTGCTGAGTTGCGAATTATTTTGGGTCTCTTGCTCCTCCTTACCATTCTTGTTAATAGAAATCCAGTGTCATTATGAAGTGAAAGAGAATATATTACGTACGTATCATTCCTGTGGCAAGGGGTGGTGGTGAAGAGGTTTGAACTATAAGTAACATCTAAGTAGGTCTCGATATGTCTGTGCAGGTTTCACCTTTGTTACTTGGCCAAAGTTTCCATTGTTTCTGTTGATCAGTCTATTTAGTGCAAGTTCCATGCTAGGCAATATGAAAGAAACTTGTGATTTTGTTATGAGATAAGATAAAACACATGACATTCCACAGGAAAGAGATTAGACAATTTATGCTGTGTAATGAGAGGCACTTCAGAATTTTGGCCAAAAGAGGAGGAGAGGCAGAGAGTGCTAAGAGCAGAGAAGGGGGAGAGTTCCTTATTTGGGGCTTTGCATGGAAAGAATATTTGCCTCAAGTGAAATCGAGACCTTTCATTAAGGATGTCTACACTTGCTCAATACTATTTGCCTGGCATTGTATATGCGGCCCTCAACTTGCAAATGGGTTGCACTCCAAAACTTTCCAAGGCGTTTGGAATGTAGAGCATATTATTTCATAAAAACAAATTTGAGTGGTAGTTGAGGTCCCAACCAGCAGCTTCTCCTCTTCCCCGCTCCCACCTGCCCAAAGCCTGTTTGTCTTAGATATCATATCTATCCAACGACTGCCCATAGCTTTTGTTCTATGGGGGGAAAGACTTTTGGAGCTCTATCCCTTATGTGTCTGATGGGTGAGGCAGGGGTGGTGATGGGAAGCTGGTGGTTTCCACTTTAAATCTGATTTAAAAAAAAAAAAAAGACTCCCTCTCGGAGGGCTTAGCATTTCCCAGATGTTCAGGCTTGGGGGAACAAAGAAATTGCCTTTGCAGGGGTCAGGATACGAGCTGGAAGTCAGCACTCCTGGGTTTCTTTCTGCCTGTCTGGGTGGGAGGATTCTAAGTCGAATCTGGAACATGTCCACCAAGTGCCATAGGAGGTAAGAAGTAGAAGATGTGATTCTTGCCCTCAAAGGACTTGAGTTGGTTTCTGCATGGTGGCCTTTTGGTTCGTTACTCATGTCATGATTTTTATGAAATGTGGTCTTGGGGTTCATGTCTAGTTTAGACCCCCTGCTCCACCACAGGGCCACCAAGCAAGTTTTATGATAATAAAGTCAGGAAAGGGACTGACAGTGTCTGAAACCAGGATGGGCTCAGTACATTTTGGTTGCTTCTCCTGTTCTTCCCCCAACTTTGGATCTGAAACGTGGGGGTACTGATCTAAGCTTTTGATAATTTATTGAGAATTGTTCTCTGGAACTGTCCGTGAGAATGAAGGGATTCCAGACATCCTTCCTCTCTCCTTGTCTCTTCTGTCTTCCAGTCAAAGAAGAACTCAGCGTATGATCTTTGGCCTGAAGAAATATTAAATCTATGTTAAGTATGCCGACATGAATGGGCAAAGGAAGGATTTGTGGCAAAGAGGAACTGCTGAAACAAATAAGTAATGTAAATGGGCAGAAAGAAATATTAAATTGATTGCATCTTTCAGCTCCTGGTACTTAATGCGAAGACAGTAGTGGGGAAGTGTTGTCATTTGAAGTAATGGAAAGATGAGGGGGTTTTGAAGCTAGCCAGGATTCTTCTGCCTGCTAATAGAGCGGCTTGGATTACAGACTGTAAAGGTGAAGATGTTTGAATATGGCAGCTCCATTTAGCACGGATCGTGATGCTTACTGCTCTTTGCACAACCTCTGTAGTAGTAGGGGGAGAAGCTAAACTCACCAGGCCCAGAAGATGCGCGGTTAACAGCTTATTAAGCTCTTGTCAGAAGCCTTCATCGCGTGTAGTGGGGAGACTCGCAATGTCTATCTTATGAGGCCACTTAGATTTTTAAAAATGTATGTTGTTAACATTTTTTGTTTATTAAGTGGACCAGGAGATTGGAACTCAGTGGCTGTGATTCTCTCATCCTGTGTAGTATGCTAGGAAGCCCAAGGTTTCCTAGAATTTTTATTATGCTAGTGAGGGCAAATTTAATTAGCAGGTTGAAAGAGCTTTGGAGCACTTGAGGCCAATCCACAGTTAATTGTATCAGTGATTAATATTTCAAGAAAATGGCAAGAAACAAATTTCCATTTCTTTCTTTTTTTTTTTTTTAATATTTTATTTATTTGACAGAGAGAGACACAGCGAGAGAGGGAACACAAGCAGGGGGAGTGGGAGAGGGAGAAGCAGGCCTCCCGCTGAGCAGGGAGCCCTATGCGGGGCTCGATCCCAGGACCCCGGGATCATGACCCTAGCCGAAGGCAGACGCTTAACGACTGAGCCACCCAGATGCCCCCAAATTTCCATTTCTTCTAGGATTTTGTTATTTATGGCTGTTGCACACGAGCTAATGTTTGAACTAATAGACTAAAGCAAACCACAGCAGGTAACCATTAACTTTTCGTGTCATGTATCATCTCCCCCCTTCCCCAACCAAATGATTCCATTAGCATCACCTGTGAACCAAAACCTATGAGCTTATAAGACTGATTTTTTAAGGAGACTCAACTTTTTGGATTCCCTTGTTGAGGCCATTTTCCGTGTCGGCCCCAGAAATGAGTTTCCTGGAGCAGAGAGGTCGTCTCTCTCCCCAGGTGGGTCAGCGAGGGACGATTGTGCACTCGGCATGGCTTCCACGTATGGCTTCCAGGGACTACTCATGGGGGATGAAGAAGCCAGTTCAAGGAAACGCTCTGTGTCCATGGATCTCGGAGCTGAAAGGAAGATCATTTAGTTGGCTCCCTGACTTAGTTCAGGAATCCCTTCTTCCAGGATCTCCAGCAGGTCCTTTCATGCACCTGCTATTTTTACTAAAGTCACAGCTATCATGGTGAACTTCTCCTGGGCCCACATATTCCAGTTAATATTCTGTGTATTTGTATTCCAGTGAAGCTGAGACCTCTATCATCGACACAGCCTTGCCATTGTCTTGTGTATCGAAAGGTATCCTTGACTGAGGGTGGGTCTTCCAGATCAGAGGGGGCCTGGGCGAGAGCAAACAGGACGGGATGACTCTGGAGTGCTTTGCCCCTTGTGGAACAGGCTCCAGCTTAGCAAGTGAGAAGAGGATTTTTCCTGCAGTGGACAAAGAAAGCCGCAGGAGGCTGAGTGACCTGGTTTCACGCCGTGTCACTCACAGCAGAGTCCTTCAGAGCTGCACCGTATCTACGGATTTGGTTATTCAAGGGTGTGCTGCCATTAACATATAAGAAAAGGCTTAGGCCCTGGAATATATATAAGTTCAATTAGAATTTTTCATTCCATGAGCACTTTCTAGGAAATAATTTCACACACTCTGCTTAACCCCCCAGAAAAGTCACAGTGAGTTAGAGGGAGGCTAACTTGGAAAAGGTCGGGAAGATTTAGCCAACGCCACACCCAGGACTCTGAGGGTCAAGCCAGTTTAGAACCTGGGACATCTTCCATGCATGTCTCCACCTAGGCACACTCTCTCCTTCCCCTGCCATCATCCCCTCTTGTTCTGTTCCCTTTTCTACCCTCCAGGGCTCTTGGAGGGAGGGGGGGGGTGAGAGCAGTAAGCCACACTGATAACACTGTGAATCATGCCAAGACAAAGCTATTCATCTGATGGTAGAAGCAGAGCTACAGCTCTTATTAGGTCAGAATCTTTGTCTCTTGTCCGGTGTCTTTACGTGACTCAGTGTTTTCCAAATAGAAATCCCAGGCCATAGAAACCATGTTGACAAAAGGGCATTTTTGCTAATCGGTGTTAAAGCTCTTCAGAACCTTTTAGAAATTCCCCTGCATCTGGAGGTTTTGCAGATTAGAACCCGTACAGTGCTTCGGTACATCCTGCAATGAACTAGACCTCTGAGGTGCCTGCCGATCTAACCCATGCATGCCAGGCCCCTTTTGGACATCGGGGTGTGGCCTCTGGGGTGGAGAGGAATCAGGTACGAGGTGGGTTCTTCTGCACAAGATCTCTACGTGGGAGAAGGGACCCTGGTTGCCCTCTGGATCCCTGTGGCAATTAACAATTAATGTCTTAGTAAGGACTGTGTTTACCGTCATGACTGGCATTCACTGAGCAATGAGCATGTCCCAGGCACCTTGTGAGTATTCTCATTTAATCTGTGTCATTCTGTAAGGTACATACTGCCATTCCGTTTTGTGGATCAAGAAACTGAGGCCACCAGGAGACCTGACATAACATGTGTTAAGGTGTCATGCAAAGCTAAGCAGCCGACCCGAATCCAGACCTGCTTTTCTTTGATTCCACAGCCCCTTCCTTACTCTCCCCATTGCCCCCCCCACCCCCACCTGGCCGCTATTTCGCATGGAGGCTCCCCCTCCCATTCCTGAACCCATCCCATGGACACTCACCCAGCAATGACTGGATGGCCTGCCTTGCCCTGGACAAGGCCAGGCACCACGTGTGATGAATTCTTGATAGCCTGCTCTGTCTAGCTGGGGGCTTTAGCGCATATCCACCTAGTGACTAGGGTTCTGTAGCGTGGCTCCCCCCGCTTCTCCCCTCTTCCTCCCCTGACCGCCCCCCTTCTTTACATGATCAGAAAATTTACAACTCTTCAGATAAAGGAAAGATGAAAATGGAGGAGTGACATAATTATTGTCAAATTACAGATGCTTAATTATGAAACAACTTGTTTCTGAATTGTAATGCCTTGCTTTTGTCTCCGTCTTCGGGATCCCCTCTCTTTTAGGCAGGATTCATTTTTACGTTGATGGATTATTTTCACGTGGGGAGCAAAACTTTGATGCTGATCAGTGATCAAGCACCTTTTTTTAAAACTGATTTTTAACCGGGAGATTTTTTTTTTTTTTCTTTTTAAAACCCTTCTTTAATCTTATAAAGATATCTTTAAATGGCCGGGGGCGGGGGGCAGTTGGTGTGCTTTAGCTCTGATGAATGGCAGTTTGTGGTAAAGGAAGAAAGGGATGTGGTTTACAGGAAACTTTTTATTCTTTTTATATATATACAAAATAACAGTCATATAGGGAGTAAAATATAAAGTGTCAGGAAATGATTTATCAGAATCAGATCTGAGAATGCTGATTTGACCATGAATGAAGCTCTTGAAAAATCAGTTCAAGCCTTAAGGCTACGCGACCTTAACATTTATTTATTTATTTTTTCTTGTTTTCTTTTATTTATTGGGCAAACTGAACTTGTGGTTGTCTGCCCTGCCCGGAGTTTAATTCTGCCTCCCTCAGGCAAACAACCAGCCTTTACTTGGAGTTTTTCTCAGAGAGAAAGGTGTACCCTGCAACTTGGCTTTTGTGATCCCTTCACTAAGGCAGGCCTGCGTCTGGGGCCCAGGGGCTCTGCAAGGCCTGTGAAGGGCAGAGGGCTGTCCCCTGTGCTCAGGTGGCCTCTTTTCCTTCTGCAGCAGAAGGGACCCTCCAAGCCCTCCTGAGCTGCACCTGGGCTTTAAGGGCAGACTTGGGGTTTTCTTTCTGGGGAAGGGGCCCTGGGCAGCCGCGGGGCTTCCTCCCGGCTGCCTGTCCTCACTGTCCTCTGGGTGGGTCGGGCATGGGCCAGATTCCTGTGGGCTTAGTCACCACGCTTGCGGGGCTGCAGGAGGATGGGGAAACCTGGGGAAACCGCAGCCGGGCACTCTGTCACCCCAAAGGAATGCCGGCTGGGCCGGAAAAGGTCTCCTGGAGGCCCTGCTGAGGCAAAATAAAGCCCCCTCTTCTTTTCCCATCATAGAAAAAAGGAACAGGAGGTAGCCACTGGACTCACTGAAGATGGATTTTTTTTGTTGTTGTTGTTACTTTTTAAATACTTTTTAAGTAATTTTGTTTTGCACATTCCCGAATCTGTAAACATACCCACAGTTATGCAAGATAGGCATTTTAGTGAAAAGTGATGTTTCCGGGGAGAAAGCCTGCCTATTGTTGCCTCTGTTTATTACCAGTCCTTTTTGTGTCTCTGGGAAAGCCTGGCTGGACTTGGTGGGGGTCGGGAGCGAATGTTAAGGTCAGCTGGCTTCAGCCTGGGCAGTCTTCCTTCTCCTGGAGAGGCCTGAGCAGCTCATCTTCTCCTTCGCTCCACACCCCTGTTCAGGGGACAACAGAACAAGGGTGAGAGGTGGCCCGTAGCTCTTCCCGATGCTAACTTGGCTGAGCCCATTCTGCCCTCTCTCCCAAAGCCAGCTGCTGGGTGAGACCCCAGAGAGTGGGTAATGGCCCTTTCTTTGTACAGCTTTTTAGGTAGCTTCCTTTTCTGTGGTAGGGAAGCCAGCACCTTCACCCTATGTCAAGAAAGTCCCTTCTAGGGGCGCCTGGGTGGCTCAGTCATTAAGTGTCTGCCTTTGGCTCAGGTCATGATCCCAGGGTCCTGGGATCGAGCCCCGCATCGGGCTCCCTGCTCCGCGGGAAGCCTGCTTCTCCCTCTCCCACTCCCCCTGCTTGTGTTCCCTCTCTTGCTGTGTCTATCTCTGTCAAATAAATAAAATCTTTAAAAAAAAAAAAAAAAAAAAAAGAAAGTCCCTTCTAGTAGGAGATCTTAGAATCAGACAGATCTGGCTTAAAGTCTTGACTCTGTTACTTCCTGGCTCTGATACCTTGCTCAAGAGCTTATCTTTCTAAGGCACTTCTTCTGTAAGACAGGATCCTAGCTCTCTTCCAAGGTTGTCCTGAGGAGTAAAGGAAAGAACTCAACACCAGGCCTGACATAGGACAGCTCTTCGGGTGAAAGACTAACCGATGCATTGTAGTGTTTTTGTTCCCAAGGGTGTAATTATTAAACAGTCCTTTTAGGATTGCAGAGTAGGCACAAAGAATATCGCACATAGAATTGGCTTCTGATTCATACATTTCTAAAGAGTAGAATTCTCACTTACAGAACAGCTGTTGTGAAAAAAGGTAGATCTTCAGAAGAGGTCCGGTCCAAGGTGGCGCTGTAGGAAGACCCTGAACTCCCATCATCCTTGAAGACACGAAATCTATACCGACTCATAGAGCAGTTCCTCCTGAAGAAAAAAATTAGATCTACATATGCTCATATAAATTAAGTGAAAAAACATGCAGACCATCGTGTGTATCGTGATCCTTCAGGTCTGACTTTAAAAAGCGCATTTTTGGTGGTAAATATATTCTGGTAAATGCTGGTACAATCATTAAAAAGTTTTCCAGAAGGGATCCCAGAAAGTGAAAAATACGTATTTTCCATGGAAAGTGACTGGAGATTCTGGGTGACCCTCAGTACTCATCTTGTACATTTTTTGCACTGTTTGGATTTTCTAACCATGTGCTTGTATGGCTTTTATTCTTTTCAAAGGTCAACAGATATTATTCAGACAATAGGGTAGGGTCCATTCCCTATATTCTTCATTATCCTTTGCATTAAAAAAAAAAAAACCCTCTACTTTAATGTGTTTTTATAAGGCAGACTTTTCTACATCTGATTGTCCTTCTGTGAAAGCAGGCTCTGTGTGAGGTCTTGGTGAACTCTCCCAGCTCCCTGGAGACATTAGCTGGGGGCCTCCTTGCCTTGACCAGTGAGAATTGGGCTTTCTCAGGGATTGAAGCCTGGGATTCACCATCTCTATGAGAGCTGAAACAGTAGGCCCTGGCAGGGACCTTGGTCTAGAATGCCCTTGGGACAATGTGTGTGTGTGTGTGTGTGTGTGTGTGTGTGTGTGTGTGTGTGTTTGTCCTTGGTAGACGGCCTTGGAAGTGTCGTGTGTGCTTTTGGCAAACTTGGATAAGGTTTTCCCTGCGTAACCCTTGGAAAGAACAGTTCTCACTTGTGTTTCTGCAGGTCCATGATTTTGTAATTAAAAGTTTATGGGATCACAGGGCCCATTTAAAGGGCATCTGGTTTGAACAGCCCAGTTAAAAGCAGAATTTGTGTCAGTGGCTCCTTAATTTCTCAAATACGGTTATTTGTAAATTCATCCTACTGGATGCTTGTGTTGAACATTTTATTGATGAAAAGAAGCACAGTAACATAAGGGAAAGAATGTTTAAAAACGAGGACTCCAATTCTAATATCTGAGTGTACCACCGCTTCCTAAGCATTAACCTGGGGCAGGTTACCTCACCTCTCTTGGAAACAAAGGCATACCACCACATCAGTGGTTTCCAAATGCTTTGACCAGACCCACAGTAAGACGTAGATTTACATCATGACCCCAGGACAAAATAAGTATATGACTAAAATTAATGTTTCTAGAAACCTTTTTATATGACCTATGACGCAGTGCTCTCTCCTTCCTACACTTCCTTTCTCATACCCTCAAACTTCTATTTGAATGCTAAGAGATGCATTAAAACATTTTGAGAACTGAGGGAGGGCAACTGGTAGTTTTTAAAAGCACATTATTAAGGTCTTTTCTGGTTCTGACTTTGAGTTTGTTCTCTCTGAGTTGAGAAGCTTGCACCAGTTCAGGTGGAATTGGGCCTTTGAGGTCAGCCTTCTGTTTTGAACATGAGAAGCGAAGGGCATTACTTGTTTCTTTTAAGGCTACCCCTTGAGAATGGGAGGATTTTAAGAATTTAAGTATATGTTCCTAACTGTAGGATGTATTTTGTTTTCCACCCACAAGCACTTTTAAATATTTGAGATCTATTTTATCTTGTATAATTTATATCAGTTCCTATTTTGTAAAATAATTTAAGGTCAGTGATTAAAGTAACAAAAATAATGGCAAATTTTCTACTTCCCTGTTCTTCCTCATACTTTAATACATACAAAAAAATTTAAAGAGGGCGCCTGGGTGGCTCAGTTGGTTAAGCGACTGCCTTCGGCTCAGGTCATGATCCTGGAGTCCCGGGATCGAGTCCCACATCAGGCTCCCTGCTCAGCAGGGAGTCTGCTTCTCCCTCTGACCCTCCTCCCTCTCATGCTCTCTGTCTGTCATTGTCTCTCTCGCAAATAAATAAAATCTTAAAAAAAAAAACAAAAAAAAAAATTAAAGAGTTTGATCACATCAGTGTAATCGCCGGTGAATTATTTTGTACAAAAGGCATTGGGCAGAGTAACAGCAGATAATATATGAGTGCTTATTATGTACAGGGCATTCTTTCTATTAAGTCACACTTGTAAATAACCCCATTAGCCAAGTTCTAGCCAAGCTTTGTCGGGCATGCGGAATCATTAGATGAATTTTGAAAATAACTCGGTCTGTTCTAAAAGCCCTACTAGATCCAAACTGTTGTGGACCGGTGCCTGGTAACTTTGACAGCCATTTTGAAATGTTACCATAGTGATAATTCTTCTGGAATCTCAAGTCATTAAAAGTGATGTGGCTAACTCTGGGCTGTGTGCTATAAGAATAGATGTCATGGGATGTGTGAATCCTTTTCTCAACATTATAGTTTATACCAAGGAAGGAATATTTTAGTTGAGGCCTGAATACTTATTAGAGGTTAGCTGCTCTCTGCCTCTTTATTCTCTACACAAGTCATGTATCCGCGTAATCATTAACCCTTGAGAATGAATGGCATTTAAAAAGGTTCGATTTTTTTCTCCCCTCATTTGACTTCAGTTATTTTGCCTATTGTTTGTTCCTCCCAATGAATTTTTCAAAAGCTGGGTCATGACGAAAGATTAGTCCTCACTGATAACTGTTTCCATAGATCTGTTTGTTTAAAGCTGCATCCAGTGGCCCTGGGTTCCTTGGCTGGAATTTCGTGCCTCTCATTCCCAGGGGGGTGGGGGGGCTCTTCTGGGAGGGGGGGACTGGGAGTTGGCACAAATCATGTCCTATTTCTTGTCATGTACTGTGGACAGTTCAGCTTTGTGCTGCCCCTTTATCTTCTGAACACCAGGGTAATCATTAAAAGACTCTGTATTAGTTCCTTCTCTCGTTGGAGGGATACAGGTTGGAGACTCAAACAGCGATTGACCAGTTGGTCTGCGACTTGGAGCAGACTGTTGGAAAATGTGGTTAGCAGTAACAGTGACAGCATGTTTCTGCACAGTTGTGTTGTTTGGTTCCACTTGTTGACTGGGGTTACTGGCATTGGGGGAGGTCCAGCTGACCTTGGCCAACTGGGTAGCGTTTGACCCACCATGTTTATTTCACAGGCACGGCGCTCATCTTGGATATCTCTCTCAGTTCTGTGCCCAGTCCGTCAGGTTCAGCAAACATTTGCAGGTTGCCGCCCTCTGCCAGGCACCACGCTCAGCTCTGGAGATCTGAAGGCAAGTGAGCCGCAGCTGCTGTCCTGGAGGAACCTCGCCTGGGTTGGGTTTGGGGGAGTTTGACAGGTGAATAAGCTGCACAGTAGCGTGGAGTGGACTTTATTAGGGCTGTGCTGAAAGTCTCATGGGTGTCTGGAAAGGGGCACGTTGGTGTGGAGGGTGTCAGGGAAAGGCTGACAGTTGAGCAGGGCCTCAACAGAGGCAGAGGAGTTCACCAGGTAGCAGAGCTTGGGGACTGGGGTGAATAAAGGCAGTATCAGAATAAATCCGGATAAGCAGATTGCCTCTAAGAGTAAGGGAGAGAGGCTGGCAAAAACCAGGTTGTGTGGGGCTGGTCGGTCTGCCTGCCTATGGAGACTGGACCTGACTTTACGGGCAGTGGCTGTGAAGCAGCGGAGAGCTATAAGTAGATCTGTGCTCCATAACGTTCTCTGACAGTCATTGGGGAGAGAAGCTGGCGGAGCCGGTAGGTGGAGAGTGAGTGTAGAATAGGGTGTCAGAGACCTTTTGGAGATAGATTTAGCAGGGCACAGTGAAGGAAGAAGGCGATGGGGAAGGTAGAAGAAAAGCAAAGAGTTTAAGGATCACTGAGGACCAGTCGGAGATGCTGACTGATCATCGATGCCATTAACTAGAATAGGAATAAACAGGACAGAAATTTGGTGGGGAAAGGAGAGAGAATGTTTATAGTTTCAACGTGTTGAACTTGAGGTGCTTGTGGCCTGAGCAAGTGGAGTTCGTCTAGGAGGTTTCTGGAAACACTGACCTGGCTGGAAACAGCACTGGATACGTATTTTGGGAGTCCTCCCAGTGCTTTGGAGGGGTTGTGGGGGGTGGGAAGAAGAGAGCTGCCAGGGCCCATTTTTTTTGATAAATCTTTGTCTTTTAAACATTTTATATAAGGAGTAGCTGCTACACAGAGGGATACCTGTGTGTCATCGAGCACCTGGCATATTCCATGGAGGAGAGCTTCATTGTGAACCTCCCCTCCACAGAGGACTGGGTCCAAGGGCACCTCTGAGTCCCTAGGGAAGGAGGCTGTTTTGAGAGGCTCGGATTCTTCCTCAGAGAAGGGTTGTTTAACCGCCATGTGGTCTAGAGGAGGCCAGGGGATCTTGAGTAAGGAAACTCACCCAAGGCCGCTCAGCCCTTGGAGGAGCCAGGCCTCCACTGCTGCGGCCTTTCCCCAGCATTATCATTTGGGAGAAGAATCCTCCAAAATCTTTAACCTTATTCTCAGTACAAGCCATTTGTAACATAAGTACCTGATGAAGATGAGAAGTGATGGACACCTCCCTCCACCCCATGCCGTGGTATCTTAATAAAATCTGGACGAAACACGGGACTCCTTGCAAGTTACTTCTGTTTCCCAAATCACCATTATAGGGACCCTGAACAATGCTCCGAGACGTATCTGGGGGAAGCAAAGCCTAGGGATTTGTCTAGTTTACCTCTAATCATCTCTTCCTTTCCCTTTCTTGCAAGTCTTATGCCTAGATAATTTAGTACACTTGATCTGCTAACAGGCAAGACCACAATGGGGGCTGATATTACATACCCTGAAAGTCCTTTACAAACATGCCGCAGCGGTGATAGAATAGTTTCCCTGAGCAGCAGGTAACATTAGCCCGCCTCGTGGGACCCTCAGATGCTGGCTGTGCATTTTGCAATCCTTAGGCGTAAAAGCGTGTACATTCAGTTCCTATAAACTGTACTACTATTTCCATTTGAAGTTTTTGTTGTACTTAATTTCTTTGGAAATTCTCCATAATGGCATTACTTAGTGTGAAGATCATGCAGGCTTGGTGACTGGACGTAATAACAGGTATTCTCCTCTAGTCGTTGTGCTCAGATGCATTAACCTAAAGTAATAGGACATGACATTTTTGTATTCAACCTTTTTTTTTTATTTTTAAAATACTCAGCTATAAATTCATCCTTTTTTATTTCCAAGTAGGTCAGCCTCAATCAAATCTCAATATTTCTCATCATGCTTTTTTTTTTTTTCCCCTTGAAATGGAAACACATGGAGAAAAAAAGTAGCGTGTTTCTAGTTCTCTCTCTGTACCCAGAATGGCTTATGGAATTTGCATCCGGGGAGCCTTCATGAAAGTGGCACTAACTTTGCAGTAAAGTAACTGACCCCAGACCTGTGTCACTTCAGGCTTAGTCAGGCGCTAACAGAGCAACTTAAAACTTAAACAGACGTGTGAGCTTGATAAATCAGTGCATGTTTTGGACTAATTGGTGACCACCATTCTGAACATTAACTGCTCTTTGTACTTTAATGATGCCAGGAGGCTGATTGTGTAACCTTTGAATGCCTCCCTGAGTTTGGACAAGAACTAAATTAACATGGTGCCTTCCTACTTAAAAAGGACTTTTGGGAAGCTCTGAATCACTTTCTTCTAAGTGCAATTTTTGCATTGTTTAGTTTTTGTG
This sequence comes from Halichoerus grypus, assembly GCF_964656455.1. Lineage (NCBI taxonomy): Eukaryota > Metazoa > Chordata > Mammalia > Carnivora > Phocidae > Halichoerus > Halichoerus grypus. The sequence goes on along the minus strand of NC_135719.1, from coordinate 24,737,596 downwards.
ATGTTGTTCTGAATTTGGCATTTCCCATCTATACAAGGACGAGTTTCTAGGTTAAACTTAAAAAATTCTGTACAGCCTAAATGTAAAAGCTGGTCCTGAGGAAGGACTGTCAAATTCTACTTTCAATTTCCTGCATAAAAAGAAAAAAAAATGTATGGGTAGCAATATCCTTTCTTCTCGTCTCTGCTTCCTAGTGATGCATGAGACCCTGGAATGTTCTAGCAGCAGTGCTGATTGGATTGTAGCTGTAGTCACTGGGGGTTCCAAACTTTGGGAGCTCGGAGGGGCTGTTCCCTGCAGTGTTGTCATACAGCATGAGGGAAGATGACCACCCAGCGTGGCCATACGTCATTCCTTCAAATCCGGGGAGGGCCCTGTGGCCTTACGGGAAATGAGTTGTATGATGTATCTTCACTTACATTTCCAAAGGGCTGGGGGTGGGGTGGGACCATTTCAACTGGTTTATGCAAAACAAGACAAAATAAACAAAATGACCACCCATCTTACGTAATGGAAAAGTGTCGGACTGGGGCAGGCTTCAAGACCCCCACTGGGGGGCTCTTCGCACCTCACCTGCCAACATGTGGGCTTCACGCTTGGGGTCCATGTGGCAGCAGAAGGATTATCAACAGCTTCAACCCTGCATCTCCCAACTTCGGATTCAGTGCAAAAGAGCTAGTGTTCTGATCTAATGGCTCAGCTTCGGTTCCTTGTGTCTCTGTGCGCCGTAAACGGTGCCTGCCCTCCCCCAGTGTGTTCCAAGGAAACCATGCTTTGATCGGCCAGCCCAGGCCACTGGTTGCCCAACCTCAAGGAGGAAGAGGACAAGGTGGTCCACCCGAGGAAACTGTGGATATTCTGATCAGAAGAAGGAGGGTTGAGAGACAATACTCACTTACCATGGATGGGCAGTACGATGTTGGCAGACATACATTTCAGCGTGTGAATAGGCTGGAGGTACTTCAAAGGGCAAACGCTCCACTTCTGTGTCTTTCTCTTGGAGAGTTCCTTAGCCCGGCCCTGAAAAAGAGCCTTGCGCGCTTTGCTCTGTTGTCACAGTTGTATTGAACAGGGACATCAAATTAAAAACTTTTGGGATCGCTCACCAAAATGGTTTCCTGTACAGTACTCGCCTGAGGGGGGATTGCAAGTACTTATTCATCCATTTCATTGATCTATCGGTTTTATTAAAAAGAAAACAAAACAAAACAAACCATTCAACCAACAAAGGAAGTGCAGCCTGCTGCCTAACAAGTGGAGATGATAGGAGATGATATTTTGATTACATTAATCTATATCCTGTTAGTTCACTTTGCTTCTGTCACTGCGACTGGTGAAGTTACTAATGTGCACTAATTACATTTGCTCTGAAAAGCCAGCATTTTTAATGCGTCTCAGCAAGAAAGGTTAATATTATCCATTTAACAGCATGAATGAAACATTGTGTGTGTTGAACTCAAACTGTCCTGAAAGCTTGGATAATAAAAACCCAGTGGCTTCTTTTATAATTCACTGGATAAACAGCTATTGGTGAGATACAGTTAATACTTTCTTCTCTTTAAATCTGACGGGGTGGTAGGCAGTCAGTGTTGCGTGCTGTCTGTCTGTTGGTGAAAGAGCAGAGCACATGACAGAAGGTGCTCCCTCCTTTTAAAATCTGCAAGGGGGCTGCATATGTTTTCCTAATCAGTGGAGGCTATTTTTAAAGAGAAAAACAAATCACCTCAACCCCTAAATAGTAACAGCCTTCCTGCCTGTTGTAAAAGCATCTAGGAATTACCAAGACCTATAGCACCGTAGACTTTAAATGTCAGTCACTTCGCTGGAACCAACCGGCTGCTGAAGACAGCATTTTGGAGGGGGGGGTGTTCTGGGAGGGGCACCTCGTCCACGGGGACTAGGTTGGCCCGGCCTCTTGCCCACACACGTGGTACCTGCAGTGGTCCTTTCTCTTTAATTATTGCTTGCTTTCCTGTGACTTATTCAGTGGTAAACAGTGAGAATGGGCACAGCGTGCAGCAGCTCTGGCCCATCCATCATCTTGGGAGCCACTGTGTGGCATTCTCTTCGGGGCACGGTGTTGCAGTTTTGGGCTGGTGACATTTGGTCACCAGTTGGTTCTTTGGTGTCTTTCAGCATAGAGATTAGGAACCCAGAGAGGATCTGTCCTGCCAAGAACATGACCTGTCTGTCTCCCTCTTTCTCTCTTGCCTGGGAGGAGTATGGAGTGAGTGATAGGACCTAGAAATACTCTTTTGGGAGGGACTCATTGAAAAGGGTGGCCTGAGGCACAGAACTTCTGAGTTTGCAATCTGTCAAATTCCAGATTGTCCTCAGGTAAATTTTTCAACTGGAATTTTCCCAAAATAAGTCATTTAAAAGAAGAATTCGAAGGATTCATCTTGTCTCCTTCCTTCCTCTTCTCCTATCCTTGCCAGTATCCTAGGATGAAGAAAAGTAGGTTTTAGAAAACTTTTTGTTTTATATATGTATAATATATATATTATATACATATTATATATATATTTATATATATATGTATTATATATATATAATATATATATATATAAGATTTTATTTTAGAGAGTGAGAGAGAGAGCAAGAGTGAGTGAGCGGGAGGAAAGGTGGAGAGGGAGGGATAAGCAGACTCTGCCGTGAGTGTGGAGCCCAACGTGGGGCTTGATCCCACAACCCTGAGATCATGACTTGAGCTGAAGTCCACAGTCAGCACTTTAACTGACTGAGCCATCCAGGCGCCCCTGTCTTCATATATTTTTAAAGCACTCAGCCTGTTGAGATCCATGTTGATCACTGTTGATCCAAGATCTACTGTAGAGCAGTGGGATGGCATCGGAGGAGAAGAGGGAGAGAGGTCTTTGAGAGGTATGGATGGGGAAGGAGTGGAAGGTTCTGGAACCTCCTCTAACCTTCTCTCTGGCCCTCAGTCAGCCCTTGAGGATTTGTGCCATTTGTGCTGCAACAACAAGGAAAGACCCACTCAGGCTCTGGATGTCAGTTGTAGGAGCACAAGTGTTTCCCCATCCTGAGCTGAGCTCCTATAGCCTTGTTTACAAAGGTACGTCATTCCAATTTGGATGACACCTCTAGGAAGGCTGTTTCCTCTGGTTGCAGTTGTCACTGCAGGTTTTCCCGTGGTGGTTGGTCATGCTCATGGTGTGCCTAGATTAAAATCCTATGACAGTCCTCCAGCGCATATCTAAATTTGTTCAGGGAGCCCTGCGATAGAAAAAATGAGAGGCAGCCGTTAACCTTTACTTGAGCAAAACATGATTTATTCCCCAGTTTGGTCCTGTTGTGAGGCCAGGGGAGAAGCCAGATGATGAAGAGCTTTCTTCTAAATGAGTAGGATTTAGAATGACCAGTGGGATGTGGTATCCTATTCAGAATTAGGCTCTTCTATTGCACATACCCGAGGCCCTTGTCTCAGATGCTGTGTGTCTGTGGTGGGTGTCCTTGCTAGATGTGGATGAGGGCCCACCCTTGTTCCTGGACATCATAAGCTGAGTCTCCTTGCCTTGTACATGACTCAGTCCTGATAAATACCAGACAGGAGCTATTTATGAATGTGTACGGTCATTTGCTTTAAGTTCCAGTTACTGGTATCTGAGCTAGAATGCCATGTCATAGAATTTTAGTCCTGACTTGTATATTATCAGGCAGTTGTGTCCTTTTGAGACCAAGCCACAACACCTCCCACCCAACCCTCAATGCCTTTTGAAGATGTAGGTGGATAAATCTCCGTTGCATTTTCAGGTGAATTTCTCTATTAAGGTTATAAAAGACCAGAATGACCGGAAATTCAGACTTGTACTTGAATACCTAATGATGCCCACCATCCCATGTTACAATTTGCCAGGCATACTCCTTTGAGCCTCCCAACTGCCATTTAGGTGGGTGTAATGAACTCTTCTGGACAACTGAACGTCAAGTTGACTGTCTTTGCCGAAACTTCTTAAGTGGTTAAATATGAACCCTCACACCCTTCCCACCCCAGGATATATACTCTTATATCCTGAAACACAAAACAAAATAAGAACAGGGTTTGGATGACTTTTTGTCCTATTTAAAAACTTCAAAGTTTACATTGCTTGGGGGAAAAAAAAAGTTCTAACTGTGAGTGTGGGAACAACCTGCTCACTGTTTTCATGCTGTCACTGTGCACTGGGGAGCTGTACCCTTTGTGCATTTTAGATAAAACTGACCTTGATTCATGCTCGACTCAGGAACTCTGCAGAACATCCAGAAAATGGTGGTGGCTGATCTTGGCTGTTCTTGGTTTTGTGAAATGATGACTCGAGCACCACATTATCTGGGAACCTTTTGGAAGTCTAGTATGAGAGAGAATCTTATGCCTTTGTGTTCGTCTCATCCTTTCTAGCAGCTTTTACGCAGACATGGTATTTTTTCACCCTTTTCCTCAAAGTGGCACTTCGGCCCTTTTTTTCTGTGTCAAAGTATAACCATGGATATTTTATCAACAGAATTATAAATTGATTTGACATTATGTCTTTTGATACCAAGTGGCATTTTTTTGTTGTTGTTGGCTTCATCAGGTCCTCCCTTAAAAATTTGTCTTTGAACCTACACTACCTACATGAACTTGTTATGAAAGCAGAAAAATAGTCTGTGAAAAATGGCACCTTTGCTAAAAGAAAATACTAACCTTACGGCTGGAGACTTGCTCTGAAGGAGAGGATGAGAATCTTGTGACTGGGTCCAGCATGCATCCCGGACCCCGCTGCCATGTGCGTTTACAAGGGACAGGGTTTAAGGGCTCTATGAAAACCTCAAGCCCCTAGGAAGGAACTTGAGAGCATGCTTACATAGTGTCACTTTCAACTTGAAATATTTTGGCCCCATTTGCTTCAGAAAGTGAAAGCATGCAGGCTAAATGTTCTATTAAGTTTTGGTGAGTACTTGATGTTTCAAAATGTCTTCCCATTCCTCTGTTTGTTGCACGCGTGATGTCGTTTGGCCCTGATTTACACACCTCGTGCATGTGATTAATTCACCGTGGGATGCCCGTGGCTTTTTGAACTCCCCTTTCCAGTTTTGTCCCTTAGAGAACATCGTGGCTGTGGTTAATGAGATGATAAATCGGGCCGAGACTAAATGAAGGCTAAAAAAGCATTTAGCAGGTCAAGAATCTGAAGCTTTTAAGAAGAAACAAAAAACAAGAAAACCACACAAAGCCAAAACGCAGTCTTGAAGCACACCCATCAAAACCCGAGTTTCAGAATTCCCTACAGCCTTACTTGCCAAATCACATCTACAGACTTGAAAAGGCTTTTGTGATTGGTCATATGTGACATAAGAAATCGATGTGTCTGAGAGAAGCAGAATTTCTCTTTTTGAGGAGAGAAGTACAACAAAGGGAAATGCTTTGTTTTGAGATATTTTAGTTACAGTAAATATGTGGCTTGCCATCTCTGTAAGGGCGAAGATTTGTTTGGTAGTGTCTTGAAGGCAGGATAAAGGAGGATATTAAAATGTCCCTGCTGTATACTATATGCATTACGGCTGCACATGTGAGAACATTGTAGAATTCACAGTTTAAAAAAGTGGTTGATTTAGGGGATCCTTCTTTCCATCCCTTGGCATTCCCATGTACCTCTTTCTCCCCTCTCCCCTGCCATTCCTGGTATGAGGCTGAATTGGCTCTTTAAAACGATTGAGTGAAATTTAATGGTCTTGGGAAACCCCACTTCATAGTCCACGAGAAGGGTCTTTCTGGTCAGCAAATCTCAGTTGAATATATCTGTGGTCCAAAAAATCCTTCTACTGGGTAGAAATATCAAAGAATGGTATTTAATAATGCTTTGGATTTTGTGTGTGTGTGTGTGTGTGTGTGTGTGTGTGTGTGTGTTTAAGAGTTTTATGTTCTGTACACTTCAGCCTGACTTCACATTTCTGGATTTCCTATTTGAGAATAACTCTCGGGGAAGTTGTTAGCAGAAAGTCCTGTGTTGACATGTCCATATTCCTTTCCTTCAAGCCTGTCTCCACTGGAAGTCTTTTGATATGGCTTCAATGTGTTTTTTTCTGAGCATTTGGGGGTAACAAGAAATCTGTGACTCTGACAAACTGTTGGCTTTTCAGTTTATATCATTTGCTGAGACTTTTAGATGCTACGTGGAAGAGTGACTTTCTTCCAGGGCTAGGTAAAATCCTTCCTTCCTGGATGAGGTTTGCATTCCAGTCTTGCTCATTTCCTTCTGCAGCGAAGGGAGGCTCTGCATTGCCTTTTACCAGGCACCCAGAGGGTCACATCAGAAAACAGTAGACTCTAGCAAAAACATCCCCGCATGAGAATAAATTGCCAAGCCCTTTCCAGGCCAGTGAAGGGGGTGTTAGGGGTCACATTTCCACGTGTTGGAGAGCAGACATGTACTTGCATACCTGCTGGCCGCTGCTAACCCCTCACTACCTTGTGGTATTCCCTCTCTTCCCTTTCTGGAGAGTCGTTCTGCTTAGTTCTGCTTAGAGGATCCCTCAGAATTGTTGGATTTTCCCAGGACATGCTGTGAAGGGTTGTCTTAAAGAAATAAAACCAGGTCTTTTGGTGTAGAGCTCTCAATAAGTAGGTTTAAAGGCGTATCTCTGGGAGCGCCTGGGTGGCTCCATCAGTTCAGCGTCTGCCTTCAGCTCAGTCATGATCTCGGGGTCCTGGGATCAAGCCACGCATGGGGCTCCCTGCTCAGCGGGGAGCCTGCTTCTCCCTCTGCCGCCCCCCCTCCCCATCATGTGCTCTCTGTCTCTCAAATAAATAAGATCTTAAAAAAAAAAAAAAAGGCATATCTCTGTTCTCTTCCTACATATGGATTTTTATGTGGTTAATAATACAATTGTAAACATTTATGCATCTAATTTCTATTGTTTGTTCATGTTTGTAATATATATGCACATGTATGTACATGTGCGTGTGTATGTATGCGTATTCACGGAAGACTTCCAGTACCTTTGAAAGGATTGAGAGGCTTAGTTTATGGTAGTCTCTGAGCAGTATCAAGTGATGGCGTGGGTGGGGGAAACAATAGCTGAGCCAATATGAGGTAGGGAACTTAGCCGTTTCAGAATCAGTCTGTCCCTGGTAAGCCAGACTATAGCACTTTCTTCCATAGCTGGTTCCTGAAACGGTTCACCCTCCATTCAGCTGGGTGGGAAAAAGTCTCTTTAAAGATCAGCGTCTCTTCCTGAGGAGTGTATCCAGCCCTCCCAGTGCATATCCTGGTAAATATCAGTTTAAAATTAGCCCAGGCCTGGAGAATGGACATCGTGGAGCCAGGTCTAAAACAGATCAGTTTGTGGATAAATGAGGAATTTGGTGAAATTTTGGAAAATAAACCCAACAGAACTCGTGCTGCTCTTGGTCACTGTTAAAGCAGGCAGGAGTGGTGAATACCTCAGTCTGGCTGAGCTGTAAAATGCTTGAGGAAACACGTGGGACCAGCTCGTGGGAATCTGTGTGGGCTGAGGAGTTCTGACACGTGAAGGTGTTTGCAACAATTTCTGAAGGGATTCAAATAATTTTATAGAGTTAACTCCAGACTAATGTGGCTTGATCTGAACTACTCCCAGCCAGAACTCCTGTGTTATAATATTAGCATAAGGTTTTCTGAAGTTCAAATTGAAAAAAAATATTTTTTTCTTACTTTAAAAATATAAGTGCTGATCATTTGGGTTTGTTTCTAAATAATATTATTTTCACTTGTTACAAAAATTGACTCACTGGTGTAATAATTGCCCTCATAACAAATCCCTTAAGGAAACATGTGTTAAGTTAATTATGATTTCATAGTAAATAGGTCATTTTTAGTTTTTTTTTTATTGTCCCTTCTTTCAGTGACTAGCACTTCTGTGTCTGCGTTTTGAAAATAAAGTACTAATTAGATGGATGTTAACATAAAGGAGGTAAGATGGAAATGCATTACTGTTTTTATAATTTGTTGTGGATAAGATTTAGAAACACAAACACAATAAACTGTGTTTCCATGACACAGATATATCAAGTTCTTACAAGGTACCTTTGAGGTAACTGGGATTTTCATGTCATTTGGAGTAGGGCAGGCCAATGACTCATTCATCTCTTCTTTCATTGGTTCATTCATTATATAAATACATATTAAATGCTCACTGGGCACCAAGGAGTCATTTGCATACACTGGCGCCTGCCCACATGGACGGACTATCAGGAGACACATTAATCACACCAGCCACAAACAAATAGAACATTGCGTCTGTGATGAGGGCCACAAAAGCCAGGCATGATGCTATGAGACAAGAGGGAAAGGAAATAATGTGTAAACAGCTTGTGGTAGAATAAGGGGGAGGTGAGGGGGGGGGCCAGGCCAGGGCAGGGCTCAGAAGCCATCTTGAGGGTTGTGTTTTAATAGGAGCAATGGAAAATCAGTGTAGAATATTGAACAGATAGGATGTGTGTGTGTGTGTGTGTGTGTGTGACAGAGAGAGAGAGAGAGAGAGAGAATATCATGTTGGCATAAAAAAAATCACTGTGGCCACAATGTGAAAAATAGATAAGAAAGGAGGCCAATTACAAATCTGTTGAAGTGAGCAAGGCAAAGCATGAAGCGAACATGGACTAGTAGACGTCAGGACAAGTTGACTGGACAGAGATTAGGAGGTGAAATTGCCCAGATTTGTGTTGAGGAGCAGGCAGGCAAGATGTTTAGGGTCATATCTGGGGTTCTCATCCTGGGCTGAGGGAGTGCTGGAGGGAGACCAGGGACGAGGATTGTGAGCCCTAGAGTTTGGATTTTTGGAGATGGTGAGTCTGGGGCACCTCTGACTCACAGAGGTCTTTGGAAGTGGGGACTGGTGCTCAGAGAGAGGTCTGGGTAGGTGGCTTACTTGGGAGGTTGTCTGTGTGGAGGTGGTACTTGAAGGCAGAAACATCCAGCACCCTAGGGAGTTCGGGGCAAGAAGGTTAGGCCAGGGACAGATCCTGTTGGAATGGCAACGTTCAAGGGCCAATAGAGGAACCGGGATCTATAAAGGAGACCCAAGTGGTCTGAGTGCAAGGAGAAAAGCCAGGGAGTGTGGCATCCAAGATTCCAGGGATCGGGTTTTAGGAGAAGGTGGCTGGTTAGAGGAGCCAACGGACACTAAGGAGCCAACGAGGAAGGGGAATGAAGAGGTCCACTGGGTCTTGCAACAGGGAGGCCCTTGAGGACTGCACCTGAGCTGAGTCAGTGCAGGGGTGAGGCCAGCTGCAGCTTTGGAGAGTGGGGAGGACTGCGGGGGAAGAGTGTGAGGACACGGAGAAGTGTGGCTGTGCCTGGGAGGGGAGGATGGCAGCTGGGGAGGGGGAGGCTTCCAGCGCAGACTGTTTTCTGTAACAGACACTAGGGTCCAGCAGAGGGACTCTGCCAGGAGGGAAGGGTGGAGCGGGGAGCGGAGGGGGAAAGCCCAGTACGGATCCAGAGACCTGGGATGGCTCCAAAGCACAGATGGAGGTGGTTCCCTGTAATTAAGAAAGGACAGAGGGACCCTTAAAGGGGTAAACCGCTCCCCCTTTTATGTTCTATTCTGATATTTACTATGGGCTTTGTATATGTTTCCTCATCTGATCCTTGCAAAGTCCTATGGGTAGAAACTGCCATTACCTTCTTGTAGAGGAGGAGGACACTAAGCCCTGGAGGGGTTTAAGAAACAGCCCCAAGCCCCCAGGGGGAGGGCTAGTGCTGGGAGATGGCCGGGGGCATTTCCCTTCCCTGAGCCCGGCTGGGCTGGAATGGTGGCTTTGTACTCTGACCCGGAGGCCTGGGTGTAGCTGTGTAATGACTTTTTTTTACCCAGTGAAATTTAACATGAACTTACTGCTTTAGGGGATGGTTGCATTTATTTTAATGATTAGTTCTCTTTTCTAGAAATATTAACTAGTATAGGGGGTGGAAAGCTAAGCGCTCTTCAAGTAAAACAGTATCTGTGTATTGATTTACTGCATTGAGCTCTCTGCTAAATTACAGGAGTTAATTTACACCTTGTTACACTCTGGGCATCACAAAATGATGGCCATGCATTTGTTGTAAAACGGCACTAAGTTATTCTCCCTTGGAGTGTCACTTGCTGCACCAAGCTTTTGCCCCAAGTTGGCCGCCCTTGGGGTCCCTGGAGTGGCCAGTGACCCGCCCTGTTACAGGGGAGGGAGCTGGGAGATGCAGAGACCTCCAGGCAGGGCCCTTGGGGAACTCCTTAAGTGGCAGAGCTGTCCCTCCCTCCTGGGTCCCTACCCCCTTCCCTCTCATCTCACTTGAAATGAGAGAGGACTTTGGAAACCGGCCTGCATGGGGGCCCTTGGTAGGGCAGGAGCTCTGTGCTTCTCTTCAGTTTTGTTAGGGTATCCCGAGGATAAAAGAGGGGGAGAAAAAAAAACATCTTTGAGGAATTGCAGATGCTTATGTAGAAGATGTCGGGCTGAAACTCCGGGCACCTGTTCAAATTCCTCTTCGGAGAAACTTTTGTTTTCCCTTCCTTTCCTGGTTGGAGGGTAAAAACCTGCTCTGACATCGACAAGTGTGTCCAACAATCTCTGTTGTCAAGGCTGCAGAGAAACAAGCGTTGCGGTTGAGCCTGCAAAATGGCCCTACCCTCGTGGAAGGCAGTTTGGCGGTACCCATGAAAGTTATGTAAATGCATGTAACCTTTGACCCAGAAGTCACTTCTGGGAATTTGTCCTATGAGTAGACCTGCACACATACTAATTGCAGCACTGTTTGTGATGCTAATAGATTGGGAACAGTCCTCATGTCCTTCAGCGGGGGACTGGTTAATAAATTAAGAGTTATGCACAAAATGGAATACTCCCCAGCTTCCTGAAGCACAAGGTGCTCCATGTTCTGTGTGAAGAGGTCTCCAGGAGAGAAGTGAAAAAGGCAAGAAATACTTCTTTTTTTGTAAAATGAGGAAGAAGAAAAAAGACGGTATCTTTGCATTCGCTTGTGTCTGTGTAGAGTGACACCAGAAGGAAAACCAAGAAACTGGTTAGCGTGATGACATATGGGGGCAGGTGGAGAACCAACTGGGTGGGGACAGGGATAGGAGTGACATGCCTATCATTTACATTTTTGTGTCATTTTTTATCGTAGGTCTTGTGCTTATATTACAGATTAAAACTTGAAAAGCAAAAAGCAAAACCTCTGTGCTCTGTCTCTTGCTCTGATAGTAGAGGGCTTTGGATCTCCCTCTAGGTTGATCTAGGATGGCATTCCCTCTTGCAGGAAGACCAAGTGACAGGTGCAAGTTCCTGCCCCTTGGGTAGATCTCCTTTTTATGTAACATGCAGGCCATTTAGACAGCTGCCCTAGGATGCTTCACAGAAGTCACCCTGGCAGGCCTTGTGGCGTGGATTTCTCCCACAGTCTCTTTCTTTCTAACATCACACATACCGGTAGAGAGGACGCTTGTGTATTGTCTTAGTTTGTAGAAAGAGATAGCTCCAGACAACATGCCTGTCTTTTTCTTTCGGTCTCCTCGTCCTTGTCATTATTCAAGTCACAAGTTCTGCTGATCAGATACTCTCCCTTATTTTAAAAGAACTTATTTTTTTTCTGTTTTGCTTTTGAGAGCAGAGGCCCCTAGGTACATGCAGTAATGAATTCAAAGGGCCCAATGTCTGTGTCTTGTTCTTTGAACCCATTTTGGCACTTGAATGGTTTTAATTTTTCCCTAATTAGGACTGGTGAGGAAGCCCTTTGAACACTCCTTTGGAATGGTGGTGTTCTTACCTACTCTCTTACCCACTTATTGCATTGACCCTAAGCTGTCTTGATAGATGAACATGTAATTCACCAGGTTCATGGATCACTCTGATTAATTTCTCAAGCTATCAGCTGTTTAACCGTCTAATTCTATTCAGGAAATAATGTAAATTCATGCTGGTGACTCCAGCAATCTACCTTTCAAATTATAACTGTTTATAATTTGATATAATCCCATTTATTGGCACCCTTTTCCTACCAGGTTGTAAACAGAGTAAGTGATTTTGGGTGCATCTCAGATTCTGACAACGAAATATTAGAAGAGACGTGTGAGCATGAGAACTGTGTTGTGTGGTCCCGGAGGGGGGTTGGTAGTGATTAGAAGGGGTTTCAAGATTAAAAAAAAAAAAGCTACCCCGAACTGTAACTTCTGGACAGTGAATTGACTGGTGGATTATCCATCTGTGGTTGGGACTTTTGGGAAAGTCTATAAAGCTCTGTTGTCTCTCTCAAAAGCAAGAGAGAGACAGTAATATGATCAATTTTGGGTCAGCTGTCTTTCAGCACATGGTAGTGAGTATCACTAGTTTGTTGGGAAAATGGCTCCTTACTGACTCTTAAAAATATGAGCCCCTAATACTAGCTTTAGTAGCAGAATGGTTCACTCTGCGTGTGTGTGTGTGTGTGTGTGTGTGTGTGTGTGTGTGTGTGTGTGTGTGTTGCAGGGTGGGGTGAAGAGGGGATTAGTTAGCTCAAAGATTTTTGAAACCTATCTGGAGGAGATAAATGTTTGCCTGTTGAATAGTTCTAAAACTAAAAATGTCCCCTCCCTTATTTTTTTTTTTAATTTTTTTTATTTGAGAGAGAGAGATAACGAGAGAGAGTACAAGCAGGGGAGAGGGAAAAGCAGGCTCCCTGTTGACCAGGGAGCCCGACGCGGGGCTCGATCCCAAGACCTTGGGATCATGACCAGAGTTGAAGGCGATGCTTCACCGACTGAGCCACCCAGGTGCCCCACCCCCCCTTATTTTTTATTTCTGATTTTGCTTACTGCTGACAGGGAATAATTCTTATATGACCACAGTATGCTTTTACATTTATACATCTGCATGTATAATTTGTCCTTTCTTTACTCATTAGGTACACTCCTCAGGATTATTGTAAAATGAAAATGTGTGTGCAAATCATCTTTTTCTATTGACTTTCATTGTAAAACCTGAGAAAGCTGTAGGATGAGCTTGAGCGGGAGGTTCTTTCCACTTCTTCCTCCTAACACTCTCCTTGTTAACGCTTTCTGCTGCTACCTACTGGGAGCCACAGAATAAATCCTTTTATTATGTAAATACCTTTTAATTTACCTATTTTTAAAACTTGGGGTTTTTGTACTTGCCTTGTTGTAGTTAGCCAATGGGGACTGCTGTCTTTTTTGGTGTGTGCAGAGGCAAAAGTCTAAACTGTATCTTAAATATTTATATTTCTGTTTGTTCTTGGTGACACAAAGTGATTTGGGTCACTCTGACATTTAATCAAGTTAAACAATGTAGCTCTTGGAAAATATGTCTAGCAGGTAATCTGAGAGCTAGATTCGTAGTAAAACAATGGAGAAACTTCATCAGGATTAATTTATTAATTTCTTAAGCACCTCTTGTCCAGTTCGGCTTGGTTTTCTCAGTTTTTGAAGTTCCCATCAGCAACTGTGGCCTCTCTCGTTATTTAATAATGAATGGTTACAAATTGTTTGTGTGTTTCTGTAATTAGAATGTGATAGCAATCATCTACCGGATGAGCTGACACTGTAATGACATGAAGTCAGTAACAATTATTCCTAACAGGAAAATTAATTATGTAATCCTATCATACCATATTTTGCCTATGAGATTAGATTTGGCTGTTACTAGCCTGGGCCCGGCAAGTGACAGCATGGTGCAACACTTCTCATTTTTCTGGACAGACTGGTTCACCATAATGTTCGCCATGTCACCTGGGAAAAATCATTTGATTATTTTAGATTTTTAAAATAGGTATTTTTCGAGCTTTTGATTTTCTGCTTAAAAAGAGAGAGAGAAAAAGAGAGAGAAAACCTCTTTTAATTTGGATTTTTTATTCTTCTAGTTTCTTAGTGAATAAAGATATTTGCTGGATTTCTATCTAAGAGGGGCCATCCTTTCTTCCCCGCCTTCCTTACCTTTAAGAGATATGAAGCGGTGATAATGAATTGCGAGCATACAGTAATACCATTTTGACTCCGGCGGAAGTCCTCATCCTTCCCTTATGTCACTCCTCAACCTCTGACCTATGGCACCCATCTTCCAGCACACACAGCAGCTGCAAGCCTGCGGTACAGGCAGGGACTTGGACAGGCTGAGGAGAGAAAGCCTCATCTGGTGAGGCTGGAGCACCTCTACCTCCCCTGGGAGGCCAGCTCTACGGGCCTCGCTGCGTTCCTGTGTGCTGAGACTTTGAGGGTTATAGGCCAGACCAGTTGCACTTTGCTTGAGAAGGACCCTGGAACTATCTATTCCAATCATCTTCCAGGTATAAAAGCTGGTGCTCCAAGGTGTTTAACAATTTGTCCAAGGATGGAGCTGGGACAACAATCCAAGTCTTTTTGAGCCAAGTCTTGTATTCCTTCTAGCATACTTTGTTTTGTTTTGTTTTGTTTTTTTAATTGCTTAAAGCTACTCAGGCCTCTAGGAATAAAAGTTTGTCTCTGAGCTAAAGAATTTGGAGAAAAAAAAAAACCTCAGAAAACTCAAGTCCCCTGTAAGTCCATCACTGAGAGTAGTTGAGTGTACTTTATGCTAGGTTTTTAAAAAAAATATTTATTTTTGAGAGAGAGAGAGAGCTAGCACCAGGAGGGTGGGGGGTGGGGGTGGAGGGGCAGAGGGAGAGGGAGAAGCAGACTCCCTGCTGAGCAGGGATCCTGACTCAGAGCTCGATCCCAGAACCCCGGGATCATGACCTGAGCCGAAGGCAGATGCTTAACCTCCTGAGCCACCCAGGAGCCCCTTTTCTGCTAGATTTTTAAATATAGGTTAGTGTAGTCCAGCATCTTACAATAATATGTTTATTTCCTGGCATTTTGAAGCTTTTCAGAGCCCCTTTTCTGCTAGATTTTTAAATATAGGTTAGTGTAGTCCAGCATCTTACAATAATATGTTTATTTCCTGGCATTTTGAAGCTTTTCAGTGCCATAAACCCATTCTCAGCCTTATTTTTAAAGGTTACATAAAGTTACATGTGATGGAGATGCTATGATATGCTTCATCATTCCCCAGTGTTGAGCGTTTACCTTGGTTCCAATTCTTCATAATTTTTCACGATTGTAAGTAAGGCTGCAATGAATGTTGTTGTGCCTTAAGCTTTGTCCTTTACTTCAAATTAATTCTTAGGATATATTCCCCTGAAATAGGATTTCTGAGGAAAGGTATGAATTTAAGGCTCTTCAGCAACCCTCAGTTTGTTTCCTGAGATTAAGAATTCCTCATATCAGCTATGGTGAACGCTGTGAATTGTGCAAGACTGTTGAATCACAGATCTGTACCTCTGAAACAAATAATACAATATATGTTAAAAAAAAAAAGAAGAAGAAGAAGATAGCAGGAGGAGAAGAATGAAGGGGCAGAAATCGGAGGGGAAGACGAACCATGAGAGATGATGGACTCTGAAAAACAAACTGAGGGTTCTAGAGGGGAGGGGGTGGGAGGATGGGTTAGCCTGGTGATGGGTATTAAAGAGGGCACGCTCTGCATGGAGCACTGGGTGTTATACACAAACAATGAATCATGGAACACTACATCAAAAACTAATGATGTATGGTGATTAACATAACAATAAAAAATTTAAAAAAAGAATTTAAGGCTCTTGACCCATAGGGCCAAATTTCTTCCCAGGCAACTTCCCTTGTATACTCGGACTGGTGCTCCTAAGTCCTGTGTGTGAAATGTCCGTGATCACTTTGTGAGAAATTCCCCATAAATAAGAAAACCACGAGAAGAGAGAATAACACTACTGTTTTGATATATGCTGTGATTTGGGTGGGAATCTCTTATCCCTGTCCCCTCCCCAGCCCAAGTCAGTGTTCTTCTAGATAATCAATGTGTATAATATAAACTCTTTACTACTTGTATTATACATTTATTTTGTCAGCTCATGTCAGTGTTCGTTTACGTAGGAATTAGAGCATCGGGCTATGTCTTCTTGGGAGTCCAACATACACAATTGTGTACGGACTTAGTTCTTTGGGTCCTGAGTTGAGGTGGCCCTGAAACCCATTGAGACAACTGTCCAGACACCTGACCCGAGCATTTGCCCTTCCAGATCTCCCTCCCCTATATATTAGCCCATAACAAAAAGATGCTCTCAACGAAACATTCACTTGTGGACTTTTGACATTTATGACTATTTTCCAAACCCCAAACCAGGTCATTTTTAATAAAAATCAGGACATGTAACTAAAAACTCAGGACATATGGCCATCCTAGCTAATGGGTCTTGCTGCCTGTGGAGTAGTTTTGATGTAAACCCATTTTTAAGGAATGGAGTATTTATTAATTAAATGATATTTAAGTTTTATCATCTAGCTGTATTATATATGTGAACGATATAGCTCAAACTTGTGATATATATAATACTAAATGTACTTTGAGTTATTATAAATAATACACAAATAACTTTTAATCAAAATGTATTATTTCAATTTGTACCAAATATTCAAGAAGAAAAACCTAAAGTAGTAGTAAAACAGTTACTCAGATGAGATGAGGACTATGTTTGGGGCTCGAGAATCAGATAAACTTTGATATAAATTCTGAAAGGAACATGGAGGCTTTTTTGCTAAGCGTATTTACAAAGTTAATTAGATTGTATCTTTTGAATCATTTCCTTTAGTTTTTAACTTAACATCTGGGGGGAGATTGTGGAGCATTCCCCGTTAGTGAAACCATGTTGAACTGATGTTTCTTACAGATGGTTTTATTTCCTTTTCCTATTACTTGGATCATGGAACAAGTATCTCGGAAAATGTGAGATACAAAGATGTGAGTTTCTCTCTGGTACGTAAGTTCTGTGTGTCATAGAGAACAGATACTTTCAGTTTAAGCTGAGATGTTTCTCCTTTTCACTCTTGGCTGTGCTTGTGTTGCAAAGAGCTTCTGTGTCATTCTCCGCTGGGACCCTATCTGCTCCTTGACTTTGCAGTGCTCCTGCCACCCTCCCGGCCACCTCATTTCTCAGAGAAGCCCCGTCGTTCTTTTTTAGAAAATCTAAATGTACGTTCAGCACACCGTTTAACTCCCTTCCTTGTTCCCTTTTCCTTCTCTGTATTTTGTTCTTAACCAGCACTGTCTTACAAAATGGGATCCGTGTCAGGACAGGGAGGTGACCAGATCTCAAAATTCCCTTTTTTTTTTTTTCCTTTTCTGCCTTTAATGGCCCTTCATTAATCCAAGCACCTTGGAAGCAGTAGCTTTGACGCTTCTTGATGTTTTCCTTCTCCGTTTCCCCCTGGGATTTGGAAGGCAGCTCTGCTTACCACTATCCCACCACCGCCGGTACCCGCTGGGAGTTGGAAGGAGAGGGCTCGACCACTGCCTCCTTTGTCCTTCTCTTATTGTCCCAAAGAGTCTTAAGTGCTCTCCTCCAGGAAATCCCTGGCTTCTGTCAGCAGTCTGCCTGTGAATATTGGACAGAAGTAGCTGCTTTTTAAATACCGGTTGAGAAGTTCAAGGTTGGGGTCGTGGTTGTGACTGACTCCCAACGTGACAGCTCAGGACTGCCGACATTTTCAGTCACCTTTGACTCACTTAGGCTGGCAGCAGGAGTTAACACTGAAAAGGAATCCACATAAAACCTTGGCTGTAGTTGGAAGTAGCAAAAGCCACGGATTTAGGTACTGCCAGGCAGCCCTGGGAAACCCACAGGGAGGCAAGTTTTTGTTCCTTCTTTCTGTCTTCGTTTTTGATAGGATAGAGTTAATAAAAGGACACTAGTAATGACTCGCTTTGCAGGTCAGGTACAAACAGTTTAATCCTCCTGACAAGCCAATGAAGGGTGGGAGAAGCTTATACCCATTTTACAGATGATGAAGTAGAAACTCAGGCTTAGAGACTTGCTACTGAGTGAAGCTGGGATTCAAACCTGGGTTGATCCGAGGCCACCTGCTGCAAAGTATGCCCTTCTGACCTTCCCAAGAAATAGCAATATGCAGAAAGTATCTTTTCTAAATTCTGTCTGCCTGGCAGGTGCTTTGTACTATCAAAATAGACATATATTTTTGGGCCCCTTTAATAGTTTCTTTCACAAAATATAAACAAACTGATGCAAATAAAAAATAGAAGATACATATAGAAAACTTAATCTCCACTGTGTTCTTTCTCTTGGAGCATAAAACTATGTACATATAATATAATTTGGGGTGTTCATAAAAACGGGATCATGCCGTTCGCATAAAGAGGGTTCTATATATAGTATTCTGTAGCATTTTTGTTCAAGTATGGATATCACTTTAGGTCAATTGCATATATGAAAATAAGAGTTAAAATTTTAGCAGTTTACAATATGGATGTATCATGATTGAGCCAGTCATCTTGTGTCAATGAACAGTCTTGTTGCTTTGGGTTTGTTTGTTTTTCTGTGCTTTGTTTTGCTACTAAAACAGGATTACAGTAAATTCACTTGTATATATATATAGATATCCATCCTTCGTTTGTTTGCTGGTACGTTTATTTCTGTGGAAAAGAACATTGCTATCTTTCTTCCGATTTCAATAAAAATATTACAGTGTTGTAAGTATTGAATGTGCTTGTTGTTAAGTTTTGGAAAATATAATTTATCATTTTTAAGTTGTGTATTTCCGTTCATGTTTTAATTTTTATTGAAAGAGGCTGATGAATTTTATTAACTGCCTTTTGGGCATGATGTAATTGAAAGCTTTTGCCTTTATTTTGTGGTGTAATAAATGACATTGATTAGATTTCCCAATACTGAATCATCTTTGCATTCCTGGAAGAAACCCGAATTTGTTACAGTGTGGTATTCTTTTGATATGTTGCTAAATTTGATTTGCTAATATTTTATTTAATTTTGATGACTGCAGTTTTGAGGTGGGTCTGGATGTTTGTCCTTATTTGTGCTCTATCCAATATTGATATTACGATTATGTTTTGAAAATGATTTAAGAGACATTTCATCCTTTTCTAGAGTCTGGAAGCATTTACACAATATAGGAAATACCCAGTTCTTAAATATTAATGAAAAATCAACTGGAAAACCACCTGGGTTTGGTATCTTCCTCCACTCTACCCTGAAATCTTTTAAAGCACGTTCTTTAGTTTTCCAGAATAAATTACAGTTGTTCAGTTCTTTTACCTTTTCTCTGGATTTTGATATTTTCTAATTGCTGGGGGAATTAGTTTACCTCAAATTGAAGTTTATTGCATAGAGTTGTACATAATATTGTTATAATTTTTTTTGGTATTCCTTGTAATAATTTCTTCCTCATTACTCGTGCATATTTTTGCTTTTGTCATTTTTTCCCCTTAATCAAGCTTGTTAGAAGTTTATATATTTTATTCTCTTAAAAGAACTGGGTATATTAATTTTATATTCATCTTTTAACTTTAATTTCAGCATTAATCTTTATTAATTCACTTTTACTGTTCTTTTTGACTTAGTTTTTATTAGGTTTAATGCCTATCTCATTTTGCTTTTAGTCTTAAAGTAAGGGCATTTCAGGCTATCAGTTTTCTTTGGGAATAGCTTTAGCTGCGTACCTTTGGTTTTGGAGAATTAATCATTTTGTTATTTTCTAGATGGTTTGTAATTAAAATATTTATTTGCCTTTTGATTCTGAGATTATTTAGAAGCATGTCCCTAAATTTTGTGCTTCTTTTGGTATTTTGTTATGATCTGTGATGTAGCTCTGAATTCTCTGTCTAAAGGGATTCATTAAAGTTTACTTGTGTCTAAGTACATGATCAATTTTTAATTGTTCCATGGACATTAAAAAAACATATCCTCGTTAAAGCACAGAGCTTTCATTTTTTATATTGAGTAAATCAAACTTACTGATTGCATTCTATTCAGCTAGAGTCTCTAAATCCTTGTTTGTCTTTAACTGTCAAGATACTTGAACCTTTCAAGTATCTTTAACTTGACAGTTTCTTGGAGCTTTTGCTTAATGTGTTCACCTGCCATTTTGTTTGATGCATAAAGATATATAATTCTTATATTTGCCTCAGATTGCATATTTGTCCTTACATAATATCTCTCTGTCCAATTAATGCTTATGCTGATGGCCTTGAATTCTCCTTTGATTTCAGTACTGCCACCTTTACTGGCTTTTTATTTGTATTTGCTTGGTATACCTTTGTTCAGCTCTTCTTTTGTAAACCTTTTCACTTTGTTTTGGGTAGGCTCCTTTTTGTTGTTGTTGTTAAACAGAGCTGGGCTTTTAAAATCTAACGTCACAGTTTTGTCCTTTAATGGGGACATTTTGCCTTGTCCATTTTGATTGTAATCACTGAGACATGTTGCTTTATTGCTTTCACCTTATTCAGTGGTTGTCCCTTATTTTACTTTGTTTTGTGTTTCTCAGTTCCCGTGTTAATTGAACAATTCCCTTGTTAACTGGAAAGTTGTGTTATTTTCAGTTCCACCAGTGACCGACAGTTGCAAGTTAAACTTTCTCTCCTAGCACACCAGTATTCAACCACTGATTTGTCCACCAAGATGCGCATTTGCCCAGGTTCCATCATGCGTGTATCTCTCTCTATCTCCTTGATCTGTCCTCCAAGCTTTGTATCTTTTGACTCATGAATTCCATGTTCTTATTCCTTACTCTTGAATACTTGCATTTCTTCTTCTTCTTTTTTTTTAAGACTTTATATTTAAGTAATCTCTACACCCAATGTGGGGCTCAAACTCATGACCCTGAAATCAAGAGTCACATGCTCCTCCGGCTGAGCCAGCCGGGCGCCCCTGCATTTCTTCTCCTTCATCCTCCAAAATATTAATTTCCTACTCTAGAGCAGTAGATACTTTCTGTGGATTTTATTTTATTCTTTATTTTTAAAATTTTATTTTATTGTGCTAATACTTTGCATGAGATCTACCCTCTTAGCAAATTTTTAAGCGTATCATACAGTATTGTTGACTATAGGTACAGTGTTATACAGCCGATCTTTACAATTTATTCACCTTGCTTAACTGAGACTTGATGCTTTCCTATTATTTTTTTTTAGGTTTTTAAAAAAAATTTTTTTAATTTTAATTCAGAAAGTTGTTATATTTCAGCTGCATCTCCATGTATGTTCTCATTACTTTTCCATTAAAATTCTCCTCTGTCTGTTTGGTTAGTTTTACTTCGGTAGGTGCTGCTTGCAGTTCAGCTTGGTCACCCTCCCTGGGGCTCCTGTGTCCTTCTCAGTGGGTTGTGGTTTTTCTTTGCTTGCTTATGGCTACGCTCAGGACGTGTACAGGTCACAGCTTGGTGTCACAAAGGCAGGTGGTAGATGACAGCAATGAGAAAACAGATCCCCTGCTGCCCCATTGCTCTGTCCCCAGCCAGTCCTGGCCACCAGCTTGGAACGGTGCCACCTTCCCTTGAAGCCCCCTCCCTTGGGTTTCAGCTGGGTCAGCAGAATAAGCAGGATCCCAAGGCTTCTTCTCTTCCTATAGCACCTCATCTACACAGACCATGGAGAACCATGCCTGCTGTCTGTCCTGCAGATATTAGGGACCCCCAGGCCTCCGAAGTCTCCACCACCTGCAAGCTTTTTAGATAGTTGTCCTTGTTACTTCAGAGAGGGGACTGGGAAGGGAGGTAGGATCAAGAGTGTTCACTCAGGCCACCGTCTTCCCCATAAAGAATGTGTTAGAGTAGATTTTTACTTGCTGTATTGTGGGATGGTAGTAGGAAACAGATGTGCATACCTGCATTCGGAAGCACCTCTAAGAGTGATGATGCATCTGTGGAGCAGGATTGCCCTTAATTAAATTGTGGAAATTAGGATAATTACCTAAAGGAAACACAATGCAGAGCATGTTTCTCTAACAGAAAGGATTCTACTTCTTACCCTTCCCCCCCCAACCCCCAGCACCTTCTCTCCTATATCACTCAATACAGAGAATAATACATCCTATCAATGGAATCATCTTTGTTAATAACATTAATTATATGGCTGAAGTGTGTAGACACACACACACACACACACACACACACACACACACACACACAGAGGGAAAAGTGGCATTGCCTCTCTTCACAGCTGAAAAACTTGAGGCAAAATGCCTAACCAGCTTGGCCCAAATTTGAGAGTGTTAGTATGGGCATCTCAGTGCAGGTGTTTATGGCTTATATTCACAGGCTATTTATATAAAGTGGTGCAGGGGTGCCCCAGAAAGGACTGCAGCATTAGGTTAAAACCATGTGTGCTTATTCTTCATCTTAATGCCAGTCTTGTCTTTGGAATTGTGTTTCCCCATTTTTCAGTATCTTAGGATTTAAACACCCAAGTATCTGCACGGTTTGGTCCAATGTGGGAAATACCTTCCTTCCCATCCCAGAAGAAGGGCCTCCTCCATGGTCTGTTTGATGAACACATCTTATTGCAGAGAGGTGCTATAGAAATAGTTTCAAGTCCTTGCAAAATTGGCAACACGAGAAAGAACCTGGAAATTGTTGCTATGCATGTATTTCAGATTACTTAACCACTTCCATACTGAATTTTTTTTTAAACATTTTATTTATTTATTTGACAGAGAGAGACACAGCGAAAGAGGGAACACAAGCAGGGGGAGTAGGAGAGGGAGAAGTAGGCTTCCCGCAGAGCATGGAGCCCTACGTGGGGCTCGATCCCAGGACCCTGGGATCATGACCTGAGCCAAAGGCAGACGCTTAACGACTGAGCCACCCAGGCGCCCCCATACTGAATTTTTTTTAAAAAACTTCTTTTATCTTCAAGTCTGGTAGGGGTCTGGGGCAATATGTCAGGTCAAGGTGAATATTTTCAAGGTATTTTTTGTTGTTGTTGTTCCTTGGGTACATAATCCTGTTTAGAATATCCCTGTGTATCAGGCCTCTGCGTTCAAGTGCCCATAAACCTGTGCTAATGAAAACGGTGTCCGTGCTCGCCGCCTGAGGTTCAACCACAGTGTCACTTGTAAGGTTACTTAAAGCGGCTAAGCTTTTCACTCCTCAGACGGTTCAGCCGCCTGTCCAGCAGCACTTTGAGACTTGCTTCTTATCTACGCCGACCAGTATTTGCAGACGGGGCCACTGCCTTTGCTGCCACTTTTGCTTGGTTAGTGCAAGAGAACACCATCATTTTTCTCTTTTTTAATGAAGCAGTAAGGTCCGTTTACATAGTGATAAATAAAGTAATTACTGCAGCAATCGCATTCTGCATAAGTCATCTTGAAAACTGAATGCAATATCTTTTTAATAGCCCCATAATGGTCTCTTGAAGTGTTACAGATTTTTATAACGATAGCTGTAATACAAGTGCCATTATTTACTGTGAGACTTGAACACTTTGACCATTTACACGGGTCCTTGTGCGCCTCCAGCTGAGCTGAGTGCGCATCCGCGCGCCGAGTGCAGGCCCGCTTCTGCAGTGGGCGTCTGCCGGGTCGCCCTCGGACAGGCAGAGAGGCTAGCCCGTCACCATCTTGTGATGCCTGGCCCGTGTCTTCTCCAGCTCTCCACTGCCATGGAGGAGGTTTTAGGATCTCTTCTTTTTTGGCAAAATGGAGATTCTGTTTTTGGGAACTCCAGGTCCCTGCCCGGCTTGGAGGGTGTTATGTAAGAAGTTGTGTTTCTTCGGTTTCCCGATGACCCACCATTTGATAAAGACCAACAGCACCGCAAGTGATGAAAAAGGGAAGGAGACTGTTGCTCAACTCTTCTCTTGGCTGGTATCATCGGCTTTTTGATGTCTAATTTATTAAAACACTTTGAAGTGACTTATACTCTGAACTGCCTCTTCATGCCAACTGTCAAACTAGGGATGAGATGAGCACAGAGCCACATGGCTTGTTGTTCCTCTTGGTGAAGTCTAGGCCTAGGTGCCATCTGGCCAGTGGATGGGAGACCAGCTCTACTGTGGGGATTCGGCAGCTCTGTGTTCGAGGCAGCCCTGGCTCTGAGTTCCAGAATGTTCTCCCATGGGAATGTCTGCAAGGGCGCGGCAGAACACGGGTGTTGGGACATCTGTTATGGACTGTCGTTGGCTCAGATGGCTTGAGGTCTCATGGAGACACGCCATTGTCACCCATAGGACTCAGGGTGCTCTGTCACTGCATAGCTTTCCAGCTTCTGCTGGGTCCCAGATGAGGTTCAGGGACAGAGGCCGGGAGGGAGGAAGAGCACATTCCAGAGCCACACAGGGAAAAGGGCTACAAAGTCTTAAAGAGGTGGGCGGTGGGGAATGGAGGTGGCAGGAATAACATTCAGAGCAGATAAGGAAATGACTTCCTCTTAACATTTCACAGAGAGAGACTCAGCCAGGGCTTAAGCCCTCAGGACTTGACTCCAGAGCTTGTCTGAGACTGGGCACCTGGGTGAGTTGGCCAGAGCCAAGGATCCAGATGCCAGACATGTCCTTGTCCTGCATATAGCTCCGTGGGGACTTGCCCTTCCTGCTGGGGTTTGAGGCAGACCCTAGAGTGGCATTTCCACCCAATAGTCCCCCACCCCCCTGCCCCAAGTGTGAGTCATTGCCTTGCCAGAAAAGCCTTCTACGGGTATCTCTATATCCTTCCTTTCTTTCAGGTCCCATTCAATCCCTAACTCCGTCAGGATGGAATATGTATCGGTAGATGCACTCCTGTAACATTGATTGGCCACCTGTCACACGCCAGTCCCCATGCTCGGCACGGGCAGGGGTGGGTTGGTGGCCGTACCGTGATGAACTCACCCTTGTTCCTGCTTTCAGGGAGCTCCCTGTCTAGTGGGAGAAACAGACAAAACTTATGCCTTAACTGCACACCTCTTTATTCTTTACCTGTTTTATCAGCCTGTCTTGCCTTCCTAACATTCCCAGTTTCAGAGCGTGTGTGATGTGTAGGGCTTGCCCACCTCTAGCGATGATGCAACTGACTTGGTCCGACGACAACAGTAATTCTTGCACATGTATAGTGATCATTATATTTACGTAAAGAAATGGAAGCACATACAAGAAACTACTAAAAAGGGTTACTTCCTAAATATGTACCGATTGATAGCATTTTGGTTTTTGAACTGTGTAATTACCTATTCCAAGAAAAATTATAAATTAAAAAAAAAAATGCATCTTTCAAAAATGCATTCATATCCAAAGGTTAATTTTTCTGTTAGGGAGATCACATGCATTCAAATATGTCAGCTGAATTTAAAAGAAAAAGTAAACGTTTGTGAGGAAATGAAAACCAATGTAATGTGCCAAATGGAATTTTGATAAGCTTTTCTTATTTACTGGGGATGTTTTCTATGGTGTTCAGCTTACACGGTCTAGCCAGGGAGATATTTTTTTCACTCTAACTTCGTTTTTCTCAATGTATTTAGATTCTTCCCCCTTCTGTTTTGTTAATTTGTGGTGTGTGCTCTAACATGTGAATTAGGGGTCACAAACAATCTTTGAAAACAAGCAAACCATCCCCAGACCATGTTTGTTTGCTTGTTTGTTTTTAGTACAGTTGACATTGTATAACTGACATGGTTGGAACTCCTGTTTGGGGTTTTTTTGGTTTTGTATTTTGTTTTTTTTTTTTTGGATCAAAGCATTGTGTCATTGTCATCCTGGCATGGAGCTGGTGGCCTGCCCCTGACCCCCACCCACCTTTCCCCTATTTGTTTTTTTTTTTTTTTTTAAAGATTTTATTTATTTATTTGAGAGAGAATGAGAGAGAGCACATGAGAGGGGGGAGGGTCAGAGGGAGAAGCAGACTCCTTGCCGAGCAGGGAGCCGGATGCGGGACTCGATCCAGGGACTCCAGGATCATGACCTGAGCCGAAGGCAGTCGCTTAGCCAACTGAGCCACCCAGGCGCCCTCCCCTATTTGTGAAGCATTGTAAACCTTGTTAATGGTCCCGACCCTGGGACCAGTATGGGTTCCCTTCAGAAACCTCTGGATCTTAGTCTCATCCAAGTTGTAACCTTAAAGCCTGGCACAGATTCTCTTGTTGAAACTGGGGTAAGTGATTTTAACCTCTTTTGTGCCTTTGTTTTGAATGCTTGGGCCAAAGAGTCCCTTAGAGGCCACCTGACCAGGTAAGGACCTTTGACTTCCCACTGCAGGTGGTTGGTCAGGCGTATGTACCTGCAGGTGTCATACGCTGCTTTTTTTATTTTTTATTTTTTTGGTAGCAGCTTTATCAAGATACTATTCACATACCATACAATTCACCTATTTAAAGTGTAAAATTCAGTGGCTGTTAGTATATTCAGAATTATGCAACTGTCAGCACAATCAACTTTTTTAGGGTGTACAGTGTGATGATTTAACATACGTATGCATCGTGAAGTGATTACCACAATCAAATTCATGAACGCATCCATCGCCGCACATTGTTATCATTCCTGTGTGGGTATTGAGAACACTTAAGATCTACTTTTTAAGCAAATTTCAAGTATGTAATATAGTATTAACTCTAGTCACCGTGCCATACATGAGGCCCTAATAATGTATTCATCTTATAATTGAAAGTTTGTGCCTTTTGAGCAGAATTTCCCCATTTCCTGACTCCCAGCCCCTGGCAACCACCTTTCTACCCTCTGGTTCTATAGGTTTGACTTTTTAGATTCCATATATAAGGGAGATCACGGGGCGCCTGGGTGGCTAGTCGGTTAAGCGTCTACCTTCAGCTCAGGTCATGATCCCAGGGTCCTGGGATTGAACCCTGCATCGGGCTCCTTGCTTAGGGGGGAGCCTGCTTCTCTCTCCCCCTCTGCCTCTCCCCCGCCCCCCCACCCCTGCCCCCGGCTTGTGCTCTCTTTCTCTCTCGCTCACTCCCTCTCTCTCTCTCTCTCTCAAATAAATGAAATCTTTAATAAAAAAAATAAGTGAGATCATGCAGTATTTTTCTTTCTTTGTCTGGCTTATTTCACTTAGCATAATGTCTTCCAGGTTCATCCAGGTTGTCACAAATAGCAGGATTTCCTTCTTTTTTATGACCGAATAGTATTTTGGGGTGTGTGTGTGCGCGTACACGTGACATTCATCCATTCATCCATCAACAGGCGTTTAAGCTGTCTCCATATCTTGGCTACTGTGACTAATGCTACAGTGAACATGGGATACACTTTCAACAATGGGATGCATATGGGATGGCCATACACTTCTAACAGGGCTCTGCAGCTGCGATCCCATGCTGCCCAGTGTGACCCTCTTAATGTGAGTGGTTTTCAGTGCGAGTGTGTCTTGTTTTAGAGCATTCGTTCCCATCCTGGGTGCTCAGGAGTGGGCCTTGCCTTGTGCGTGTGCCGGGTAGGGTGCATGTTTCAGCTTTTTGATTATCCTGGAGAAAATATTGTGGGTTTTTTGTTGTTGTTTTTTTTTTTTTTTTGGTTTTGTTTTTAAGATTATTTATTTATTTATTTGAGAGCGAGGGAGAGACCACGTGAGCTGGGGGAGGGGAAGGGGAGAGGGACAAACAGACTCCATGCTGAGCATGAGCCCGAGGACATATGGGGTTTAGTCCCATGACCCCCAGACCGCGACCTGGCCAAAATCAAGTTGGCCATCCAACTGACTGAGCCACCCAGGTGCCCCTGGAGAAAATAGTGTTGATGAGAACACTTGGCATTGCATCTGATTTGTTCTTGTGGCTGTTGTATTAGCAATAAATAGATCCTCAGTTTGCATATTTAACACCCTGTCTTCCTTCAGCCTACTTCACTCTTCACTACAGAATCAGCTTTTCGTTGCTTAGTAGAGCTTTGAATTGCGTGAGGCTTTTGGGTCTTCACTGGTATATAACTTTTCTCCTTCTTAATCAGCAAAAGTCACCAGGAGTGTTCCAATTTATAACGGAATAGAGGAATATTCACAAATAAGCTTTTTTTCCTTGAAAAAATCTTTGTTACACTACCTTTGTCACCAGAGAAGGAAAAGGGGAAATTTTGGAAGTAAAAAATAAATTATTCATATGCAAAGATCATCAGCCTTCACGAGGAGCACTTACATAGAACGTTGGTCTGGTGTTTGCAGCAAAGGCATCACATACAGGAGAATTCCGGGGACTTTTACCGAATAAGGGAAATTAGATCTCATTACAAATAGAGGCTTTCAGCGCAGAGAAAGGGGACACTTTATAAATATTGTGAAGAGTTTTCAGAGATAATAGAATAACAGAGGATACTAAATTTAAACAATTTCTAGTGTATGTTTTTAACGACACTGTTTGAATGCTAATTCCTTATACTGTTTACAAATTCATAGCTCCATTGAAGCAGGTGCCTGTGTGTTTTCAGAGCCACCGAGAGAGTCTGTTGGAAGACTTCTTTTCTGATGTAGATGATGAAAAATTTGTTTTAAAAAAAAAAGTTTATTTTTTTTATTGAGATAAAATTCACATAAAGTTAGCTACTTAAAGTGAACAGTGCAGTGACGTCTAGTGCATTCAGTGTTGTGCAACCCACATTTTTTTCTATTTCCAAAACATTGTCATCACCCGGAAAGGAACCCTGTTCCCATTCAATAGTTGCTCCCCAACCCTGCCCACTGCCCTGTTGCCCATTCTCCCCAGCCTCTGACACCATCAGTCTGCTTTCTGTCTCTATGGATGTACTCATTCTGGACACTTCTCATGAATGGACTCATACAATATTTGGCCTTCTGTGTCTGGCTTCTTGCACTTACCATCATATGTTGGAGGTGCATTCATGGTGCAGCATGTATTAGCCCTTCATTCTTTTTTATAGTCAAATAATGTTCCATTGTATGGATATACCACATTCGTGTTTATCCAGAAGATTTGCTCTTTATTGCATAAACCCAGGACTCAACATCTCAATCTTTATCCTGGGCTGGATACACAGTGAGTGCATTATCTCTCTATGCCTTTCTCCCTCTCAGAAACCAAATAGTCATCCAACACTTCTTATTTAGAGCAATGGTTAGAATGTGTTTGAACAGTAGAAGTGAGAGCACTTTAAAAAGATGATCTTTAACAGTTACTAGGTAACTTGTATTTCTGTAGTTCAAGCAAATCTTACATTAATTTAGAGTGGATAAATTCTTTACAATATTGTAGTGTTGCAGAAAATTTTCCTTATGATCTCACAACTCACTTCTCAGCCAGCATGTATTGGGGATCAGCCATGCACCTGGCACCGCCCCCAGAGACCATCTTCCAGATGTTCATGGTCCAGCAGGGGAGACGACATTCGGTGCAGTGCTTCTGGGCTAGTGGTGAGCCTCTCATGGTGGACGTCCTGATGGTGCACACAGAGAAGGCGTCCAGTTCTTTGCAATGGCATTGGCAGAGCTGGGGGACCGGGCTAGGGCAGGGGGAAGAGCAGAGCCCTGGGTAGAGTACAGGTCTGAGAGCAGCATGTGGAGGGAGTGAGGCTGGACCACACATGGGCACAGGTGGGCACAGGGTCATGCAAGTGTCCTTCATTCTTTAGTCATGTGGGTACCCCAGAAGCATTTTCCGTTGAATGAATTTCCCCAATTCATTACTACTGAGGCTCAAATAAGTTCACTACTAATAAACTGACCAGCACCCAAGTGATGAACTGAATCCCACAAGGCTCTCCAAATCCCTGGAAATCTTTGTCCCCTTCCACCAAGCTATGCAGATTGCAAAATCACACTTCTTTGTGAAGTTGTCTTCTTTGGATTCTCACACCCACTTATCCTCGCTTTTCTGCATAGTGGGTTTATGTACTTGAGCAAAATAAGGACAAAGTAGGTGTTCTGAAAATTCCAATATTCTGAATGGTTAATGATAGCATCTTTGTTGAAAGATAATTAATCATTACATTCTATACTTCATGGATCTATACTTCAAGGATCATTCTTTTGTTGTGGTGATAGTGGTGCTGGATTTTTTTTTAAGGGTCATTCTTAATATATCTTAAGATATATTTTTTTTAAGTTTTATTTATTTAAGTGATCTCTACACCCAATGTGGGACTCGAACTCACAACCCTGAGATCAGGTTGGATGCTCTACCGACTAAGCCAGTCAGGCATCCTATCTTAAGATATATTCTTAATATAGCTGCAGGATTTGAGTGGTTGGTGACTGAATTACTCATTTCTTGATTATATAGCTCTCTCTGGGTCTACAGGGACCCGTCTTGATATGCCTGTGGTCCTTTTTAGTCCACTTTAAAAAGATTCACAATGTCAGCCTTTTCCGAAGTTGATGTGGTTATGGTGGGTGGTAGGAAACAAGCCTATTGATTTATTCTCCCTTAAATTATTTTGTCATGATCATCTTCTACCTATAATTCTGTACTAAGTTAATTTGTTAATTTAAGTTTCTGTGAAAATAGCAATAGGAGGTTACTTAAGCAAGTAACAAATTGGTAATTCTGTTTGTAGAAAAGCTCTAACACATCTAGCTAGCCATGTCATTCTGGGGCTGTGTGATGTCAGAATGGGCTTCCCCCGGGGTGCCCTCAACCCTGACCCCTCCCCAGTTAGTTGGCCACCCTCCCAGTGGTGCTCTCTGAGCTCTTAGAAACCGAGATAGGGGGGCGCCTGGGTGGCTCAGTCGTTAAGCGTCTGCCTTCAGCTCAGGTCATGATCCCAGGGTCCTGGGATCGAGCCCCACATCGGGCTCCCTGCTCCGCGGGAAGCCTGCTTCTCCCTTTCACACTCCCTCTGCTTGTGTCCCCTCTCTTGCTGTCTCTCTCTGTCAAATAAATAAAATCTTAAAAAAAAAAAAAAGAAACCGAGATAGGTGTTTCAGAGTGGTCACTGGGAATCATGAATTTTCCCATCTGTATTTGTTTTGTGTTCTCTGGATCATTCTCTGTAAATAGCTCATTTTTTACATGCATGCATTGGGTGCTTCATGTAATCTCTTGATAAGTGTACTGGGGGTGAGTGATCTCAATAGTGTTATTTTTAATAGCTTAGATGAAATCTTTTTGCTGAGCATGGATTTTTCTGTTCCAGTTTTCTTTTCCAGGTAGGCTCTAAGTCTGTGCTGTGGCTCTCTCTAGGAGTGCTGTTCTTGCCAGGATTGCTATAGCCATGGACTAGGAAGGGGGGCCTCAGTCCATGAGACAGAACCACCATTACCTGGTTGGATGGGTTCGTGTCATCTCCTACCTCTTCATGAAATTTAGAAAAATTCAGACCCGAAAGTGAGGTCATTTTTCCCCTCTAAAAGCTGTTTGAAAATAAAAGTTTAAAGAAAAAGTTTTATAAATGTTTCACATAACCCAGGAAATATTGTTTGTTGTCAGTATTCAACAGTTTGCAAGTGCAAGGATCTTGGAGGTCGGTTTTTACCAAGATAATGTTTTTAGGCATGATGGAATTTAATAGATTAAAACATATGGCTCTTACTTAAAATAGGATGAAAAGGGACAGTGAGCGCAAACAGAACTTTCCATCTGAAACCGTTTTGTCCCGCCCAGGCAGCCGGCGTCCCTGGCTGGTTGGGGCGTCCACCTGCGGTGTGTGCTGTTGTTGGTGGCAAGCCCGTCCTAGCTCCCGAGTCAGATCCTTAGCATTGTTTGCATATTTGTGTGTTTGTGTGGGGGTGATGTTTTCCTGAGAATGTTGCTAAATCATAGAAATTCCCAGAGTTTCTCACTCTGCAGACTATAGCCGAGTGGTGTGTGCCTTGTGCAATGAGGTAGAAATTCAGGTTGATGGAAAGACAGACGTTAGTTAGAGAAACGAAACTGCTGGAGGAAATGGTGGCTTCTTTGTCCTCCTTGGTTGCCAAATGAAAATCCACAGTTTACACAATTTCTCTTCTCCTACATGCCGTCCTCAGGACCTAGGATGAGCTTATATATCCAGGAAATTGGGTTTGAGGGGCTGAGGTCTCCTGATACCTTCAGCTGTACTGAGATAATGATTTTTTTTTTTTTTTTAGTAACTTTGATTTCAGTTGATATGTAGTTTCTCCAAAGAAGATATTCATCAGATGCCCTTTCTATATTGTGGCATTGTGCCAAAGGGATCAGATTTTTTTTTTAAGTAGGCTCCATGTCCAGCGTGGAGCCCAGTGCAGGGCTTGAACTCATGACCCTGAGATCAAGACCTGAGCCAAGATTAAGAGTTGGATGCTTAACCGACTGAGCCACCTAGGTGCCCCCAGAGGTCTCAGATTTATTTTATTTTTTAAGTTTTATTTATTTATTTATTTGACAGAGAGAGACACAGTGAGAGAGGGAACCCAAGCAGGGGGGAGTGGGAGAGGGAGAAGCAGGCTTCCCACCGAGCAAGGAGCCAGATGCGGGGCTCAATCCTAGGACCCTGGGATCATGACCTGAGCTGAAGGCAGACGCTTAACGACTGAGCCACCCAGGTGCCCCCAGAGGTCTCAGATTTAAAAGGAAGGAGTGCCACAACTCTGGCCCCTCAGAGCTTACCTATTAATAAATTTAGTGTAAAATGTGAATCTGCTTGATATCTGTTGCAAAAAATAGTTTATTTGATCTCATCCGTTGTTTTAGCTCCTTTGACATAGATCTCTCTATCAAAAGAATCAGCAACAGTTTTAAGTGCCTAAAAACATATTCGGCTTAGTTTTGTGAAAATTTTCAAACAAAGACTTCCTATTTTCTTTGGGAGCGAACAGTATCCAGAAGTAGCCCTTCTTTGCGCTTACGGTACACATCTTGTGATTTGTCCATGAAGGGCTATGCTGTGTGTTGTGTTGTTTAAATCACTTAAAGCCTTGAAAGTGTTGCCAAATTCGCCTATTTTTGCTCTGACAAGTACAAGGTGTCAGAAAATGAATGGAAGTGAACTCTTCTTCTCACCTTTTCTGCTGACTTCCTTCTGTTCTTTTTCTGGGGAAAGTCAGGGAGCCATATGCCTAGGCCCGCTTCTGGGAGCCTTTGAAGGCCTCCATCTAGCAGCAGCGCTGCATGTGAGCAGGGAGAGGAGGACGATACCCTGACATCAGTCCTTCTTTCTGCACTTGTAGGAAATAGATCAGAACCTCTCAGATGCTCTCAGGATCCCAGAGTGTTGCACTACTCGGAATTAAAACCGAAGCCCAAATTGAATAAGAAATAATTCTTTATCGATTGCTGGTCGTTTGTGGGAAAGGTTTAATTAGATCAGGATACGAAGGGGGCTTATTGGCACTTTCATTAGACTTGTTGACATGGTTATTTTCTTGGTCTCATTTTGCTTGGGAATTTATGATTCTCTCCTACCTTCCTGCAAGTAGGCCAGCAGCACGACTTTGATGCTCAGTAACCATTGCTGTGGTTTTTTGTTTTTTGTTTTTAACTTACACATCATGGCACATGTGCCACGGGGTTTCCAGGCAGAATTTCTGTACAGTGGGAACTGAGATTGTCCTTCTTCTTCTGTCCTGGGTTATGCCTGTGAGTGTTGTCCCAGCTTTGCTGTGGTCTTTGGGTTGTTTCCTTGTTCTCTGGAGATCTCTGGATGTTAAGTGGCCATTAGATGCCTCTCAAGTCCCTTCCCTCCTGGAGCTACCC
Organism: Halichoerus grypus; assembly: GCF_964656455.1. Taxonomy (NCBI): domain Eukaryota; kingdom Metazoa; phylum Chordata; class Mammalia; order Carnivora; family Phocidae; genus Halichoerus; species Halichoerus grypus. The sequence goes on along the minus strand of NC_135719.1, from coordinate 24,704,227 downwards.
TGGTTCTGCACCCTGGTGGGCATCTAAATTGGAATTTATCTATGACATGGAATCCTGGATCGCCACCATGTCAGTGTGACTTCCAAATTTGGAGGTGATAATGAGAGCCCACAGGCTGACTCAGTGACCCTCTGTTAGGAGTTACAAGTTGGGGGGAAGAGATAGGTTGGGCACACATTTTTACCCTGAGAACTTTTGAACTGGGGAGTTGAGGGACAGGTTCAGAGTATGGGGAGCCCATGAACCCCTCAATATATATCAAAACTTATATGCATTTTTCTGGGCAAGAGTCTAATAGTCATTAGACTCTCAAAGAGATTTCTGCCCTGTAAACATGTATAAATCACCAGTCAACAAGAAGGTTCTAGTGCTGTCTTGTTAGTCTGTGCGGCAGTGTATTTGAGTGGCTAAAGTTGGAGAATGGCTTAAACCCATGGATGAAGCTCTGAGTGGGGGTTATTGGTGGGAGTTGGATCGTCCTTGATGATGAAGCGCAGCTTGGAACTAGTGGGACCCTTGGGGTGAGGGGTTGGTTGTAGCATTGCTGTTTCTGTGTACTCTGGCCATCCATTCATCCTTACGTCCACATGCCCAATGTGGAGATCGGAAAGGTGACTTGCATCTAGACCCTGCTCTTCTTCTTTTTCTAACATGTGATAGGGCAGCCAACATTCACTTTTCTGGAGAACAGTGCAAATTAGGATTTGTGGGTTACTTTTCCTACACACTGCCTCCTATTCCCTACCCCTCTGTTTGCCCATCTTTCCCTCTTTCTCCTTTTCCTTACTATCTGGTGTTTCCTAGGGGTTCCCCGATTCCTTTGAAGGGAGTGAACCCTTGGGCAGGTGTATGTGCTTACACAGGCATGTGCATTTGCCAAGGAGAAGGGACAAGGCCATGGCTTTGACCAGTAAGCTGAGAAGTTTCATATGGAGCGATACCCAGAAGACAGTGTTGTGGAGGGTGAGGCAGTTGATGGCGCCTGAATATGCCCCCAGAGCATAGATCTCTGGTGAGACCCACAAGCCTCTTGGAGAGAACCTATCTCCGACTGGGGCTTAGGTTTCCTGCAGCAGCTCATCTGTGAACAAGCAGTGTGCAAGAGATAAGGTTTTTGTTTCAGAGTGAACATTTTCAGTGATAAGGGAGAGGAAAAAATTTAAGGGCAGGGTTAAGTTTGCATTGTTTGGTTATTGGCAATTGTTACAAAGCCCAGGGTATTCTTTGTTTACCAGCGGCTTGCTTATCAGGTTACTGATACTCAAGCTTGTTTTCCCTCCCTCCCTTCCTTCCTCTCTCCCTTCCTCCTTTCTCCCACGCTGCGTACATTTTTTTCTTTAAATTTAATTTATTTTTTAATGTAAACTCTACCCCCAACATGGGACTCAAACTCACCACCCCAAGATCAAGAGTTGCACGATCCACAAACTAAGCCGGCCAGGTCCCCTTGCAATTTTTTTGTAAGTAGGCAGGAAGGCTTTTAGTTTTTCAACAGCCCGGGAACAACTTAAATGTCCCCCCCTCTAGTGGTGTGTTCAGAGCCACTTAGGTGAAGAAAGACCTTTGCACAGCTGAGTTCTTAAAATAAGTACCTTGCGTATGTTCTTTATACACACACGCACCAAGGGCTTCTCTAGTGAGATCCCCAAGCTGTGAATAAACAGAATTTCCATTGGACCGGAAGCATGATTTTTTTCTTTTAAGATAGGACTGCATGACATCTGTGGAATAATTTGAAAATTTCTGAAAACGTGAAACAGGTGTTTGATTATAGGTTTTCTGACTTAAAAAATTCATGAGATAAATATTATGCCCATTTCATTAAAAATTCCTAATTTAGATTTGTGACTATTTCTTAGTTGATTTATTAATACTTTCTTGTCCCTGGAAAAAGGAACTTTTTGAAAGTGACTGGTATTTTTGCTATAATTTTTTTTTTTTTTTAAACTTTGATCCATCTTCATGGAGTGGCAGGCTCTGTTGAACAGCCTGTTGTGAAAGGAGGAAGGTTTGTGAAGAATTGGAATGATGGAAGACTTCAGAAGGTCATCTTTGGATGGACGAGGGGAGGAGGAATGTGGAACAGGATAGCGGCCGTGATTTGTAGTCACTTTTCCAGGGCAGATAAGTAAAGATCTTGCCTACATTACCTGTCGATCACAGGATTGTGTTTGCTATTGAGCTGGAGGGATGTGGGAGGCAGTGGGTAGAATCAGCCTCCTTTTCCTCAGGGTGGGGTCATCATTATTAATCCCTGATTCAAATCACTCTTTAACATTTTTAAAAAATTAATTTATTTATTTTAGAGAGAGCTTGAGTAGGAAGGGCAGATGGAGAGGGAGAGAGAGAACCTCAAGCAGACTCCACACTGAGCACAGAGCCCCATATGGGGCTCGATCCCAGGACCCTGAGATCACGACCCGAGTCGAAACCAAGAGTTAGACATTCAACTGATTGCACCACCCAGGTGCCCCAAACATTTAAGTTATAGAGACCATTTACATGCCTCTTTCTGAAGTTAAATCCTGGTTATGATCCTTACTTCAGGCCACTGGTGGCCAAGTATAGAGAAGAGATTTAGAAAACCGTTTCCAGTGGAGAATTTTGAGCATCTTTTTCCCTGGCTACAGTGGCCAAATACTTTTTCTCATTGTTGTTGCCATGCTAGATAAGCAGCCCCTGTTTCAGAATGTCTCCACGCCCTCCCCCAGATGCATTCCCATCCAGAGAATGTTGGGGGCTGTACAGAACTCAGGGCTCAGAGTGATTGTCATTTGTTAAAAGATAAATATGGCTGCTGTTGGCTTGGAAGTTCAATGTTATATAAATACACATAGCTAGGGAAGATCAAAGTATCTATGAACTCTTACTTGATCATAAGGGATAAAATCAGTACCCTAAGAGAAGTTCTAAAAAAACAGAGTGTACGGTTGCACATCGCCCCAGTTGGTGCTAAAGCCATCTTGTGATCATGAGGGATGCCAGCCTGAAGACAAAGCCAATGAGGAGATGGGCAGGACAGGGAATCACTGAAACACAGAGTAGAAACTCAGAGCAAACTGTGCCTGAAAACTACCCTATTTCTTTATGTTTCAATTTTGAGTAAATCCTCTTTATTGTATAATCAGTTTTAGTCAATTAATTTTATTCTTTGGAGTTGATTGCTAGTCAGTTGCCATAATTTGGAAATAGGGGAAGAACTAGGCTATGTGTTAGATGTAATACTGTGATAAAAAGGAGAGGATCTTAAAAGTGGAGGGCCACTCACTCAGGTTTTCTGAGCCCTCCCTCAGCCACTTTAAATCAGATTAAGTTCTTTCCCCTCCACATCTTCTGTGCTTAGAAATGTTGCATATTGGGGCACCCGGTAGCTCAGTTGTTAGGCCTCCACCTTCGGCTCGGGTCATGATCCTCAGGGTCCTGGGATCGAGCCCCGCATTGGGCTCCCTGCCCCGCGGGAAGCCTGCGTCTCCCTCTCTCACTCCCACTGCTTGTGTTCCCTCTCTTGCTATGTTTCTCTCCGTCAAATAAATAAATAGAATCTTAAAAAAAAAAAAAAAAAAAGTAATGTTGCATATTAAGTCAGACTGGCTACAATACCATCTTGGATCCCTCATGATTCAGGCTGTAAAAGTGGATTCCCCTGGTCCAAGATACAAGACAGGGTTTGAAAATTGAGAACATCTTGCACATTTCCCCACAAAAGATTGAGGGATTCCTTTGCCACTGACCACAGGAGACCTCGTACGTGTGTTCTCAGGCATGGGAAATGCAGAGCTTGACTATAGACTTTAGTTTTTAAAATTGATAATTGTTTCTTTAAGAGGAAACGTAGACTATTTTTCAGCCTAAAACAGGAAGAGAATTCCAACACCTGCTAGAACATAAATGAACCTGGAGGACATTATCTAAGTAAGCCAGTCACGAAAGGACAAATAGTGTTGGATTCCATTTATATGAGGCACCAAGGGTAATCAAATTCATAGAAAGGAGAGTGGTGATTGCCAGGGGCTGGGGGAGGGGAACGGAGAGCTAATGTTTAATGGATGCAGAGGTTCCATTTCACAAGGTGATCAGAAGCGTTCTGGAGATGAATGAATGATGATTGATGATGGTTGCTCAACAATATGAATGCACTTCATGCTATTGAACTGTATACACTTAAAAATGGTTGAAATGGTAAATTTTATGTATATTTTATCACAATTAAAATAAGTTAAATTAAAAAAAAAACAGGAAGAAATGTATTAGCTGGTCATTGGCTCTTAGATCAGGGGATAGGAAATGGGGTCTCACTTGCTCATTTTGTAGCTTAGGGAACTTGAGGCCAAGCTCACACACCAGACAGGCAGCCCTGGGTGTGAGTCCTGGCTCCATGTGGGGGCAGTGTGACTCTGAGTACGATACTAACCCATCTTAGCCCCAGATTCCTTATAAGGAAAACAGACCATTCTACTGTTTCTTGAGTTTGACATTTTATTTGAGATTCCACATGTAAGTGATGTCTGGCTTACTTAACACGATGACCTCCAGATTCATCCGTGTTGCCCTACATGGCAGGATTTCCTTCTTTTTTATGGCTGAATAATATTCCATTATTATTAGTGTGTGTGTGTGTACATGCATACACATATCATATTTTCTTTATCCATTCATTCATCAGTGGACACTTAGGTCATTCCTGCATCTTGTCTATTGTGAACAATGCTGCAATGAACACAGGGTGCAGCTATCCGAGATAATGATTTCATTTCCTTTGGGTATATACCTAGAAGTGGGATTGCTGAAGCAGAGGGTAGTTCTGCTGTTAATTTTTGAGGAGCCTGGGCACTGTTTTCCAGGTGGCCGCACTGATGTACATTCCCACCCACAGTGCATGTGGGTTCCCTTTGTCCCGCATCATCTCAACACTTACTGCCCTTTGTCTTTTTGATTCTAGCCATTCGGACAGGTGTGAGGTGATGGTGTCTCCTTGTGGTTTTGGTTTGCATTGCCCTGATGGTCAGCCCGCGGTGAGGGCTTCGGGATTTTAAAGCTCCCAGGCGAATACCACGTGCAAACAAGTTCAGGGACCGTGGCCCTAGACTGGCTCCTCTCTTTGTGTCTCAGCCTGGGACTCCTGTCACTGCTGCCACCACACTCATGCCACCTATGGCCTGTCCCAAGGCCCCACTTGTGGAGGAGCCTTTGGGGAGGGGTCTTCTGCCCCCCCCCCCAAGGCTGTGAGCCGAGGCTGGGCCAGGGGTCAGCAGCTGAAGGGACCCTTGCCCCCTACTCGTGGTTGTCGCACCAGAACCCCTTGGGGGCTTGTTAAAACTTACCTGACTGGCCCTACCTTCACGGCTTCTGACTCAGTAGGGCTTCTAACAAGTTCCCCTAACCCCGTTGCCACGGGTCCTGGAGCGCACTCTGAGAACCACCAGCCTGTTGAGCAAATCTGCAAATTAGGGAGGCATGTTGCGGGAGGAAGGGTGCTCCTGAGGGTTGAAAGAGCATTTGCTTAAATGCATTGCCGAGCATTTGCCAAGTACACAGGCTTCTTTCTGGCTTTAATCATACAGAGGCTTTCTAAATCACACGTAATTGCACTTCCTTTAAGTAACTTTTGACCGACTTTGGTCTTCTCTTTGCAGTGATTTTCCTTAAACTCCTGAAGGGAGGGTGGGTGGGGCGGGAGAGATTGTATTTCTTTCTTTAAAGAAGGGCTTATTGGTTATTAGCAGAGCTGCCTTCTAACTACTTCATTCCGTAAGCATGACTGTAAGAGCCTCTTCAGCTGCCGCCCACCCAGCCCCCTGCCCCAGGTTGAGTCCGGGGCTCTGAATGTGTGTGTGCAGATCTCCTGGTCACCTGTTATCACTGCTGATCTGCTCTTACCTCCCTCGACTCACCTGAGGCCACCTTAGTGAGCCAGGACCCGGTCTGTGTTGTCACAGGCAAGTGTTCAGAGTGGTGGTTTGATCAGTGCCCCAGATAAGCCTACAACGGGAAGCACATCTCAAGTGCCCGTGACCTTGAATGGTCTTTCTGGTGGGGTGGTTGGATCTGGGCTCTTGTCACCTCAGGTATGTGTCAAGCCTGCCGTCGATTCCGCACTGGACACAGGTGCTTAGGAAAATTCCTTACCGAAGGGCTTTCAGGATTTACAAGTTCTTGCTGTTTCTGTGACCTTGTGTGGTTTCTCGTTTCACAGAAGGCTTTGTTTCTCGGTTCTTGCCGCTGCATTCAGCCCTGCCCTGTAATCCCCGGGCGCCAGGGAGGGCTGCGGTCTATTTCCCGGGGTGAGCTTAGATACCGTGTCAGCCCACGTGTGTCACCGCAGCGGGCAGGGGGTGGGGGGGGCGGGAGGGTTCGGAAGCATACTCAATGCCTAATCACCGCCTGCGTTTGAATTTTGCACTTGTCCCAAATGTGGTTGTTCCTTCTAGCTGCTCAGTGTGGTTTGTTTTCAGTGGGCCAGCCCTTAATTCATGTGACCCTGGCACTTGGTAGAGTAGATGCGTGTGCTTTCCAAGTTTAAAGTGTAGGCACTGTTAGTTATAACCTTCCAAAGAGGGAAGAACTTGCCTTGAATTGATTTCAGGGTTTGGGAGTTTGGGGGAGGTGGCGGGAAGGTGGGGCACAGGGAAGACCCTTAAGAAATGAAGCGTTGGCCAAGGACCTTCTAGCCTATATCAGGAGGCTTAGTGTCCTATCCGAGGAAGGGATGGTGACCAAAGGGGAATCTCAAGGGTGCAGGTGGCTTTAGCCTCCCAGACTGCATGTCCGTGATAGAGCAGCTAAGGAGTGATAGACATTGAGGGGGCTGGCCAAAGTCATGGCGGACACCGTGACTGTTGCAGGGGCAAAGCAAGCACGTCCTGACAGCTAATGGAGGGACTGGCATTTTAGCCTAAGGAAAAGAGAAGAACACAGATGCAAGACAGAGCTGCAGATAGTCTCCCTGGAGGTGGAGAGACGTAGCTTGGAGCCGTTGCATTATTTTTCTGAAAAGTAGCATATGTTCACTGGTAGGGTCCCCCGTAGAGGTTGTTACAGTAGGATCTAGATGGATGTACTGGGAAATAGGGGAGAGGAGAGCAGACCCTTGTAGTATAAAGACCTGTAGATGCTATTATCCTCATTTCGGTATGTGTGTGGGCTGGGGATGGGAGGGCTATTTTCGTTTATTGAGCACCTGCTACATACCAGGTGGAGTATTCAGCAGTGACAATGCAGAGCTTAATAAGACCAGGTTCTGGACTAGTCTGTGGGAGGCAGACAGAGCAGAAACGGGGCGATTATAGCCCTGACCTATGAACACAAGCGGGAACTGGTGGCCAGCACGACCAGCTCTGCCCGCAGTCTCCTGATGAGAGGCATCTGCAGGTGGCCCTTGCTCACCACTGTGCTGCATGACCTCGAGTTATCTTAACTCCCATGGGAAACAGAGACCCCGTAAGACTTGTTCGATCTGTCTTTATTGACTTCAGTTGTATTATTTGGAAAACTGAGAGTGGCTGGATACCTGCTTCTCCTTTCTCATGATCCCTGACACTAAACTATAAACTTGGTTTCTTAATTATACTCCTTCATTCCTTTATTTTATTATGCATTCCTGTCGGCAGTCATCTGGTCCCACCACTCCACTTCACAGGTGAGAAGACTGAGACGCAGACAGGGGCTGGGATTTACATTTAGCCAAACAGTGCAGAAGCCCAGGCTCCTTGACAATAGGTAGGACACCTTCCAGGGGTGGAGAGTGGGGATGGCCCTGGGCTGGGTGGTCTCTGATTGGCCATGCAACTCTGGCCAGCTCCCCTGGACCCCTGAGTCTGTTACTTTCAGTGGAGTAAGGAAGTGAGGCTGTCCCCTTCTGAATAAGTATTTTCTTGCACATCTGTCCTGCATGGAGCCACCTTCCCAGGGACCGAGTAACAGCTTGGTAGTGGCCCTACAGTGGGAGCTCCCAGAGCCATGTGTTGGATCCCTGGTGGTGACCTTTTCTGCGTGATTTCCAGTGACTGATCACTGTAGCATCTCTGTAAGCTACCATATGGGTGGTTCTCAGTCTTTTGAAAACAATGGAAAAACCCACCAACAGCCCCAAACCAGCTGTCTTTCTGCTGATGAATAGATAGCAGACCATGAGGAGCAGAAGAGTAGTTTCTTGTAAGTGCTCCGGGAGTGCATAATACATTTTAAATAAGATTAAAAATTATATATTATCCTTACATACGAGCATCACTGTCAGATAATTGAGCATGAGAGCATTCAGCGCTGTGTGCTAGGTACGAAGTAGTAACATCAATTCAGTGTTCAGTACATCTACTTTGTTCAAGAACAATGTATTCAAGGTCAGTGTATTTTGGCTGTGCCACAGGGTTCTGGAAATTCCCAGGAGAATAGGTTTTTTTGTCTGTTATATAATCCAGCACAAGTGAATGTGTAGAAGCACCCCATGTTTAGTAATGACTTGTAAAATGCAACTGATTCCAAAATTTAGCTTTTTAAAATTTGGACTGATTTTTAAAAAAAAAACACCTCTTATGATTTAGGGTAGACTTTTGCTTATTTTATTTCATCCGTTCAAGAAATAGTTACAAAGGACTGCCGTATGCTAGGTACCAGCGTTTTCAAAATATCAGTGTGTTTATTTAATCCTCAACCTCATTAGGTAAGTTACCTCTATGCCCATTTTACAGGTGAAGAAACTGAGCCACAGGGAGGTTAACGTAAGTTGCTCAAGTGACACAGCTCCTTAGAGGTCTTGATTACTTTTTAAGTTTCGGATAACCAGTGTGAAGTTTTATCATCTTGAGCAACACATCTTGGAATCTTTCCTGAGGCAGAACTCTCATTAAAAAAAAACACCAGCTCTGGGGCGCCTGGGTGGCTCAGATGGTTAAGCGTCTGCCTTCAGCTCAGGTCCTGATCTCCAGGTCCTGGGATCGAGCCCCACGTCGGGCTCCCTGCTCAGTGGGGAGTCTGCTTCTCCCTCTCCCTCTGCCTCTCCCCCTGCTTGTGCTCTCTCCCTCTCTCTTCCTGTCAAATGAATAAATAAAATCTTTTAAAAAATTCAAAAAATTCGGAAAAAAACATAAAATAAAAATAAATAAAAAAACACCAGCCCTTTCTCTGGAGTCAGATATGGTGATAACAGCAGCCAATGAGGTGGGCTTATTTATGGAGGAGGATGACCTCCACAGGAGCGGAGGCTGGGACTGCAGCCTTCCCTCCAGTAGCAGCAGCACGTGAGCGGGCTGCCCATCGTCGTCTTCGGGTTGTGCTGGCAGAACAGAGGTGAAGGTGGACAGAGAGGACCCAAGCAAAGAAAGGTCAGAGATGAGTTAATGAGCAGTGGAATTTTCCTGCCAGGCCTCAGTGGGCAAGACTACATGGGCATCTGGAGTTCCCTGTTCTGTTGTGATCATTAAAATGCTCACCGAGCCCTCTGGCTCGGGGATGTCCTGCTGTTGTAGGGACCTGCATGCAGCTTTATGGGGCTGTCATCTGGAGAGTCCTGCCCCAGAGGACAGCCTCCAGATGGGAGGTGCAGTGGGCTCTGTGCAAAAGACACACCTTCATCCACTTTAATGCCATCTGTTCAAAGTTAGTGGCCAAGAATGGAGCCAGTGGACGTTTTTCTCTATGTAACAACAACAAGCATTTGTATTTATTGAATATCTATCTCTGCGTGTCAGACGCTATTCTAGGTGTTTTGCAATGTATTCTCTGATTTAATAATTCTGGACAGTGTGAATTAATACAATCAGACTATTAGGTGAATATGTAACCTACTTGATAGAACTCTTTTAAGTACCTTGAAGAGTTTCATAATTTCCTATTTACAGGTGAAATTAACATGCTAATTACAAATCATCCCTCACTATTCACTCAGGCAGGTTAGCTCCTGAAGGATCCCCTTAAGGTTTAGATGGATAACTTAATTGAATTGCTTAATATATTTGAAATTAATAATGCTGCATTTCTTTTTAATTATATAATCTAGATAACAAGGAATAACTCTAATACGAAATGTGTAGGACATATTTATGGAAAATCCACACGATCTTACTGAGAAATACAGAAAAGAAGATTGAAATAAGACGAAATGTCATTTTTCGTAGATGGGAAGCTAGACTATTACCAATGTCACTCTTTCCCAATATGGATTTATAATTTAAAAACCACTTTCTTGGGGCGCCTGGGCGGCTCATTCGTTAAGCGTCTGCCTTCAGCTCAGGTCGTGATCCCAGGGTCCTGGGATCAAGCCCCACGTTGGGCTCTCTCCTTGGCGGGAAGCCTGCTTCTCCCTCTCCCACTCCCCCCTGCTTGTGTTCCCTTTCTCGCTGTGTCTCTCTGTCAAATAAATAAATAAATAAATAAAATCTTAAAAAAAAATAAATAAAAACCACTTTCTTGCTTCTGCAATTTGTTGGACCTTGATAAAGTGATTCTAAAGTTTATCTTGAAGCTTCAATAGGTGAGACACATTTTTAAAAATTTTTGGAAAAAAGGAATAAATTGGGGTTGGGGTATGGAGGGGGCTTGTCTGATCATTTTGCTAGAATTAAATGTACCCTCAAAATTATTAATGTTGCACTTCAGGTTACATTTAAATCCATTGGAAGATTTTGCCTTTTTTTAAAAAAAGATTTATTTACTTGAGAGAGAGAGAGAGAGTGAGCAAGCTCATGAGCGGGGGGGGGGGGGGGGAAGGGGCTGAGGGAGGGAGAGAGAATCCCAAGCAGACTCCAAGCTGAGCATGGAGCTGGACACCTGGCTCAATCCCAGGAGCTGAGATCACAGGACCCTGAGATTCAGACCTGAGCCAAAATCAAGAGTCGGACACTTAGGCGGACACAAGAGTCGGACACCCGGGCACCCCAGAAGATTTCACCTTTTAAGGAGTACTACCGAATACCTGGTGAAGACTCTGCTTAGGACATGTAGAACCCAGTTTCTCTGTTTCAGCTTAGATTTACTTAGCTGGACTTTTGTAAAGTAGTAGTTGGCTATATTTTTACTGTTTATCAAATCCTTTTTGAAGAGAAATAATGAGTTATCACATTTAATCTGCCTCGGTAAATTAATAGTATAAACCAGATTGTAGAACAAATATTTAAACTGCTTGGAACTTTGCATACCTTGCAGATTTTATAACTCCTATTTGCATATGCCCCTCACGTGTGCCTTGTTTGTGGAAGAGTGCCCTGCGCTATCCTTGTGTCAGATGCAGAGGCCATAGTGGGTCCATTTCCTGTCTTTGTCAACTTGATGGATTATACGGACCACTGTGGGATATTGCAAAGGCAGGGGAGACAGGTTCAGCATTTCTCAAACTCTGAAATTCACAGAGCATCTTTTTGTGCACTGGCCAAGTGAAAGGCTGATTACTATATTCCCTTCCTGTGTCTGTTTTAACCAGCATTTTCCAAACCTATGTAAGCAAGTAACTTTCTTGTTAATATACAGGATTCCTTGAAAGACTTGAGTTTTGGGATTCCCTGATCTACTCACCTTTCAAGGAAGGAACAATTCAGTGACAGACTTGGATAAAAACCCGAATCTGTGAATTTGGGGAGGATATGAGAGGAAGTAACTTTTTTTTTTTTTTTTTTACCCAGTTGAATTATGTGGGAAACACATCCCATTTTAATCACAGTTGATAGAAATCTAAATTTGTGTGTTGTGATTGATTTTTTTATAATGAGAATACATTTTTAAATGTCTGTAGCATAAAGCCATTCCTCCTTCACCCATCCAATTCACCATCCCTCTCCCCCTCAAGCCTTTATCACAAATAACTTTGAAAATATTCTCATTTACATCATGTATACACATATTCTAATCTACAGTTTTAAACTATAATATACAGTTTTAATGGGATCAATCTTTGCATTGATCTTCACCTTTTTTCAGCTTAATAATGTACCTTGATTATTATTCACTGTCAGTTCATGTGGATCTACCTTGTTATTTTTAACCATTGCATAATGGTAGAATGATGGGCAAAATTTCTTTAATCACTCGAAATTAGGCACTTAGATTGTTTCCAATTTTTTAGTATTACAGATAACCCTGCCATAAACATGTCTTGGGTATGCATTCTTTTAGTTTAAAATAGTCTCATTTCTTCAGACAGTTGCTCAGTAATCGGCTTAGAAATTCTTTTGTGCTAATTGCTATGATTGCTTATTTTTTGAGTTCTTCCTTTAGTTTATTGTTTTCATAGTATATAATCCTAAGCTATTATAGCAGAAACAGACCTTTTGCTACAAATGCAATTTAGCTTAAAGATGGGATTTCTAAATAGAGACTTAAAAATTAACCTCTCTGGAGCTGTGACGTCTTGATGAGGTGGTAAGACACAGGCAAAATACGTTCTACATCTAGATGGCCGACATCAGGAAATGTGATTTGCAAGAAGCTGTTTGTCTGCCTAGACTGCTGGAGGATGGCAAGTTAACTTATTTATTGTTGAAATGCCTTTTTCCTCTAAACTTTTTTTTTTAAATTTGAGATAATTATAGATTCATGTGTGGTTAGAAGAAATAATAGATCTCTGTGCACATTTTCCCCAATAGTAATATTTTGTGAAACTAGGTTACAGTATCAAAAGCAGGATATTGACATGGTTACAGTCAAGATACAAAACATTTTCATCACACAAGCGAACCTCCTATTGCCCTTTTATAGCCATACCTCCTTCCCTCCACCTCTGCCCCCTCCTAAATCCTAGTTACAAATAATCTCTCCATCTCTAAAACGTTGTCATTTTAAGAATGTTCTTTAAATGGAATTATACAGTATGTAACCTTTGGGGATTGGATTTTTTCCCCCTCAGACTAATTCCCCATAGATTCATCTAGGTTGTTGCATGTTCCTTTTTATTCCTGAATAGTATCCCATGGTAGGGATGTACCACTGTTTATTTAACCATTCACCCCATGAAGAACATCTGGATTGTTTCCAGTTTTTGTCTGTTAAAAAGTTGTTATAAACATTCATGTACAGGTTTTTGTGTGAATGTAAGTTTTTATTTCTCTGGGGAAAATGTTCAGGAGTGCAATTACTAGGTAAAATACTAGATACATGCTTAAATTTTTAAGAAACTGCCAAACTGTTTTTCAGATTGGCTGTTCTATTTTATATAACCACCAGCAATGTATGAATGACCCAGCTTCTCCACATCCTTGCCAGCATTTGGTGTCACCACTATGTTTTATTTTAGCCTATTTTGATAGATGTGGAATGATACCTCATTGTGGTTTTAATTTGCATTTCCCTGATGGCTGATGATGTGGAACACCTTTGCATGAGTTTATTTGCTATCTATATATCCTCATTGGTGAAGCATGTGTTCATGTCTTTTGCTGATTTTCTAGTTGGATTGTTAAAAATGTTGAGTTTTCAGTGTTCTTTCAGTATTCCAGAGACTAGTCCTTTGTTGGATATATGGTTTATAAATATCTTCTCCCAGTCTGTAGCTTGTCTTTTCATCTTCTTAACGAGGTCTTTTGCTGAGAAGTTTTAAGTTTTACTGAATTTTATTTAAATTGGAAAATTTATCAATTTTCCTTTTATGGTCTCACTTTTGATGTCTAGTCTAAGAACTCTGCCTAGCACTAGATCCCTAAGATTTCCTTGTTTTTTTTCCTAAAAGATGTATAATGTTATGTTTTACATTTAAGTCCATGATCCATTCTGAGTTAATTTTTTTTATAAGGTATGAGACTTAGGTTGAAGTTTTTTTGTTTTTGCTTTTTGCATGGGGATGTCTACTTACTCCAGCATCATTTTTAGTAAAATCTATCATTCCTCCATTGAATTGCATTTGCACCTTTGTCAAAAATCAGTCATGCATATATGTGTGGGTCTACTCCATTGATCTGCCATATCACACAGTTTTTGATTAATGTAACTGTATAGTAGATTTTGAAATCAGGTAAACTGATTCCTCCCACTTCATTCTTCTTTTTCAAAATTGTTTTAACTATTATACTCCTTTTCCTTTTGATAATGGAATAAACATGTTTACATATTAAAATATCATGCTGGCATTTTGCTAGGAATGGCAGTAAATCTGTGTATCAATTGGGGGAGAATTGACATCTTTATGATGTTGAGTCTTTTATTCTTTGAATATGGTGTCTCTCCATTTATTTTAGTTTCCTTTTTATTTCTTTCATGATCATTTTGTGGTTTTCAAAATGCAAGCCGTGTGTGTGTTTGTTAGAGTTATATCTAAGTAACTCTTTTTTGTTCATTGCTAGTATATGAAGATACAGCTTGTTGAACTCACTTATTAGTTTTAGGAGGTTTTTTTTTTTGGTAGAATTTCTTAGGATTTTCTACAGAAACAATATGCCCTCTGCAAATAAGGACAGTTTTCTTTCTTTCTTTCCAGTCTGTATGCCTTTTATTCCTTTTCTTGCCTTATTGCAATGGCTGAATAAGGGTGGTGATAGGAGACTTCCTTGCCTTGCTCAGGATGTTAGGAGGGTTTCCACGTTTGTTTGTTTGTTTTTTAACTTAAAGCTAAAATGCAATCTTCTATTTCTTAAAGATAGAGTAAAATGCTTTCCTATTTCAAAATATTTTCCCTGTAGTGGATATCTAACAACTGCCTTATCACCATGTGATGGCATTTAATTTTAATCTAGTCTAGAGGAGTTAGTCTCTGCTCAGTATATGTAAACTCCTATTGTTTTTATTAGGAACCACTTGATAAATTTTGTGGAGCATACTGCTGCTATTTCCCAGAAAGTACTTTTGTCACAAAGTGAGTTTATATATATTTAAAACCTCTCTCTGTATAAAACTCCTACTTTCTTCCTAGGGTAGAAGTTATTTATATACTGTGTGCACATAGTTTCTGATTGGTCTGTCACATATAATATAGCAGTTAAATTCAATTTTAAAGTATAAAAATTTTTTCTCCACCTTGGGGATTAGTTTATACATGGTGCAGAGATCTGATATTCTTCTCATGGCAGTAAACAGAGGAGACCTAGGGGAATCCTGCCCCATTTGGGAGTACAGAATATGTGACCATCTTTTTTTTCTTTTCTTTTTCTTTTACTTCTAGAAAAAACAGTGTCAGGATGAAGTCCCAAACTAGGTGGTCAGAGCTGGCTAAAATACAGATGATCCTGCTGAGCAGTTTAGGCCAGTTTAACTCCTACTTGATCACATGCCCTAGTTTAGGGTCTAATTTATGGGTTTTTATAATTCTAATTATTTATCATTTAAAACTGCAAGTTTATAACATGTCTAGTTTTTTGACGACTCGGATTAAACTGAAAAGAATATGAACACACACGTGTGTGTGTGCGTGCGTGCGTGTGTGTGTGTTTAGAAGGGGGCAAGCAGTTAAACATGGGAAGTAGTTTCTAGTTCCTAGTAGCTTGTAATTTTATGATTACAATTTTAAAACCCAGTTTTACAACTGAAATTTGCCTTGATTGGTTAGTGTCTTCTGGTAATTAACCTCCAGCTCATCAGCATGACATCTTGTTACAAGGAATTGAATCTAATTTTCTTATATCAAGGCTGTTTTTAGAAACAGTACGCTGTATATCTACATTGTAGCAAGAATTGAATGTACTCAGGCAGGTACTTGCAGATTCTTTTTGAAGTGTGAGTTTCTTCATCTTTCTGTCAGATGTTAGTTTCCTATTCTACCATAGCACATGCAAGGTGTGTGTGTGTGCGTGTGAGTACACAGAATTTGGGAACATCAGGTAATATCTCCACTAGACTATATTCACTGATTTCAGTGCTAGGTAATCCAGAGTTAAAAATAGTGTTCTTATGGGGGGGGGGGTCACAAATTTTACATTTGAATACTAATTATAGGAGGTGGTGTTGATCAGCCCTTTAAGGGCGTGGGCTTTGGTATCCAACAGACCTTGTAGCTCGGAGGAGATTTACAGAACTTGTGTGGCGTCCTCATCAGTACATTGGAAATAAATAAGTGCCTTTAGAGGTATTTTGAGTCTTGAATTAGATAATGTGGGTAAAGCAGCCTGCTACATTATACTATTAATGTTAATCAGTAACCCATGTTGATTTCCCTTGGAGCTCCTTCTGGCACGATTTGTGCCCCAGGCATGAGGGGAAAGAGGCAGAACGTCTGACCATGTGAGATGCCCAATAATGGATTTTTTTTTTAAGATTTAATTTATTTGACAGAGAGAGAGAGTACAAACAGGGGGAGTGGGAGAGGGGGAAGCAGGCTCCCCGCTGAGCAGGGAGCCCAATGCAGGGCTCAATCCCAGGACCCTGGGATCCTGACCTGAGCCGAAGGCAGATGCTTAACCGAGCCACCCAGGTGTCCCCCAATAATGGATCTTTATTGTAAATCTGGAATGTGGATATTGGGTGTCCTTAAAATAAAGCTCACTTACATGACCACTAGCTGGGCTGGGTGTACTGAAAGTGTGGGTTGGCAGTAGCTGCCTAATCTAATTATGGATGGTTTCTCAGTGTCCCCAGCCTTCTAGCTGCTGCCCGTCTCTCCTGCAGACCCTGCTTCTCTCACTCTTCCCTTTCTGTGCCTGGTCTGTGGTTGCCCCAGAAATCCCAAGCACTTGTAGGCTTCGGCACGTACAGGCTCCTTAATCAGGTATCCAAAGCAAGCTGCTGAGGTCTGTGGCTGAGTGTTAGATTTTTCAGCAAGCGACCTTAGTACAGGTTGTGTTCATTGCAGCCACGTGGGGGTTGCACCTGTTTAAGGCCAGGAGAAGTAGAACAAGGTGAGGGAATCTTAAAGGCGTAACCTGGTTTCTTAGGCTCATCTGATGAGACTGAGGATAATTATCATTGTTGCAAAGAGTTCTTTAGTTTGTTAGCCGTAGAGTTAATTTTTTTTTTCTTTTATAACGAAGAAGGAAAAAAACCCTGTTAACTATTCTGAACAGATCACCCACTTGAAAGAAAGCGGCTCATTGCAGGAAAGCACCCAGGTGTTAGTGTGTGGGACCTGAAAACATGGGCAATCTCCATGTTGACTCTTGAATACAGCGAGAAACCCCCTCTCTTTTATTTGTGTTGGGGCAAAAAAAATCTAGGTTTATATGTATATTGTCCCTCACGGGGCTTGTTTAGAATGGTCTGGGGAGGACATTGTTCTCAGGCCATGTCCCCAGTCCCAAGACGATCAAGAAAGTGCCTGCACCATCAGAGGTTAGAGAGCTGGGCAGTTCGAGTCACTTCTGAAATGTGAACACTCTCCCTTTCTTTGTTGCCATCCTAATCTTTTCCTAAGTCATGGAGAGTTGATCCTGACTTGGGCATTCCTTCCCTCTCTCACCCACTTGAGGATTGCTCAGAGACCAGGTTCCGGATTGAAATGGCACTATTTCTGGTTGTTGATGACATCCCCTAAGCCTGCAATGCAGTTTAAATATCCACAAGAGTGCCCGGGATCCATCAGCACCCGTTCCGACTTGGTCATGGGACCTGGGGGTGGAGGTTGCTGGGTAGGGCATCCCTTTCCTGGCTTCTCAGCAGTGGGACTCCAGCATGATGTGGGTACACAGGTCTCTTGGTTTTCTGCCCTTTCCTGATTCAGTCTGGCCTGCAGAATAGAATTAAGTCACTATCCACACATCTCCTTGCTAACCCGACTTTTCGGCATGGCTATATTCAGGGCTTGGGTAGAAAGTGCCCCCGCAGCTCTCCCAAATAAAACACCTTCAAACAAATACAAACACTGTTACTCCCAAAACTACCCACCTCAAAATTGTGAAATTTTCAGGTTGGCTAAATCCAAGAGAAGGTGCAGGAATATGAGCAAATGCAAAATGTAGCTAGAGAGGTTTGCCTTTCACAATCCAAATTAAAAGTTATGTAGCCCTCCCCCAACCACACACACCTTTAGTAGAATCCTTGAACCCTTAGAAAGAGGATATCAAGGATACTATCCTGGCTGATCCTGAAAAAGATGATCACTCACACTCACTCCAGGTGCATTTTTTAAAAAAATTTTATTGTTATGTTAATCACCATACATTACATCATTAGTTTTTGATGTAGTGTTCCATGATTCATTGTTTGCGTATAACACCCAGTGCTCCATGCAGAATGTGCCCTCTTTAATACCCACTACCAGGCTAACCCATCCTCCCACCCCCCTCCCTTCTAGAACCCTCAGTTTGACTCCAGGTACACTTCTAACTAGAATGAGTTCTGCATTAGAAGCACTCTGTGGAAACTCCCAGAAGTCTCAGCTCAGAAGGAAAGAATTGGAATACTCAGCTGGTAGTTTCTGGTCAGGGTGTATCTCTGGTTTTTGAATGGGGGGCACGTTCTTTTGTGCGCGTGCCCAGGGGGCCATTTATGGCATGAGAACATGTCATTTAAAGAGGCCTAAAGGAGGCAAAGGAGAAATGGGAATGATTCTCAGGGCTGCATCTTTGTGAGGGAGAGTGGGGGTCTCAGTTTGCACACCGGGCTCCATGATAGATTTGCTTCTGGGTCCTCAGGTCACAGTCCAGTGATGGCCAGGGGATTTTTTTTTCCCCATTCTCTGGTGTTTTCCTTTTGGTAACTGGATTAGTGATCACCGTATGTTAGTGAAGAATGCTGGGGTGACCTGCACATGCCCATGCTATATCGAGGGGCTCTGTGAAGAGCAGATGTTTGATATGCCCTCCGAAGGGCCAGATGTTCATCTGAAAGCATCAGACGTGTGCCACTGGCAGATTTATTTTTTTTAAAGATTTTATTTATTTGAAAGAGAGAGAAAGCAAGAGCAGGAGGGAAGGGTAGAAAGGGAAGCGGGGAGCCCGACTTGGGACTTGATCCCAAGACCCTGGGATCATGACCTGAGCTGAAGTGAGACACTTAACCGACTGAGCCACCCAGGCGCCCAGATTTAATTTTTATTAAAATTTTATTCATTTCAGAGGGGGAGAGAGAGAGAGAGATGGAGGGAGTGAGAGAGAGAGAGAGTATAAGCCGGGGGGAGGAACAGAAGGAGAAGCAGACTCCGCACTGAGTAGGGAACCCAACAGGGGCTCGATCCCAGGACCCTGGGATCATGACCTGAGCTGAAGGCAGACGCTTAACTGACTGAGCCACCCAGGTGCCCTGTGCCACCTGCAGAGTTAGAAAGGAACCTGCTCATGGGCATGGATGCTGTGGTTGCCCTAATCCCAGAGTTCCAAGGAGAGGAGTGTCTAGGACATGGAAGATGTTAGACTCGGAAGTGCAAGCATTTCTCTGGGGTGGGGGTGGGGGGCGGAGATAGTCCCCGTGTCAGGAGCTGGGGCCAGTGAAAGGTCAGAGGGAAGTTCTGTTGTCTTCTACATCACAGACTCTCTTCCTGTTCTCTGGGCCCCAACACACCCTACGTGCTTCTACTGAGAGATGCCAGGGTCTGCTTACATATAACGTACACCCTTCCATGAAAGGATTTCTCAGGTATTTATCGAATGCCGGTCTCCCTCCGCAGGGGCATCTTTTGCCTGGTTGCACGTACGTAATGATGGCAGCTTTGCAGTTTGGGTAATTCTTCCAACTGTGTGTTTACCACTCGGCCTTGCTCGGGGCTCCCTGAGGATGCCCCCGGTTGGCACTGAGCCCTGACAGCTCGGGGAGGGTGGTGGGGGATTGTCCTCTCTTCTGCGCTCCGGTGCGTGAGTCAGCTCAGGGTGGAGGCTATGCGGGAGCAGCTCCCATAATCTTTGCATAAGACACATTTTCTCTCTCCTTTTCCCTTTTTGGCCCTGATATCTTCATGGTTTGGGGCAGGGCGGTAGGCTTCCTGCTTATTTTCTGTGGTTTCTCAGCAGTAACTTCTAGCATCTATTTCAGTTAATGAAAGCAGTTGAAGAATTTTTGTGCGCAGTAATCAGTTACATGTTATTTTTTCTAACTTTTAACTTAGAAACTAGTTTTAACGTGGCTTCTTGCCTGCTTCCTTGCTTGCTCTCCACGTCTCTGAAGGTAGACCATGGTGATAACAGAAGAGAACACGTGAGCTCCTGGCTTACTTTTTCCAGTTCACTTTCCTGTTCATTTACCTTTCTGTAAAATGGAAAGACAAACAAGCAAACCTTTGAGGCTAACTCAGATCACGACTGCCAACTTCTTTCTTTGTGCGTAAGTAGTTATATTATTTCTAGGTTATGCCTTCTTTATTTATCTTTGAAAGAAAAAAAAATCGCTCACACTGTTTACAAGAACGCATTGTTCTAGGCCTGTACGATTGCGTCTCTGACGCTTTCTTCCATTTGGAGCCATGGGGGCGATAAGGTTGATGTCAGCTGGCTAGCCTTTTTTTTTAAACGGCAAAAAACCATAGTCTTAATTTATACCATGATCATTTTCATTATGTATATAGTGTGTTTCTCAGAAAACTCAAATGTCACAATTCCAGATTCTGTGATTGATGTGTCGTGTTCTCCCTTTCTCTGCCCATCACCTCCCTGCTCCTGACTTCTGGTCCTTTCCTTGGAGGAGGTGGTTTTCTTCCATTTGAATATTAAAAATTCCATGCCTTACAGAGAAGGTGACATGTCATTTCTTAAATGTAATTACATGCAACTGTGACTTTTGAAGTGGACCTTTAAAATTAGGCCATTGAACTTTTTCTACGGGGGAGGGGCTTTACAAATTGGATGATGATCTTACAGTTTAATAAGGAAAAAAATAAACCAGGCTGCACAAGGCATGTGTTCTTAAATCCTGTGACCAGGGTGGGTAACCCAGGGGTTCTTTCGTGGCCTTAGGAGGGTTGTGTCTGCTTAATGAGGCAGAGTTTCTGGAGGGAGATGGTCAGAGAAGGGGCTCCTGGGGCTCAGAGGAAAAAAGAAAGTTCAGACACTGAAAATAGCCCAGATTTGCTTTGGGTATACTCCATTCTGCCAACATTTAATATCTGTGACTTAGCCAGAGGGAATGCATATTAACCGTTGAGTTTCTATGGCTTGTGTTCTGAGACTTTGCCCCCCTGAGGATGCTCTGTGAAGGAACCAGTGGTTCTGTTCCACTTGGGCTGGGGAAGGGGCTGGGACAGGGGATGGAAGGCAGGAAGTAGCAGGAGTGCAGGGGGCATCGTGCTTGGTGCTGTTCCAGGTGGCCCAGCATATCTGGCATTTTGGGGTGCTGGATGTGCTCTGATGCTGTGGGTCTGAGTACCAGGGGGGTACAACATAAAGTGAAGAGGGCACTTGGGTGACCTGTGTCCTTGCCTAGAAAGGTCATCAGATTTTTTGTTTAAAAGAAGTGGGGGAGGGGAGGGGGGACGCCTGTGTGGCTCAGTCGGTTAAGCGACTAACTCTTGATATTGGCTCATGAGGTCATGATCTCATCGGTCGTGAGGTCGAGCCCTGCGTCGGGCTCATGCTCAGCGTGGAGTCTGCCTGTCCCTCTCCATCTGTTCCTATCCCCGCTCGTTTTCTCCCTCTCAAATAAGTAAATAAATAAAATCGTAAAAAATAAATAAAAGTAGTATGTGAAGGAGCCTCAGGGATCATTTCTGCCTCCGCATCCTTCCAGGTGACACCCCTCCATAGGAGTGTGACAAACCGGCACAGAAGCCATACTGCCAATGTGGAGGCATGTCCGAGGATGCTTATCTCACATTCATGTTGCACCTTGCAAAGGGGCTCTGTTGCCATGAGTGGAACAGAGCGGCAGAGCCCAGGGACCTGGGAAGAAGGCTGCTTCTGGAGTCTGGAGCCTCGGGGCCTTGCAGTTTCTATGGGCCCAGCAAAGCCTCTTGGCCTCCCTGGTCTCTTCCTACTGTAAGACCTTTCTGTCTTTGGCCCTGAGGGCATATATAGAAGCAGAGAAGGGGTTAACTTCTCCCCCTCGCAGAGATATGAAGAAAAAATAGTTAACAGCATTAAAACCAAGTTCAAAACTTCTCCCATCTTATAAAACCTATTTTTTTCCCCCATTTCTTATTGAATCATGTAGTCAAGCTAAATCAAATGACGGAGTTCTCACTTACTACCCTAAGTATGGGTATTCAGTTCACTTACTTTATAATGCTTAACGCAAAAGCAGAGAATGATATTGGTAAATGTGAAGAAAAGATCATGTTCCCCCCCACTTTTTTTTTTACAACTTTTTTTATTTGTTTTTTTTTTTTTTTTTTTTTAAGTAGGCTTCATGCTCTGACATGGGGCTTGAATTTGAACTCATGACCCTGGGATTAAGAGTCACATGCTCTACCAACTGAGCCAGCCAGGCACCCCTCATTTTCTTTTTAATCTTATTGATGCCCCCAGCCAGAGAACTCTCGTCTCATACAAACTAAAACTATTCCTAAGCCTTCATTAGGCTGAAGCTTGTCCCAAAACTTTTGTGAAAGTTTTGTAGCAGTAAGTTCATGTTCAAGTGGTTCGATGATGATGGATTCTTGATTAGAAATTACTTAACGATGCCTAATGGACTATTGACTAATAAATGTTACAACACATTCTTTTAGTCCCTAAATCGTATTCTTAGGGAGCCAGGAAGGCCTTGTGGGTGTGGTTGCTTTTGTTATTAACTGTTATGCTGTTTGTCAAATGCAACAAATACTACTGCAGTATCTCAAAAGACTCACAGAAGCAACAACTAACTTGTTTTGTATCTTTTCCTCTAATTATTTTAATTTATTATTTTTGACTTACTATTAAACTTATTGGGGGTTTACTTTTTTTTTATTGTTAAATTTTACTCGCAAAAGGATGAAAATTGGTGAACTGTTCAAACAGATTAACATCCCTCTCTATGACCACCTACTGTGTAACCACTTGTGGTCTGAAACAAGGACAGTTTTCCAATCCAAAGCCTTGGTATCACAGATGGACAAATCCTTTCACCATTTGATGAAGAGTAAAACGTATGGATGAATCTTGGAGACAAGATGCCAAGTGAAAGAAGCCAAGTCACAAAAGACCACATATTATATCTGACTCCATTTTAGTTTGTAAGTTGGTGAAAATGCTGTGTGACCAGTAAAGGTTGGGTGTATTTTAGTAAACAGAGTTATAGTGCTAGAATGAGTTCAGATTCAAGGCATGTGTGATGTAGTTAATGCTATGCACATTTATCGTGTGGTGTGGCAATGATGTACAAATAGAAGGTAGCACATTGAAGGTTCCTGTTACTTTACACAAACACAAATGGAGAGTTTCAATGGTATGGTTTGGAGGGGGAGAAGCAGAAGGAAAGAGGGAAGTTGGCAGTGAAAAATCCGCTCTAATTACTTCCAGTACATAATCTAGATATGGATCCTCGTCTAGCAGGGGGTGAAGTCGAAGGGGTTAGATAGGGCAGTTTATACAGTTTTCCCCTTTATAGGGCCAACCAAACAGTTAAGAGAAAAATCTCCTTTTGTCCTCCCTATTACCTTAAACACCCCCACATTCCCTTCTTGTGGACTACTTGAGTCAGATTGCCTTCCTAACGTTAAGCTTTAAGGTGCAAATGGCTGACAGCTCTCTTCGCTCAGCACCTGACCCCCATTTATCTGCTGATTCAAATGAGTATTTAATTGGCAGACTCCAAATGAGTCTAAATGTATCAGAGATGAAATTGAAGCCTTCACATGGTAGCCGTTTAAGGTCAGGAAGAAGTGAAGATGCCTGGCACCCACACAAATACCCATTGTTATATGAACTTAGTTAGCATTTATGAGACATTTTCATGTATCTTGAAAGACAGAAGCACTCACAAGTGAGATTTCTGAGTGAGATTCAGTCTCTGGAAATATGGAAGACAAATTGACAAAATCTTTCTAATTTCAGAATGTGCCTCTTTTGATTTGATCTTTGTTTGGAAAGAGATTTTTAAAGTAAAAGCTACCAGTGTGTGGCCATTTTCATCAAAGGCTAAATTCTGGTGGGTACTTAGTATGCGGGTTACCATATTAAGATCATTATGGCTGGTGCAAATCGTGGGCTCTTTCATTCATATATATGCGTATAAAAAATACATATATATATATATATATGCGTATAAAAAATACATATATATATATATATATTTTTTTTTTTTAAACCTCCTTAGGTGGAGGCAGGTGTGAGGCCAAACTCCCAAGGCCCAGATTTTAAACAATCATCATTCCTCTTAACAACTGGATATTTTTCCTTGAATTTACTGTGTTTTTCTTTTAGAAAAGTTTGCTTTAGTTTCTGGATATTTTGTACCGATATTCTGTGTCTAAACAAAAGAATTTTTTGTTGTTGTTCAATAAGAGTTGATATTTTGTTGGGGGTTGCTTCCTGTGAGAGTCCCAGTACAGATTTAAGTTCAGCAGGCTTTTGAACCGGATGTTTCTATGTGCTAAAACTCTGTAAACACGTGTAGCTTTGTCTACCATTGTATATCGCTGTATTGATTTTTTTTTTCTTCCTGAAAAGCCCTGGCCTTTCTTTTCTATGCTGATACAAAGGCTGGCCTGTTCCCCAGGGGCCACTGCAAGAGAACCTCTAGGGTGTGCGCACTATTAGATATTACTGTTTGTGAAGTCACTCCAACTTCTCTTGCACTCGATCCTGAAATTCCATTAAGAGTTGAATGCTACGTGAAGTTTCTTTGTCAAAAAAGAATACATGTTTACTCAACAGATCCAGTTGTCAGTCACTGACAGGTGTGAAAATTAACACGGCAAAACATCTTCCTTTTAGGAGGGGAAAACAAGTACTTGAAAAAAAATCTCGTATTGTCAATAAACGAATCCATCTTAAAAGCATTTTCAAACATTTGTCATGAAAATGGAGGCCTCATCATGTTTCAGGGCTTATGGAAAGCCAGCGTCTATGTAATCAAATGCTTCTGTTACTCTTACTGATGTAGGCATAGGGCTTCGTTCTGCAGACTCAAGCTACTCCTGATTTTGGCACTGTCACGATACATTTCTCTTTAAAAAGAAAAGAGGCTATATCCCAGGGCTCCTCTGTGCTGAAACACAAGAAGCTAGACTGTTAAAATGACAGTTTAGATGTTGTCATTTTGATGGAAATATTAGTAAATATGTCATATTATCCTTTGAGAAATATTTATAGCTTAGGTTGTATATTCTGATGCATAAGATTTTACGAAAGAAATATCCTTTGCCTCAAATCTCTTCCACTGCATTAACAGCAATCTGTAATTTACATCCAGAGGTCTGTAGGCAAAAGACTATATTAAGAACTTTTTCTTAAAAAAAAAAAAAAAAAGATTTTATTTATTTATTTGACACAGAGAGAGGGAGAGCAAGCACAAGCAGGGGGAGCTGCAGAGGGAGAGGGAGAAGCAGGCTTCCCCCTGAGCAGGGAGCCCGAGGTGGGGCTCGATCCCAGGACCCGGGGATCATGACCTGAGCCGAAGGCAGATGCTTAACCACCCAGGCGCCCCTGACTATATTAAGACCTTTTATTTCAACAAAAATACAGCTCTATCCTAAGAGGGAACACCCTTGAATCTTTGGGACCCTTAAGGTGGAGTGTCCCTGACATACACGCATTTATTTTTTTGCTAGGACTTTAATAGCTTTGCTTTGCAAAAAGGCAAAAAAAGGAAGGTGATTTCAGGTGTGAAATTCTGGTTTTCAAACTGAGCAAGGTGGATGATGGTGAGTTAGCTCCCGGATCTCGGTATTTACGTAGAGGCCGTGACAAGCGTCCTGTGCATTCCTGTCCAGAAAGGCAATGCTGCTGTGAGAACGCGTCCCCTCTGGGTTCAGCTCTGTGACCGGAAGACATTGTTCCACAGCTGTGGGTTTATCAAGTGTCACACACTGAATACTTCTCTCTGGCATATTTAGAGAAACCAGCCTGGACTTCTGTAGTTTTGGATTCCTGGCCATAGTTTTGGATTTTATTAGATGGCTCTTGGAAGTACTTTTCAGGTGGACGTTGATTTCATGCCAGCTATCTGAGGTGATTCTCCCCAAAAATGGGTGGGTGTATACGATACATTCTGTATCAGGGAGATGTTATCCACAGTGGTGTTCAGACTGATTATGCGTGAGAAAGAAAAGAGCAGAGATAGAGGACTCAGGCCATGCCTCCCACATAGCTCTGTGAACGGCCTAATGCTTTCCCAGGATGGGCCTGTTACTGTTTTTATTTAGAAAATGGACTTGGAAATCAATCTGTAAACAGACCGTCTCCATTAGACAAGCAGCATTCTCATGTGTCTGTGACAAGTTCTATTTCCCAAGGAATGTCCTCCACAGCTCTTTACGTGCAATGACCGCAAACTTCTGTACTAACGTTTGCTGTCATTTGGTTGTGACAAAATCGGTCATGGGTTTCAGAATGGAATAATTTCAGAGCCCTTCATTTACAGTAGTTTGGGAGACACTTAAAATACCAAGCGATCTTGATTGATTACAGACTCTCTAACGGGGAGGTGTTCTAAGTATCTCCTTGAAGCAAGACTCCCCCGCCTCTTGACCCTCACCATCTTAGGCCTGAGTCTTCAACCTTGCTTTATGAACGTCAGCATTTGTACTATGTAATCTTTGACCTTCTCCCTTCCCTTCCAAGCCATGACCTGATTGTTTACATGTTAGTGTTGCTATCAGTTTGGACCAGAAGTCATGAATCTTTCCTTGCCCTTAAACCTCACTGTGGGTCAGCTTAAGGAAGAATCTGGATCTGCTGATGGGTCACCACTGAATTATGTGAAAAGTAATAACACTTAACCCTCAAGTCCACAGATAAAGTAAGTGGGAAAAGAACTGAATATGATAGCAGTTGTAAATTATTTAGGAAATAGCTAAAAGGTAAGTTTATATTTAACTAAAGTTTAGAAAAACAAGGTTAAAGAGGGTGGGAAGCAAAAGAATCATAGAAACTCCCTTTAACTCATATGCTGCTGTATTCTTCCTTTGCCCTCTAAGCTTGGTTAAGTAGTCATGTATTTTATGTCTTAAAAAGCATGCCCACGTGTATTAATAAGTTAAACATTTAATGATACACAGATTACTATATTAGAATCGATCTAACATAATATGAAGAAATGACCTAACTTTAAGAAGCACATTTTACATACGCCATTTCTTGTGATCATTGCTTCTAGCTGGAGCGTGTCAAATTTTGGGGGTAACCCCTTTGTATTTTCCACATTTTCTTCCCAGTAATATGAAGCACCTATTTAAATTAGCTTTGGCAAGTAAAATAACCAGATCAACACTGAGGTTTATAATGTACCTTTAGAATAGCTGTAATACTGAAGACACCATACCTCTCAAGTGTGGTTTACACACATCTCTGCCCCGTGGACAGACTACTGTGCTCCGTTGCATATCCCAGCAGGTGGCTCAGTGCTCAGGCATGGCCCTGCTCCGCGAGCACAGGAAGGGGCGAGTGGCCGGCAGGAGGCATGACCTCTGTGGGCCAGGCGTCGTGTTGGGGACTGTGCTTGCGAGGGCGGGCATCCCCCAGTGTGCTGGCTGGTTGTAGTAGACCTTTGTGTGCCTCAGGAGTCAGGAGTAGAGGACAGTAAGGGTGCCTGGGGGGAGCGTGCGTGGGGGTTGGGGGGAGAGGTTTATTTTGGGATTTGCTGTCAAAGCCCAGCTCCTCACCTTTGGACAAATCCCAGTGCTATCGAGAGAGTCATCTGCCAGGGATGTTGCGGAAGCAAGAACTTGGTGGGCAAGCATTTCATTTCTTCCACAGATGCCTGCTGAACTCCTGCCCTGTGCCAGGCACTCTTCTGGAGCTGAGAATCCTTCAGAGAGCAAAAGTGGCAAGGCTAGCATGGTCCTGCTACGTCTAAGGGGGACACTTTTGTCCTTCCAATAGCAGAACCTTCTGGTGTCTCTGCACTCCACTAACATGGTCTCAGCTGCTGGGATCTCATGACTGGTCATTGGTGATTTTAATCTGGATTTCTCCACTTGTGTTCTAACATATGATTCAACTTACTTAATAATTTTAAGTCTTTTGTATATATTTTCTCTCTCTGTCTCCCCTTCCTCTCCCCCTCCTCCCACTGATGAGCTTTGCAAGGGCAGGTATCTTTTTTGTTTTCCTTACACATGTCTCCTAAGCACCTAGACAGAGCCTGAGTCACCAAAGCTTCAGTAAATGTTTGCTGAATGTGTGTTCACACTGGATTTGTTTGAACACTCTCACTTACGAATCCTGTTGAAGTCCTGGGAGGGTATCTGTCTCTCAAAGCCACAGTCCTGGGGTGTCTTGGGGGTGGGTGAGCTTGCTTCCACCTTTTCTCCGGGCTGATTGAGTTGGTCACGAGCATCCCTCACGGCGCTGCCCCCTCCCCTGAGCTGGGGCTGAGCCCCGGGCCCACAGTCACATTTTGTGGTTCCTGGCTTCCCCAACAATCACGACAGCAGCACCATTAAGCCTCGCACCTGCTTTCTCGGTGGCCTTGAGGGTAATTTTTCCTCTTCGGAGAAGTCACCTGATGTCCTTACTGCATAGGAGACGCGTCTGAGGCTTCAGGAGCTTGGTGTTGGCCCCCAGGGCTGTGGTTGTCATCCGTTTTTGAGTGGCTGTCTCCCAGGCAGCTGTGAGAGCCACCGTAAAGCCCACTCAGGGAGAAGGTACACCTGCCGCCCGGTATTTGGACAGGGAGCGCCATGCAGCCCCCGTTGGCTGTGCGTGGAGTCGCGCATCTGTGGTGACAGATGTTGGGCTGTTATTTAGTAACTTGGATTTGTTTTCCATTGTGCAGAAGCCACCTCCAGGTCCTGAGTGCTTCCAACAGCCACCACGGAAAGCCGATCAGGAGGGGGCTGTTTTCCGGGGCCCCAGGTGCTTCACTGAAGGAGAAGCTGCAGGGTGTATGTCCCCCAGCCCCTTTTCTGCACCTGTGCTTTGAGTTTTCGAAGAATGTCCGCATGCATACCACCATCCGTTCAGAAAGATGGATCGAGGGCACTGTTGCACTGTGGTAGCCAGAGATCCCTGCTTGGATAGAAACGTCCTAGTGGCAGAAACAGACAGCACACCTTAGCAAACAAGTAACAACATCAGGCAGTGATAGAATAACTGGTGGGGGCGGGGGCTTTGGGTCGGGCTCTTGGAGAAGGCATTCCTGGGGAGGGGGCAGGTGCTCTGAGACCATGAGTGAGCCAGGAGACGTGGGTAAGCGGTAGAAAATGAGCATGAGATGGAAGGGTCCCAAGGTGGGAAGGATCTTCTGGTTCGGGGGACAAGAGCCATTTATTCACTCCACAAGTATCCTTCCTGAACACCCACCCTGTGCCAAGTGCTGGTGTGGGAATAGAGTGGTGGACAAAACAAGGTCTCTCCTTCATGGCACTTTTGTTAAAGGAGGGATGGCAGATGCGGGGGGAGGGGGTTGGGTGGGGTGTGCTCTTCTGGGGCTGGAGTGCTCTTTTATAGAGTGTGCTCGGAGGTGATGGCATTTGGGCAGAGACCTAAAAGAAGGGGTGCAGGAAAGCAAGGAGGCCAGAAGGCCATGGTGCAGCAGGTCAGTTGGGGCCAGAGGCCATGGTAAGGACTTGGGCTTTGACCCTGACAGGGGCTGGCAGGGTTCTGAGCAGAGGAGTGACCTGAGCCGTGGCATCCCAGCTGCTGAGTTGAGAATAGACCATGGGGCACAGATAGAAGTAGACTAGTAGGAGGAGATGGTGGCCACAGTTCAGGGCAGTGGTGGGGGAGGCAGGCAGAGTCTGGAAGTGCCAACAGAATGGGCAGCAGCCTATGGGATGGCAGGGAAGGAGGAAGAGACTGCCCAATATCACACATTTAGTTAGGTACAAACTTCATTAAATGATGGGTGTCCTAGTATGTATTTTACTGCTCCTCTCGGGAAGTTACCACATCTTTGGATAACCGTGCGCACCCCTAAGGGCGTAAGAAACATTTGGGGCCAGGGACAATTTAGGTATCAAAATCTCACTATATCTGTTTCTCTTCTATGACTCATGTACCCCCCCCACCATGGGCCCCACCAAAACGGTCATGGGTACACGTAAAGCGTGTTCGTGGTCACAGAAAACCTACAGAGAACCACAGACCTGTCGGTCTCTACACAGGAGCCCTCACACAGTGGCCAGAGGTCTGAGAGCAGTTTTAAAAAAATGAAGATTATTGTGGATTCTGGGCTGCGGCCGCCAGGTGTGGGTAATCTCTTTATAAAGCTTGGCATAATTTCTATAAGACTTGTTTATTTTGCTCTCAGCTTGTTATCTTGACATTTTTGCCTTTGAAGAGGTTATAGAATTATTGTGATTTAATCACAGACCAGGTATTTCACAAGATTCATTTGCTATCTCCAAATTATTTTCTTGTTTTTTTGGCTGTCAGTCCCTGGGCGAAGGTTGGGGGAGGGGCTGCCTTGGGGGAGAGAATGTGGTAGAAATGAATGTTTACCTAAGGAGAGCGCTGAGGGCTTCTATTACAATCTCCTGGCGCCTGACTGGAGAGCATGTAGGAACATGAACTCCTGGTCCCCAGCCCCGATGAGCAGGGTGGGATTATGGAGGGATGGTGGTATTAGCATTCATATTTTCTGGAAATGTAACAGACTCCCCTGACCCCTGGCCATAGGAGATTTTGAAGCCCTATTTGTTTTGCGAGAGTTGAGTGGGGACCAGATAATAGCTCTGATCATCTTGTCTCTGGAGTGAATTTATATCTCAATTCACCAGAAGACAGCTCTTGGTATTAGGGCAACAAGAATGGTTTTATCCCCGTCTTCCCTTCCTGCGCTCTGTTCCTATTTAATTCTTGCATTAAAACCATTCCTAGTAAATTAGAACCTGCTCTTGTGTTCAGGCCTTGTTTTTATGAACGGTGTTGAGTCTAAAGCAACTGATAGCCTCTCATTTTTCATGGTGAGGTCTGACTTTCCTAAGGCAGGGTGTGCTTGAGCAGGGCTGGTTCATTTGCAAGCACCGGCCTCCCTGGGCCTGGGAGGTGGTAAGTGATGCTGGGCCAGGAGGCGGGCCACCGAAAAGACATTGGACTTGCAGGGACGCAGCATATTGGCTGTTGACTTGTGTGCGAAGTAATATTAAGAATTAAAGCTGTATCTTACCTCCTTAGGGTTTCTAGCATGGCTGTAAAAAGTTTGAGGATGGCGATACCAAATTAAGAGTGGACAGTCAAGAAATGCCCCCTCTTAGGAAATTGGTTGCCACCTCCACCTTCATTTGGCAATCTTTAGATCAACTGGCAGCCCCCATGTTACCAACAAGGTAGAACTTTTGATTCTCGCTTTTTATCTTTTTTTTTAAATGATAGGGAGGTGAAAGATACGGAGTATGACTCAGCAGATGGGAATTCCTTTAATAACACGCTGGGCGTGTTAGTGTTAGAGCTGCTACCAACAAAGCTCTGCAGAATGCCCTCTGCCTGTTTGGGTAGCAGATCTGGAGACTGGGTAGCAGATCTGGAGACAGACAGAAGCAGCAGACTTCCCAAGAGAAGGCAAACTCCGTGGTCCTATCCGAGGGATTCTCTTTGTCTCAATTGTTTTGCCTCTGTCTTGGAAAACACAGACGCAGATCCAGTCCCGATTCCTGCAGCTGCTGGGGCAAAGCAGGCTTTTTATGAATGAGGTCCAGGAGGGGGAGGAGAGGGCTTGAGTTACACCAGCAGTTGGGTAATGCATTTCATTCACTCCCAGCCATCTAGCCCGGCCTTTATTTTAAAGGATATTGTTCATTTTGGGCGATTCAGATTAGACTGCTTCTCCCCCTCCAACCCCGGGCAACTGTCGGTAAATTAGAACACTAAGCATGTGTGTGTGTTAATGGTTTTTTGTGTTAATGGGGGGAGGTGTTTTTTTTTTTTTTTTTTTTTTGAGTGTTTGTTCATTTAGTTGGGGGAAACGGTAGTAGAGATGAATTGAGAGAAGGGAAGAGAAGGCATTGTCATCCCTGGGAGCCTTCGTTAGGTCTCTGTGCCTGTGCCCTTCTACAGGGAGGCAGGTGGGGTCCCTCTGCCCAGCCTTGGGTAGTCACAGTGTAGTGCTGATTGACTGATTGATTGATTGGTTGATGGAGTGACTTCTACCTGGGGTCTGCCCAGGTCTCCCTATACCTGCTCCCCTGTCCCACTCCTAGTGGGTGGCTCTTTATTTGTGGCACTTAGAGCCCCATTGTCATGGTACCAAAACCTGAATTGGAAGCTGTGTGACAACTCTGCCACCCCCCCCCCCCCAGCCACTGGTTCCTGCTGGGGGCAGAGCAAAGAGGGTGGGCATTGTCTTGGGCATAAATGAAGTTCTGTCAAAACAAACACCCAGAGAGGGGGATGCCATGGTTTCAGCTGCCTGTGTGAGCCTGATCAGAGGGCCTCATTCCTCACAAAGAGCGCTCTAAGGCCTGGATGAGGCCTTTCCTTGGTGACCTTCCTGTGCATGGAGAGCAAACCACCCCCCACTTAAAGCAAAGCAAACCCCAAACCAACTGACTGTCTATGCCACCCTCAAAATGACTCCCCAAATTGGAAATGCTGGGTTTATGTTCCTGGGCATGTTTGGGGGAAGAGAATTACCCCCGAGGCCTCAGACCTGTATGTAGAGAATATAATTCTGTTTTAAAGCTGTACCATCAATGAGGTTAAGCACTCTCTCCTCCAAGGTGGACCCTGAGAATAGACTCAGAGAGGATTAAACTGTTGCTGTTTTTTTTTTTTTTTTTTTTTTGCTCCAGTTTTTAAATAGGACCCCTCCCTCTGTTGCTAACAGCAGCCAGGTACCTTAAGATACCTCATGGCCTAATTTCACAAATACTACTAGATGCACTGAGCATCTTTTTTTTTTTTTTGCTCTCCATGTTTGGATGTTGTATAAACACAACTGGTAATGACCCCAAAGCACCATTTCCCAGTGCTGGTGTGGAAACTCACCCCTGCATACCAAAATCACCTTCCTGGTGCCTGGGTTTCCCTCCTGTGTGGGTGTTGTGTGTCCTGTTAGCACCATGTGGCTTCTTCCCAAACTGTGTGCCATGCTTGGGCTGTATTAGGCGTGGGCAATAGGAGCTTGGTTTTCTTACCATAAAAGGAAAGGTAGGATGGGTTGTTGGTCATTTCATTGCAACTACACCAAAGGAGGGTTTGAGAGAGACTGTGTTGAGGACTTGATATAAATAGCTACTCTTGGGTCTTAATTGTCAAGTCTCTGTTTTAGCAAGTAGCTGCCATGAGATCACTGTGCCTAGCATCCTGAGGGTCTGAAGTACGGGCACACTGTGCCAACTCCTAGGGCAGTGATGGCCTCTGCCTTGGAGTCCCGTGGGGACCTGATTAGAAAAAAAGTCATCCTGAGCTGCAGCAGGGTGGGGCTGGCAGGTTCTAAGACTGGATTCTGGCCCCGGTCTAACTGCTAACAATGGCAGGTCACTTAAGCCCACAGTCTAGGCCCTTGGAGGGCTTCAAGACTTAAGGAAGGAGAAGGAATGGAGAAGGATCACAGTAAGAAATAAGAGAAGGAACAGGAGAGAACTGCCCTAGAAGAGGGAGCAAAACAGCTCTCAAAGAGGTATTTCCTTATGTTAGGAGGTTGAAGTGCCATTGGGTGATTGGATCCAAAACCATTTCAGTAGAAGGAGCTGGGGAGCCCAAGGGTTAAGCTTTCAGCAGCTGCAGGAGCAGTGGGTGCCTCTTTCTGAAAGATGGCTAGAAGATGGAAGAGGGAAGAGAGAGCAGGGATGAAGAAGGTTCTGGCTTTGTTTTATTTGGCTTGGGGCTGGGAGACTGCAAACTGAGGTCAAGAGAGCCAGAACTGTCAAGATCAGGAAGAGTTTCAGAAGTGCTTTGACCAACAGCAGCTCTGTGGAGCAAAGTATGCAGGCTTTGAACTTGGCTCCTTAAAAGAAGAGTCACTCGTATGCGCAAATTCACATTTAAAGAATGCATCCTGTCATAGCTGCAGTCTTTCTGTACATGCAAACATCTGTGTGTGCGTTTTGTTTGTCTAGCATCATTGAAACACAGTTTTTAGCCTGAGTTGATTTCCCAAGTAACCAAAGCTCACTTTCTCAGAGTGCAAGATATTTACATTGTTCTCTGAGTTGTTATTGGTTGACAGCCCTTTGCTGGCTTTAATGGTGGATCATTTTCTTGGTAACCTGGGGCAGTATTATGAAACCTGTTACCTCAGAATCTGTTGCCATGTGGGGCTCTGATTTTCCTTAAATGGCCTCGGACATCTCTACAGGTTTATATTTGATTCGTTTTGTGTATTCTCCCCGTGTTCAGGGATTATAAATTCTGATCTTAGGTTAACTATCTATCTCTCAGTAAAATAGATAACGCTGAATTTTTGTAAATGATTTTCCATGAAGCTCAAAGGGCTTTTGAGATTGCTTTTATGTTGGCATCAGGTTCTAAGTATTTCATGGTTGAGATACTAGAATCCTGTCCATCAGATACATGGAGCATTACTATAAACACATACTCGGATATGAATTCCAAATGGGAAATATTTCTCTATAATGGTTTTAAATTTGAACCACTTCTGTTTATATCATCATATTTTTGTCCCTCATGTTTGTGGTCAGACCCCCTCAGAATTTTGGTTTCTTTATCTTACTTTTCTTACACATGATTGCTTATGTTTTCTGGACAGGAATTGTGCTACCTAAAAATGAAAAGTAAATGTAATATGTAACATTTTATTGGTAATTGTTTCCATTTTGAGTTGACACTGAACTAATGATTTTTTAATTGTAGCTGACTTGAAACAGTGACAAAAGTGGTTTCCTGCTGTTTTGTTTTGTTTCTGTTAAAGCTGGATTCAGTAACTTGAAATTAATTAAAAGTGTCTAGATCTCAGTATCGTATTTATATTCCATAGTCGTGGGTTAACCAAGCAGTGCTCATGTATAATAGCTAGATGGGATGGAAGAACACTGAGCTAATGAATAGTCTGTTTTATATATTCATTACATTATTATTTATTTAGAGAGCTAAAAAAAACCTTTTCTCTGTAGTTCTAAAATGCCATGAAATGTCTAGTTGGGGCATTACCATGCCATTTTGCAAGGTAATCTTCCATTTTGGAATAATGTTACATGTAGCCAGTATTCTGAGGGCTGGTTGGGGACCAAATTTAAGGGACACTAGCAAAAGGGAAGAAGTAAACACATGCCTCTTCTTTTTAAAGGAAGGATAGTAATTTGCTTGTTGATTTAACTTTAAGACTATGGAGAATGAAGGATACCCTCCAGGGTGAGTAAAGGGGGAGTGACCCTGAAAAAGGCAGGCAGGTGTGCGTTGGGGGGGGCAGGCAGTGTGTGTGTGCAGATGTGATAGTGAGTTAGGAAGAATACTAAGACCATTCTAGATACTCAAAAAATTCTTACGAATCTGTTTGTTGGAAGATACAGGGAACTGGAAAGGATTTTTACAAGAAATGGTAAATACTCACAGTTAGGGAATACAGGATAATTATTCACCAGAGCTTGAAATAATCATTATATTCAAGGATATTTTCTTTTTGGGGTGGTTTTATGTTTATGGTTTGGATTTAGATGATTCATGGTTTTAAGTCTTGACGTATTTGTGAAGCCTTACAGGGAAGTCTCACAGACAGGCAAGTTAAATTTTAATTCGAAGATAACCCTCCATTTTAACTTAATGCTGCCAGAGTTGGCAAGCAAAGTGAAAGGTTAAAAGAAATTCGGATAGGTCTTGCTCCCCCACCCCCTCCAAAAGCTGGTTTTCACTTTGGATGAAATGTTTCTCATTTTTCAAGAGCTAATGTTTCTGTAGGATTGTTTTCCCTGAAGCATGTACTCATTCACCCCTGCGTTTGGGCATAGCAACAAGACCAGACTTCTAAATGGCACACTGCATTTTAATGTGCTTTTATACTCATCCTTTCCAGAAGGTGCTGGTGTGTTTATATGGTATCTCTGTGTGTGTGTGTGTGTGTGTGTGTGTGTGTGTGTGTGTGTATGTGATTCAAGGCACTTTGTATCTGCCCCCCATCACCTCCAGCAGCTTTGACATACAGCTTTTCTTGTCTATTTTAGTTGTCCTGTTAAGTAGCAACCTATGATAATTCCAGGAGAGTTAGAAGGAAGTGTTTGTTTTGGTTGTCTTGTTTAAACCAATTAAACCTTTAATCTTAGTCCTTAAAAGAAACTCTAACATACTAAAGTAGCTCTGATAAGTTGTTACTATAAATTATTCTTGTGAGTGCGAATTAACATAAAGGACTCACCATACCCTTTTATTTCTGGTACGTGGGCTTTGTAACCAAAACCATTTCTAAGAGTTGTGTCAGCTTAGGAGGGAAGACAAGTGCATTTTTGGTCCTTTAAGCCAGAAGAGCACCCAGCATGAGCTTCCCGCAGCCCTTCTCCCAGTAGACGTGGGACAGAATTCATTAGATGTGGAGACCACTCAGGAGACCAGGCAGGATGTGGGTGTGCGTAGGTGTCTGTGAGGAGCTAGCATGAACGTGGATTCTGCATCCTATCTGTTTCAAGTTTCTATGTGAGTCTTTGTCTCAGATGTTCTCTGCTTTTGGTGAACTATTTGGGAACATTATAGGGAAGGCTGGGATGGGTTAGCCCAGTGATTTAATGGGGCCAACTGTCCAGATTTGTCTCATGTGTCAGAGGAAGGTGCAGAAAGAATCACGTGTCCTCTGCCAGCCCTCCCCACCCCACTGCGCCAGACCCCCAGGCTCCAGGGAGGAATGCCTCCGCGCTGCCCCGGACCAGCTCTCTTGGCGTGGGGCCCTTGGTTCGGGGAACCCCTCAAGGAGGCCTTTTTCCCTGTGGCAGCCATGCCACTTTTAGAGCTAGCACCTGAGCACAGCGGGATAAAACAGTCTCTCCCCTTCCTCCACCTTCTTGCATTTAGAAAGTTGGAGGCTAGCTTGGGAGGAAAGTGGGAGAAGTGGAGGCAGGAAGAAGACCTGGGAGCAAAAAAACGATGTTTCTGGCAGAGGGGTACAGAAGTCTCTCAGAAGCTAAGAATTTAGCTGCAATACCCTGCCCATCTCCTACACCCACTTAGGGTGGGCTAAGTTCTGTGTGACGTCCAGGCCAACTCAGGGACACCAGCATGGGGCCAGCCCACAGGCCTACCTCACCGTGCCCCCTCTGCTGGTGTCTTCGGCTTGAAGCGGCTCCCCTACCTTACTCTGCATCTGTTTCTTGAGAGGAGCTTCAAAAAAAAAAAAAAAAAAAAAAATTAAAAGTTCTGGATAAATGAGAGGAGCCTCTCTATATAATTGGCATGTGTGGGGATAAACACCTGCTAATAGGTGTTACCAGAACTCGTATGGAAATTCTCTCACAAAGTTTTAGCCCTGTGAACAGAAAGGCTGACTCCCAGGGATATCCCTTTTCCTGGTCCTTGTTCTGGACACGAAAGCCAGGAATGGTACTTTGCCCAGAAAAATCCATTCTCTGGCATCAGCAAGAGATAACCACACATGTATATTTACCAGCATAGGCCAGACATCCACAGGATACTGACCTAAGGATTTTAGGACACAACCAACCCTATACCTAAAAAAGAATTAGAAATTCTTTTTTTTTTTTTTAAGATTTTATTCATTTATCAGAGAGAGAGAGACACAGAGGCAGGCAGAGGGAGAAGCAGGCTCCCCGCTCAGCAAGGAGCCCGATGCGGGACCCGATCCCAGGACCCTGGGATCATGACCCGAGCTGAAGGCAGACGCTCAACCGACTGAGCCACCCAGGTGCCCCTAAAAATTTTATAACATCTAATGTGCTGTGTTCTCTAGGATGGATGTCAGAGCTGCCTTATTCTCCACCATCCCCAGCCCGGCCTTCCTCCGCTCACTGCCCTGTGCCTGGCTCACAGTTGCTCAATAAATGCTTTGTTAGTCGTAGCACTGGTGAGATTTTTATAAATCTAAGTAACTTGGAGGTAGTTGTCACATTTTTAGCAGCTGAACACATACTAATCATAAAGCTTAGATTCTTCTAAGTAGGGCATTGAATGCAGGATGTATTAACAGATGAACAACATCATGTGATAGAATTTTTTTTTTTTTTTATCTCAGAGAACTTTTCTTTGCCTGCATAAACCATCCAAGGCCCAGGCAGCTTTCTAGAGACTTCCCTTGCATAGCATCGTGCAATAAATGTACTCCTTTGTGATATCTGAGGCATATTGGTTACATGGAGTTTGTTTGAGTTAAATTTAGATTCCCAGCATAGTTTCAGATGTGAATGCATTCTCTGAGATAAGGGAGGGGCTGAAGCATCAACCACCTGCCATATGGGGTCCTGTCCTGATTCCAGCACTTACTGGCTCAGATCTGTGCCTCTGTTTCCCCTTTGTGTAAGACGGCATTAATAGTAGGGCCCACCTTGAGGGACGGTTGTGTTTGAAGGAACTAATTCACGGGAGGAGTTTCATGGTGCCGGGACCATAGTAAAATGCCACATGGAGAAGGGTCAGCCATCTTGGCTTTTGTCAACGTTATCAGTAATTAATGCATGCACACTACCCTTGCTTTTTCTTCTTTCAGCCTAGCAGTGGAACTTCCTGTCAAACAAAAGAAAGCCTCTATGTTTCACACACTGTTTTTCTAGAGGAAATAGTAGCTGCTGTAGGAAAACAGTAACTTTCCTTGCAAACTGATATTTGTAAATTTTGTCAGTGTATTTGATCCACAAGCTCTCTTGTAGACATTACCTTATAATTGGAAAACTCTTTAAGAGCAGCTCCAGTGAACACTACTTTTGGATAGTTGAGGTATCACATCTGCATGGTAAAGAAATTGGGATACAGAGATACCAAATATATGCTGTTCAGTGTAAAGTATTCAGGGCAGGTTGGCATGATGAGAAGGAAAGAATGATGTTGGAGTACTCCCGTGACGAGCTTAAAAGGTAAAGTTGCATTTGTTGGTATAAGATCGATTAATATTAAAAATGATTTTAAAGTGATAATAAGATACCAGGCTATTTGGCAGCCACAAAAATAAATACCTACAAGTAAATAGCCTTTCACTAATTCTGAAACCTGCAGTTGAAAGACCTCCATTTTTCTTGTCAATAGGTTTATCTCCCTCAAAAATGTGTTTCCACCTTTGGGATAAATTGTGAGTAATTATTGCACTTTGATTTTTAATATTGCCAACACAGCAGTTTTGCATTGAAAGATCAGTGACTATAAGAATGATTAAAGAATGGGCGCCTGGCTGGCTCAGTCGGTTAAGCATCTATCTTCAGCTCAGGTCATGATCCCAGGGTCCTGGGATCAAGTCCTGCGTTGGGCTTCCCTGCTCAACGGGGAGCCTGCTTCTCCCTCTCCCTCTGCTGCTCCCCCTGCTTGTGTACTTGCTCTCTCTCTCTCTCTCTCTCAATAAATAAATAAAATCTTAAAAAAAAAGAATGATTAAAGAAGCCCCCCGGGATTACTGTGTGTACTTGCATCACCAACAACACATGCGGGCTTAGAGAGCAGACAAGTTTAATATCCATCCATTGAGAACACACTGTGGGCCATGACGGGTTTTGGTGCTGGAGATCGTGGTGACGAATATGACATGAACTTCACCTATAGTCTGTGCCAGGGATAGGGGAAATAGAATCTTGAAAGATTCCTTTTAGACAGTTAAGGTAAGAGGCTGTCAAGATGTTCACCTGTCTTGAACGTTGCAGTTCCTTCAGGTGCTGGGTGGCTTTAGGGCTGTTCCGGTGTGGGGAATAAGACTCAGAAGAGGACACACATTCCGGAACTCTGGCTGAGGCCCTTTGACGTTCCACAACGCCCTGACCCTGACTCCCCGGCATGTCCTGGGGATGGAGGAAGCCTCAGGGTGGCACAGGGATCCGTGGCCTGGCCAGCAGCACGTCAGGGTGCTGGGAGGCCTGAGGACCTCTTGTTGTAAGCTTGGATTCACCTTTTCCAGGGCGACAGAGATTGGACTCCATTAGCTCAGGGTCTTAGGCGCTGGAAGGAATAGCTTCTGCTAAGGTAAATCTGGGAGAGGAGCCATGAGGTCAGCGTGAGCTCTGTTTCCCAGCTCCTGCCGTCTGGAGAGGCTTGTCTGGTGCCAAGGCTTTGGGCATCGGGAGCGTTGCCTGGCCTGCCGGGCAAGAAACGTGAACCACCGCAGTGAACTGGCAGTGAATTAGCAGACTCCTTAACTGACATTTTTTCCCCCATTCCATGTTTTTATAACACCACTGAGTAGACACCAGATTATAAATCCTGTGCAAATAGTCTTAGAGTTTCTGGATTTGACCCCAGAGGAGACCAGTTTGGGTTTTGAGGAATACTTAAAGAAAATGTTTGTTTGGTTCCATTCTCCAATGTAAAGTGCTACCCAAGACGCAGGAGTGTCTGCACGGCCCTCAGTGAGCGCCTGCAGTGGGCACAACTGCTTTGGAGGGAAGTGGTTCCAGTGGGTTTCCTGCTCTCCGTCCTAGTTGCTAAAATCGTGTTCCCTGTGTGTTTTGTTAATGTAATGAAAACCCACCACCCCTACCATGGCATCTAGGGGGGAGAAGGGCAGTCGTACACAAGATTGGCACAGGGCTTCGTGTGAGCCCGGTGGGGGTGCTCCATCCTGAGGGACAGCAAACTGACCCAAAACAGATCCTCGCTCTGGGATATTTTGGATGAACTAAGTGAAGCGAGGTCACAAGAGCCACTTTTATGGTTTGAGTGAAGGTCGATGCACATCCCAGCCTTGGAAGATGGGGCCCAGGATATCCAGCCTAATGGTGTAGGGCACAGTGGGTGGAGGGCAGTTGTTTTCTTTGCATCCCTGAGGAACCTGACTGGTGCACTGCTCTCAGCTTTCTGGGATTAGCTATGCTGGTGGTTTGCTTAATGTCTGCATTAATATCAATCCCGTGTTAGAACCTGACTTTTCACACAATTACTATGCCTTGTGAAGCTAGTACTGACATGTTTTCAATGAGATTCCCCATTCTGCCCCCGAAGCAAAGCCTTGCTATTTTAAGGTGAAAATACAAAAATTTTAGTCTCTGGCTAAATTTATCTTGGGGAAAACAATACATATTGAATGTTCATGTATATATATATATAGGCATCCCTTTATATCCTACTTATAGGTGAGCACTCTTGCAAAATCAGCTTATAAATTACTTTCTTAAATGTAATTCAAGAGTTGGCAGACTCTGGCCCACTCTTCTAAATCTGGCCCACCACGCCTGTTTTTGTAAATAAAGTTTTATTGAAACGCAATCACATTCGTTAGCTTACATATTGTCTGTCTGTGGCTGCCGTTTTCACATTATAATAGCAGAGCTGAGTAGTTATGACACAGACAGCATGGCTTGCAAATCTTTTTACAAAAAAGTTTGCTGAACACCAGTGTATTTGGCAAAGAAAAAGCTAGATTCTCCCCATACACCTCTTTACCCAAGAAACTAATAATCTACAAGGGAACTCATTCCATTTTCAAACAACTTAAGCAGGTTGGAAAATTCTTCCCTTACAGAAACAAACAAAATCTTACTTACTTATAACTTCATATATGTTGGTTGTATTTGTATCTTATGAGCCATAAAAAAATAAGTCAAGTATCTTTTCAAGATAATTGCTCTTTTGAACGTGAGGACATCTTTCCACTACCCTCTGAATTAAACCCTCTAGATTAAACATTTCTCGTTATTTTATCTTTTTCTTTAATTTCAGAATTTTTAGTCTCCATTGGATAAATTCTAGTTCACAACTCTCTAAACCATGTATGTGAGAATTAAAAGGTCATTTTTGAGGGTCATAACGCCAGGACTGCGTACTGCCCTTATTTTGGCTGCCGTGGCCCTTGGGATATAGCTGAAGACTGTGTCATCTTCCTTGGAGGCCTCCTGCACTGCTGAGTTGTCGACATGAGCCAGCAGAGCATTTTGGACTCTCTGACCCTTTCAGCTGTTAGCCCCGTCACCACCGCTCATCATGCTTACATTGTTGTTGTTCTTAATAAAGCGCTTCAACACTTTGTTGTGTAAGATTTGGACCCTCTTTCCAAACTTAATCTTTTTATATCCTACTTTTTTCTAAATAACTTGTCTTTGAATTTCATATGTATATTGTCTAGGTCCCTCTTTGAGGCATTGTCCTTGGCCTTTCCACTGGATAACTCCAGGTTGACCCCAAATGAGCTGCCTTCACATGTATCATGGAATGGACTATTGTTGACAAGTGACCATCATTCCATTACCTAAGTCCCTAAACCCACTTCATTTCTTTTAGGCTGTTCTAACCTTCAGCTGAAAAGCAGTGGTTTAAGTGGCATTTCTAGCAGTGCTAGTGAATTGAGAGCTTCTATTTAGATGATCTCATCATGCTCCTTGACTTGAGTGAGGGTTACTCCCTGGGGCCATGGACAGTTTTGACCTGATTGATGTGTACCTTTGTGTATTAATCATGCCTTTTCACTTTCGTAATTCTGGTGCTTTGACATCTTGGGGGCCTTACTGACTCTGGACAGACTGACCCTCCCAGGAATAGCCAATTTCTAGAGTTAGTAAATGAGTATAGCTTTCATATATAAATCCATGCTCCTACCACCTCTTGGATGTGGCTGTCACAGTCAGGGGCAGCATTCCCCTCCCCTAACCACCCCTGGGTCAGGGACCAAACAATAAGAGATCACTCCCACACCCCAGAGCCCACTGAAAATACTCAACTCTGGCTGATCCTAAGCCTGCTTACCCTGTTTCTTCCTGCAGAACCTACAATAGATCTCTTGCTCCCATTTTCCTCCATTCCCTCTGCCTCCTGACTGACCCTGGTGCTTCTCCATGGGCCCAGCATGGTGTGGTTTGGCACAAACACTCCATTTGGGAACTGTAACAAATTGTCTTTCCAGTGGCCATCATCCCCTGATCTCTTGGCCTCACCCTACCTGAATAACAATAAACCCTACGTCATAAAACACTTTGAGATTGTCACACATTGAGAAATGTAAGGGGGTGAGGGCAGTTTTACTGGATGCAGAGTGGCCCCATCTATTCCTTTTGTCTGAGCTCTGAGACTTTAGAAAAGGTATGGAGGAGCCTGCGTACCAAGAATTGCCTTCTCTGATGAATTGGGTCAAAGATACATGAACCCCCTCCATCATCATGGCTCTATATGTTGAAAATTATAATGACTTTTGACAGCATAACTCAATCCATTGGAAAAAAGTTCCGGAACAGATTCTGGTCTACCATAATTGATGTTTTTTTCTTTTAGTGCTGAAGCCCAAGCAGATGTGAAAGCATCTCTCGGGTATTTGAGATAACTGAAGTGTATGAGATTGTGAAAAAGCCAGTGACTCCAACTTGAGCTTCATAACAAACGAAGCCGTGATTGTGGATTGCTTGCCTCACTGGATCCTGTCGAAAAACCAAGATTAAACATTAAAACACATTTTAGTTTGAGTTACTCTTACTGGCACGAATGATAAATCCTATCAGAAGATCACTTTACCCATGCAGCTAAAGGTCCCTTTTATGCCCCGATGTAGCATTGATCTCTGCGGGCTTATATGGTTTGTTTACATGGTTTGAGAAACAAAAATGTATGTGCTCTCCAGATGCCTTTGGAGAGTTTATTAGTGTCTTAGCCATTTGGAACTCCATTTCATTTAAACTGGAAGAGTAAAAGAGAAGTGAACAGGAGAAAGACCATAAAATAAGGGAAGAAGTAACCTCTTTGTGTCTAATGTCCGTGGCTCAGACTGGGAGAATGGTCATTCTGAATTATTGGAAATACAGAGAAGATCTTTAAATTTCCTTAGTGGAAATTTAAAGGCAAATACGGGCATTTATGGCTGAGGAGCTTCCTTGTACCTGTGGGACGAAAATCAAACTTAAACTCGGAAAGGATACATACGCTTTGTATTTTTAAATACAAAGGATGCGTTTTTCAAGCAGCAGCTAGGAATCGATGAGTTTTATTCTTTATTTCACACTTTTTTTTTTTTAAGCCAGGAAAAGTACTCGGGAATACAAAAATATAGGCACTCGCTTAAACTCTATTTAATTCCAAAAC
This sequence comes from Halichoerus grypus, assembly GCF_964656455.1. Classification (NCBI taxonomy): domain Eukaryota; kingdom Metazoa; phylum Chordata; class Mammalia; order Carnivora; family Phocidae; genus Halichoerus; species Halichoerus grypus. Next base: position 24,660,353 of record NC_135719.1, on the reverse strand, counting down.
TGGTAATATATAAAATACAAAAACGGGAACATTTTAAAAGTTGCAGTTTTTAAAGTTCTACAGTGTAAAATCATGGTGGACATTTCATAAAAAGTTGAAAAGAAATCGCCAGCCTAAAACTGTGTCATTTGGATTTTAGGAAAAACAGCCCTCTTCTGGTAAAAGGAGAACTCTCTGGATAAGGTCAAAGGCAACAGAAAATCTGGGGAACAATGGCTGTTCTCTTTAATGGGTGTTGTTCCTTTTCCTTGTGGTAACAGCCTCTTCCTGTTGCTCCTTTCCTATTGGAATCAGTGAAGTTGTTGAAGAAATGGGGAGGGGGGAATCCTATCCATCCTTCTGCAACAGAGAACAGCTTGGCCTCTGAAAGCAGGCCTTTGTGTGTGCTGGGCTGGGCCCCTGGCAAACAGGGCACAATCAGGCTATTGTTTGTTTGGAAAAAGCTACGGCATCCTATTGCAATTATTTATGGAAGAAAATATTTGATGTTTTTGGAAGAGGTTGGGTGTGGGGGGATGTGGGAGGGAGGGCAGGAGGCTCACCTCTTGTCCCATCCACTCCAGATCTCGTAGGGTGTAGGGGACAATGTTATGTGACTCCATGTGTCCGGGTGTTTGGGGCAGAGAAATTCAAAACATCCCCAGCATTGGTCCCAGGAATGAGAGCAGGGATGGCCTTACTTGGCCTAAGGCTGATATGAGGCAGCTTGTCCTGTGTTTGAGCCTTCCAGTCCCCTCTTACTTCTGGATGCTCTCTTTGTACTTTTGCCCGCACCCTGCCTCCACTCTGGCTGAAGTCTGGACGTGCTATGTTGATTCTTAACTAATTTTTAGGGGAAAATGAGAAAATACTTGCAGCCGCCCCTCTCCCCGTGGATGTCCATTTTTGAAGTTGGATGCTCTTCCAGACTCAGTGGGCACACTCCCTCATACCCCTTGCACACCAGGCACTTTGAGGTCTGCTCTTTCTGCAGTCCACCCTCACTCCCCCCACCTCCATTTGGGCTTCATGTTCTAACAATTACAGCCCCCTCGCCTGTGTCCACTCCTTTGAAACGTCTCTCTCTCTCTCCTATGGCATTCATCACATTCTCTTCTTCCTAGTCTTCCCTGGCGGCCCTAATCAGGGATATCACCCTGTTCACCTGTCTGTGATTTGAGCAACCAGTCCCTCCTTAAGACTCTCCATGAAATTCCCAACAATATGTCCGGGAGCTGCTCAATCCTTGCACACAGTAGCCCGTCAGGAATTTGTGAATTTACTGTTTCGTTTTACATTGTCCTTCAGGGAATCATTCCTCACCCTACCCCTTTGTGTCCCGACCTCCCTTTTCAATGATCTACTAATTCTGAAGCACCTGCCTGCTTGAGATTATGGTAGAAAAAAACCACTTCAGTCCCCGCTGGCGGGTCTCTCCCCGTGGACCCACCCTTTCTTTCCTCTGGACTCTTCAGGCAGTTCAAAGTTGGGCCCTTGAGAAGTTGTCTAATCGAAGTGACACCCTCTCTAGCTGCAGATAACAAACATCAGGGTCTACCCTCATGCTTTTTTGTGCCTGGATGATTTTTTTTTCCCCAGGCCCATGTTTCAACATAACACTGAGACTTGATGCTCCCTGGAGTGAGAGAATATGAATACTCACTGTGGATATTGCAGTTAATTATTCTCTCCTGTCCTACTTGGTCTCCAGAGGAATCTGAGATTGGCACATAACCGATGACTTTCTTGGGGGAGGGAGATGAGTCACAGGGCAAGGCACATTCGCTTGGCCTCATGGCTCCTGAAAGCTGACTAGCTCAGAGAGTGGCAGGAAAACCCCATGCTTTACATTGAAGACCGGCAAAGGCAGATTCATTCACTCTCTTACTGCTTTGACAAATATGAAGCCCCTCGTCTGTGTCCTATCTCCGTACAGCAGAGAACAAGATGGAAAACGTTTCTGCATTCCCTACCGGAGTTGGGACGGGGGTCAGACAGTAAACAAAGGGAATAACAGGCTAGTGATGATTACCCAAGAAGAAGATTAAAAAAACCAGGGTATTGTAATTGAAATGTAGGAGTGCTGGGTGGGGGTGTGCATGGTTGGGGACTCTGTGTTAGGCTGGCCAGTCAGGGAGGTCTCTCTGAGAAGGTGGCGTTTGAACTAAGGATGGTTGGTGAGGGGTGAGCCAGGAGAAGTTGAGGGAGAAAAGCAAGGACAAAACGCCATGAGGTCGGCACAGACTGATGACCAGGAGCCTGGAATTTGGCAGATTAGGGAAATTGGGTGTATCAGTCAGCTCGGGCTGTCATAACAAAATACCATAGCCTGGGTGGCTTTATTTTATTTTATTTTTTTTGTAAAGATTTTATTTATTTACTTGACAGAGAGAGACACAGCAAGAGAGGGAACACAAGCAGGGGGAGGGGGAGAGGGAGAAGCAGGGTTCCCGCCGAGCAGAGAGCCCGATGCGGGGCTCAATCCCAGGATCCTGGGATCATGACCTGAGCTGAAGATGCCCAACGACTGAACCACCCAGGCGCCCCTGGATGGCCGTCTTCTTACGGTGTTCACACGTGGCAGAGGGAGCAAGCAAGCTCTGGCATTTCTTGTAAGAACACTAATCCTAGTGTATCAGGGCCTTCCCCTTATGACCCCATTTGATCCCAGTTACCTTCTTAAAGGCCCTATCTCCGACATAGTCACACACAGGTTAGGTCTGCAACATAAAAATTTGAGGGGACAATGCCCAATTCAGTCCATAGCACTGAATTATAAGACAGATCCGGAACCAGGGCAGGGAGGGCCTCTAGGCCTGGCAAGAGTGAGAATTTACTCAGTATGAAACCGAAGAGTGGTGTGCTCTGATTTTTATGTTGTACAGCAATTACTCTGGCTGTTGTGTGGAGAATGGCGCAGGGTCAGGAAGGGATAGTAACAGAAGAGCAGGGAGACAGTTAGGATGCTGTTGGGATAACCCGGTGGAGAGAGATCGGTGGCTTGGGCCAGAGCTGGGTCCTCAATGTTAGGGCTATTGACATTTGGGCTCAGATAAGCCCTAGGTGGGTGTGGGGGCTGTCCCGTGCAGCATACCTAGCTAGTCTCTATTTACTAGACACCAGTAGCCCCCACCTACCCTACCCCCAGTCATGACAATGAAAAATTTTTCCAGAAGTTGCCAGATATGCCCTAGAAAGAGAGGGTGCAAAACTGTCCCTTGTGGAGAATCATAGGAGCTGAGTGATAGCATTTGGTAGTGGATAGATCTAGGGATACTTAGGGACTTGCAAAATACATAGAACAAAGACTGGAGATGGGAAGAATGAAGATAACTCTTAGACTTTGGGGCTCAGGCAGAGCAGGGGATGGAGGTGTCAGTTCTTGAGCTGGGTGCAGGTTGGTTTGGGAGGAGCTCTGTTTTGCCTCTCTTGAGTCCGAAATGCCTTCTAGACATCCAGGAAGAGCTAAGAGGGTGTTGGAGATAGCAATATGAGGCTCAGAGGGCAGCTGAGGAATGGAGAGAGGGGTTTGGGACTCCCCTGCCTATCACTGCCTTGGTATCTGGGGGTTTTCAAACTCAGTGCTTTAGGGAGCTCTTTATATGGTTAAAAATTATTGAGAACCCCAAAGAGCTTTTGTTTATGGGGGTTATACCTATTGATGTTTGCCATATGAAATATTAAAATTGAATAACTTAAAAAATTATTTATTAATTCATCTAAGAATAATAAGCCCCATTACATGTTGACATATTTTTGTGGGGGGGAAAAAAAACTACACCCTCCCCCCACACACACACAATGTAATAGTGGAGTGGTGAGGTTTTATGTTGTTTCAAAATCTCTTTAATGTCTGGGGGATAGAATTCAACTGGCTTCTCATATCAGCTTCTGCAATTCAGTCTGCATATCACACAGCATGGAAAACTCCACCATACATACACTTGTGAGACAATGAGAGTAAAAAGGTGAATAGTGTCTTAGTAGTGTTATGCAAATAGTTTGCTCTCAGAGACCCACCCAATGGGCTGCAGAGACCCCAGGGGTGTACAGACCACACTTTGAGAATCATTGATCTGGAGATTCAGTTCCCTGATTTTTTTGCTGTTTGGAGTGTGCCTGAGGCTCTTCACAGATAATGAGTTCTTTACCCCAAGTTGGTATTTCAGAGTTTGGCCCTCTTTAACTAAAGCCACTTGCATTTATGTGTAATTTTAACTTTTCTCTCTGGTCATTAGAAGACATACGTAGGTGTTTTCATATCATCACAGAAGTATGTCCAAAACAGCAGAACATTCTAAGAATATGAAGAAAAACTTTAATTATGTAAATGACAGCCAAGTTACCTGGCTGCTCTAGGAGTCAGCTTTTTTACGCGACACAATTAAAATCATTATTTTTAAAGGAAGTATTTCCAAAGGACCTTTCACATTGCTTGCGTTAAAGAGAATATAGGGAACATAATCTCTTTTTCTCAGCACCCAAGGTCAGCACTGTGAAAGTATCTTTATTCTATGATGAGATAATAAAGTGATCCTCCCAGAGCAGTGTTTTTCATCTGTGGTAATTGAGACCCCTTTTAAAGGTAAAAGATATTCACTGCCCCTCGGTGCCATTATAAATTACTTTGGTATAAAGATACTTAAATACCTACAACTATAACACTATGCATAAACTCATTATGATTCTAGATATTTTCATAACTCTAAAATAAATGTACAGGGGCACCTGGGTGGCTCAGTTGGTTGAACATCCGACCCTTGATTTTGGCTCAGGTCGTGATCTTTGGGTCCTGGAATCGAGCCCCGCTCAGCAGGGAGTCTGCTTGAAGATTTTCTCCCTCTCCCTCTGCCCCTTCCCCTGCTTGCGAGCACGCTCTCTCTCTCTCAAGTGAATAAATGAATCTTTAAAAAAAATAAAATAAATGTATATATTAAATGCAGATAAAAAAATTCAGACCCAAACATTAATTTAATGATCTGGGTGATATTTTGCTGACACTAAACCACCACTCAAAATGTGAATAAACTATGGACCTCAAAGGCATGAGTACCTTTGAGTTTTGGAATGCTTATTTTTGACACTTCAGCTGGCTTTTCTCTTTAAGTATTGTAAAGCCTCAGTTCACACAGAGCACCACAACCTAGTTTGGTCTTCACTTGGTATGTAAACACACTTTGAGATGTTCAGTGCACCTTTTTCCCTCTTTTTGGTGTACAACAGCTAGAGTAATACAGTTTGCTACCAGTATGTTTCTGATATAATTGCTGATGCTAAAATCACTTGGCAGCACTAAATTCTAAGAAGGTTAAATAGATGAAGTAGAAGATAGAAAAGTAGATCATACTTAAGATGAAAACAAACAAAATAAAAATTATTAAGAACTCTCAAGCCCTCAAGAGTCTGCAGAACGGCTTTTGGTATGAACAGCAATGTGCTTAATGGCTGGTGAGTGCCTGATTTTTGAGATTCTATGTTGGCTTTTTATAGTTTTTTATTTTTTATTTTTTTGCATTCCTCATGGTTTTTGTTTTGTTTTTACTGCTTTTATCATCACTGTTTCTAGCCCTATTCTCTAGAATTGGCTGTTTCTGGTCTACTTTGGGCTTAGAATTTAAATATTTAATCTTGCTACAAGTATATGCAAGTTAATATTCAGTAGAATATGAATGAATTTAGATGACTAAAACAGAACTGTGAATCTGTAGTCACTGCGGTCCCTTCCTTGCGGGATGTTGGGTTTGTAACCATGTTGGAAGGGAATGGAAGTGGAAGGGGTGGCTTGCTAACTAGTTGAGTTATGGGTAAGGGAGATGTTGAATGTGCCTAATACTCTAAAATGCTTCAGATATTTTTATATCCACCATGGCTTCTTTTTCACAGATAATGAAACCAGGCAGAGAAAAGAGATGCTAGTTCTCTGACCTTGGTTAGTGGTGGGAGTACAACTGGTTTATTCATGAAACTAGGCCCCAAACTACTAGGCTATTCTTAGGAATAACCAAATTTGCTTGATTTGATATCTGCAAGGAACTTCAGGAGTAGGATGCCTGGGGCCAAGGGACCAAGATTTTTTTTTTTAATTGAAGCATAATTAACATACAATGTTATATTAGTTTCCAATGTACAACACAGTGATTGGTGGTTCTTTATGCAGTGCTCATCACAGTAAGTGTAGTCATTATCTGTCACCATATAATATTACAATATTTTTAAATTTTAATTCTGGTATAGTTAACATTACAATATTACTGACTATATCCCCTATGCTGTATGTTTCGTCTTTGTGAATTATTTCTTTTATAACTGGAAGCTTGTACCTCTTAATACCCTTTATCTATTTTACCTATCTGGCCCCCACCCCACCTACCTTTTCTTTGGCAACCACCAGTTTATTCTCTGTATTTAAGAGTCTGTTGATTTTGTTTGTTTCTTTTGTTTTTTTAGAGTCCACATGTAGTGAAATCATATGGTATTTGCCTTTCTCTGTCTGACTTATTTCACTTAGCATTATACCCTGTAGGTCCATCCATATTGTCACAAATGGCAAGATCTCATCCATTTTTATGGCCAAGTAATGTTCCGTTGTATATATATCACATCTCTTTTATCCATTCATCTATCGATGGATGCTTGGGTTGCTTCCATATCTTGGCTATTATAAATAATGCTGCATTAAACATAGGGGTGCATATATCTTTTCCAGTTAGTGTTTTCATTTTATTTGGGTAAATGCCCAGTAGTAGAATTACTGGATTGTTTGGTATTTTTATTTTTAATTTTTTAAGGAAACTCCATCCTGTTTTCCACAGTGGTAGCACCAATTTACATTCCCAAGGGGCCAAGATTTGAAGTATCATAGGGTGGGAAGGAATTAGTTACTGGCCCAGCAGCATATGGAGAGATACACATGTATGCATGCACGCATACATGTTTATATTCATGGTGGATTCCGAATTCCAGCTTTAAGCCAGCTCAGTTCCCTTCCCCTCAACAGGTAGTTATATACTTAGAAAGGGTTTATGAAGTGCTAAAAATATTTACAGAGTATGTGGCAAATATGAATTTCTCTGTAAATGATAAATAATAATTGACTGGCAAGTCTGGGCAGGGAAGAATCAGTGAAAATACAAGAAAAAAAAGATGTTAGGCCTTCAGAAAGTAGAAATTCCCTTCATCCCTACAAGGACTGTTAGAAAACATTTGAGCCACCCTCAAACAGTTAGCTAGTGAATGTTCCAAAGAAAAGGCAGCTCTGAGAGAGAGCCCCTTCCTGAGATTTTCACCAAGGGCAGTGATCGTGTGTGCTTCTGGGTCCTAATTCTCCGGAGTGTTTTCACTCATCTCTTGGTGATGTTTCTGGCAAGGAGCAAGTAAGTACAGGATTGGAGTCAGAGGCATGTTTTAGCTTTGAGATGGCTTTGTATGTTTGGTTAATGTTACTTGATTTCCTGTGGGATAGTAAAGTTCTGGAGTGATAAAAGTTCCTGTCTTACAACTCTCAATGAGAATGATTGAGTCTAACTTAGAATTTAAAATGCTTTTAACCAGGGGTGGCGCAGTTGGTTGAGCAAACAACTCTTGGTTTCGACTTGGGTTGTGATCTCGGGGTCGTGGGATCAAGTCCCGTGTTGGGCTCCACGCTCAGAGGGCTCCACGCTTAGGGCTGAGTCTGCTTAGGACTCCCTCTCCCTTTGCCCCTCCTCCCTGCTCACTCACGCACGCACTCTCTCTCTCTGTCTCTCTGTCTGGAATAAATAAATACATCTTTAAAAGTAAATAAAATAAAATGCATTTAACCTATTGGTATTGGAAGCTGGTATAACTTCATGCCGGTGAATCACTGGGCTTCTCACTGGTATGGGTTTATAAAGCCTATTAATTTTTTAAGCACATCATCCTGCAAGGAAGCTTTTTCTTTGAGTTGAGCACAAAAAGTTAATAATGTTATGCCGGGGTGCTTACTTTGTCTACTGCTTGGTGACTTCTATGGCAACTCCCTGTATGGAAGATGGGAAAAATTCAGAGTAAACTGCTTTAATTTGCAAATCAGAAAGGAGTCGTTCCAACTTCTGGTGGTCACATTGTTAATGTAAAAATAATAGGGTTAGGTGAAATAAATTAAGAGGACTTGTAGAGAAAGAGAGGTAGTATTTGACTAAATTAGAAATGTTCTCTGAGTTTCCGAAGTGTGAATGATTTAAATGAGGTTCTGGCGTAGAATTGCATGTGGTTTCCATTTTATAGTTCTCCTGCTTGAAAACAAACTGTCAGGATTTTTATTTAAGTCGAGCAGATTTAACGTACTCAAAGGTTAGCAGCAACCTTTCCTCCTCTGCCCCATCTCCCTCCTCGTGCTTTGAAGAAAACCTTACACCATCGTGGTGTTGATTGAAAACTTTATTTCACCAGTTCTGTTACAAACTGGGGGAAGGAAAACAAAGGTCGTCTGGCTCTTGATGGCTACAGAAGACATGCTTCTTCCTCTCTCTTTCTCTTTGAAATGACTTGGCTTGGTGAGGTCTTGAAGTCCCCGGCAAGGGGGAAGCTGAAATGCAAACAAAGTTGAATAACAAAGTGATGTCACTCGGAACTGGTTGGAACAGTTGGCATCACGTGCCTGGCAACTACTTCAAATGCCCACAAAACAAAAGTAATGGCTTAAGCCCCCTCCACCACCCCCACCACCCTGGCTCCCGTCGCCAGCAGCAGACTTCTAGAGAACTGAGGCAGAACGGCCAGGACACCAGTGCCGAGTTATTCGTGGAGGATGCATCTTAACAAGTTAGTAGGTTTTTGCAAAGCGTTAAGGCTAATTCAGATCTTATTTTCTGTTTTTGCCCTACCAATACGGCCAGAAACATTTCTTATTGAGTGAGAAATTGGGATAGGGTCAGGTTTGATTCCAGTCGAGGTCGTGAGTCCAGCGGGGCTGGTCCATGAGCCCCGATGGCACTTTTCCAGGTGACAGACCCGTGGTTTTAAGCTAACGTTATGTTTACTGAGCTTTAGTGGCAATAACTGCTTGGTTTCATTATCATGGAGGTCTTTGCACAGCCTCCACACGTTTTCTGTTTGTGATCTAATCGTTGAAACTCTCCCAGCGAATGCTTCTCGCTCTGGACCACCCTGGTTTAAAAAAAACAAAACAAAACAAAACAACAGCCCCTGCAAAAACAAACAAAAACAACTTGGTTAACTACTACTCTTGGGCATAATCTGAGTGAGAAAAGAGACGAGACATCCTAAAACCGAGCAACATGACTGTGTTGATCTTTCATCACTCAGTCATTTGTGAAGGATGTGGTTCCAACAAAACTGAAGTGGGAAGAGTTTTCCTCATTAAAAATGTGTGTGCTGCATTCGGAACCAGCGACAGTCGCGGGAGAGCCTGGTGGCCATGCTCGGGGCTGAGGCAGCCCATTCAGGAGGGGACAGCCTGGGTAGTCAGCGCTGCTCCAGGTAGCACAGTGTCTCCCCTGTAGAAGAGAGCAAATGCACGCCCACCTGCTTCTATTCTCACGTCCCCGTGCGTGTCACGTGGCTCCTCGTCTTTAGGCACAGTGTGGAAGGAATCTTCCTCCCAGTCCGCATCCTTCACATCCTTCACTCTTTTACGCAAGTGCTCCCCATTTCCCTTCCTCTTTCAAGTCCTGATGCTGGTACCCTAACATCGGCTCCATAGTTAGATTCCTCACTTACCCCCTTCCTCCTCTCCAGTCCCTCCTGTAACAGACTGCCAGACTGTTAGCTCTGAACTGCTGCTTTGGTTAAGACACTCACCTGCTCAGGATAATTCACAAGGGCTCCCTATTGTCTATGATGCAAAGTCCTATTAGACTTAGCTCCCCCATCCCTACCTAGTCTTGCCTTTTGCTGCTCCCCAGAGGCATGAGCCACTGAATTGGCTTCTTTGAAGGTTCTGCTAAGACGCTGGGTCCTTGTCTCTCACCCTCATGCCTTCACTCATGCTTTCTCCCAGTGGACTGGAATTTCTTCCTTCCCTCTTTCCTTAACCATCACTCCCTAGCTAAGGTCTGGGTTTTGTTTTTGTTTTTGTTTTTTTCCTAAGCACTTTATTGTCATTGTAGTCTTCAGTTACTCCACCAAGACTTGACCATGCACTGGGTTGCTCTGTTCTTTAATTTCACAAGCTCGGCATAGCCTAGAAGGCATTGTAGTAGTGCCCTAGATGGGTCAACTCAGTGGGTTTGGGAGTTGGATAGCTCCTCCGGTATTACCAGCCATCTGACCTTTATGGCCTTCAGCGTTGCTTTCCAGATCTTTTTTCTTATTTTTTTATTTTTAAAAGATTTTATTTATTTATTTTGAGAGAGAGAGAGAAAGCACAGAGGGAGAGGGAGAAGCAGACTCTCTGCTGAGCAGAGAGCCTGACGTGGGGCTCCATCCCAGGACCCTGAGACCATGACCTGAGCTGAAGGCAGATGCTTAACCCACTGAGCCACCCAGTCACCCTCCATATCTTTCAAATGGGATGAATTCCCTCCAGGAAGGTGGCAGGGTGAAATGGCATGGCCTGTGTGTGCCGGGCCTGTCCTCAGTGCCCATGAAGCCGCTGACCATGGCGGTAGTACTAGACTCCTTGAAATCACGGAGATCCCCAAATCCCTTCCCCAAGTCTGGACACCTGCATGTTGCAGAAGTTCGGTAAATATTCAGTAAATATTAGCTCAAGCATGTGGAGTGCTGAATTTCCAGGTGATACTTCTCCCGGCTGCCTTTTTTCCCCCTCAGACCACGTCTCTAACACTCATCCCCCCTTCCCCCGGATTCTGGAAGCTAGTTTATTACCAATAGGAAAAAAATCAATACCTGACTGGTCAGTCAGCTTTTAGCAGGTAAGAGGAGGGTAGGAGAGGAAAATGTCTGTGCAGCCCCCCACCCCCATTGCAGAATACCACAATGGGAATCTATTCCCTTCTGATTGTTATTAGCAGCTTAAATGACCACATTTAATCAGCTAAGTAAGAGTTGGTTTAAAGGGCCATTTACCAGAGAAGGAGCAAATGGCCTTTTACACTAATTCACAGAACTGTCTCCAAGTGCCTCAGTTCACCAAGTCAGAGTGTTTCCTCAGACTCTCCTTATAAGCATTAGAAGGAAATCTAGTCCAGGCTCTTCTCCCATAACTGCTTCCTTTTCGGTTCATTAAGAATGTTAACATCACTTAAAGGCAACAAAGCGATCTGGACTAAGGGGGTCTTAATGGATTGTGTCTTGAGGTATATATTCAAATCCTGAGTGCACAGCGCGCACGTGGCACAGATTCTAAAGGCGGCTACAAACACCCGTTACAATGTATTCTGCATTTTTTCCAAGAGCCATTCACTCAAACTCCTGAACACAGGTAGGACAACACCAACAGTAAGACCTCTCTGTCAGTTCATTCGTTATTTCCTCTCTGATTTTGGGGGGGGTGGCGGCGGGGGGGAGGTTAGATTGAAAATGTTCAACCAATCCATTTCTCTAACGCACAGTGGTTTATTCTCAATACTAAATTCAAATCTTAGTAACCCAGCGATTGCATTTTTAACATAAACTATCTTTGTTCTTTATTTTCTAAGAAGAGTGTTTAGTGTGATAGGAAGAGAGTGTGAGCCTAGGCAGTCGTATGGTCGGTCTGATTATAAACCCCACAGACGCGTCACATAGAGGAAGCTGCTCCGGGAGCAGCTCTCAATATTTTACTGCCTAATCAGGTGCTCTAGCACTTTCAAGATACCCTTGTCAGCCACAAAATACAGCACTTCCTTCTGTCTTCATCACACTGGTTGCCAGACAACTACACAGAGCTAAAGTGGGTAATGTTACAGTAAACACTTCCCTAAAACATTTATATATGTCATTGATAAACAATAGAAAATTTAAAAGAGATACAAATGTATTCCCGGAACCTTAAATCTTCCTACCACCGAGGTCTAAGAACTTAAAATCTCCTTACACCTGGCAGAGAAGGAGGAAAACAAATTCCAAAGGAGTCTGTGGATTTATAGCCTAAATATGTCTTCCTCTAGAATATTTAATACAGTTAAGCTTTAGTCATTCCATATACTTTGAAAATGTTCTTCGACGATAACTTAGAGACGTTGTATCTTTCATTGCAGCGCACATAAATATCATTTCACTTTCAGGAAACCAATTATAGAAAAGTAAATCATTTTTACGTTGCTTTCCAAAAATCTTTAAGTTGCAACATGGACAGTGTGTGGAATCCCAAGAAAAATACAGTGTACATATTCTGTCATCCAGTCTTCTACATTTAGCAAGTTAAATCTCTGGAGGAAGCGCTATAGTTTGGTTGGTTTTAAAATATTCAGGTGTATGAAACATGTATGTGCACAAGTACCAGACAGAAACTAAACTTTTCACCAGCAGACCTTTAGCCTCAGGAATTTCTTTGACTCCCAGGTAGCTCTGCCCCAGCCAGAATGCTGACAGGAGCCTTAGAGAGCCCTCTCGCATGGCTCTGTAAGACACAGGACCTTGGTTGGGTCCCTACCCATTGGCCACATGGGCAGGAGGGCCACAGCAAAATGACTCACTTGTGCATCTGATGTCTTATCCTTCTGACTAATTGCATTCAAATGGGGTGATGAAGTGGCCTCTGGAAACTGTGGGGAGAGAAAGGGTAGTTGGTAAGTTTTGAAAGGATGATGCACACTTTTCAAAACCCCATTGAGCTTCACCTCCTGTGCTCTGACCATGTGGTCTCCGTACCCCAGCGCCTTCACCAAGGAATTAATGATCTGTGAAGAAACACTTACAGGCATGGATAGGACCTACTATTTAAAGGAATCCTGAATTGAATATTTTTCTAATTCATATTTATCCTAATATATTGACTCAGCATGTATTTTTTTTCTTCTATTTTTGAAGTTTGTTTCTCTTTTTTAACCCTGGGAATGCCTGATGTGTACTCTTTAGTGCATTTCTTCATCTTAATATCCCGCCCCATGACAGAGTTGACCAATTCAGTTAAATGCCATAGAATCTTTTATATGAACTTGATGATATTTGAACTACTTGAGAACAACTACTTTCCAGCCCTCAGAAACACTTAGTTACAATTGTTGGCCTAATTGCACATTATTCTTATTCATTAAAACAAGTCCCCGAGGGCTTCTTAGGATACTGCTCCTTGTTATTATAAGTCCTTCTTGTTATTATAAGTCCTTACCAGTAGAGAAACTTCATTAATTTAAAAATAATCTCCAATTCAGACTTCATTCAGACAAGCCATTTTACCAATAAGTCCAGCTCAAAGAGCCTTTTTTTTTTTTTTTGGCCACATTTGATGTGCTTTGCAAGAGAAGAACATTTTTGCTAGACTCCCTGTTGTTACTGTGATCAGTTCTGATGCCCTTTTCCCTGCACGCCTTTAGCATTATCCATGTCTGAGATAACTCGATGCTAAGTAACCAAAGTACTGATTTGACAGAATTGCTCTGTGATTTTCCCGCAGCAATAGTGGCTATTACTTTAAAAAATAACTTGAGGGTTTTTTTTTCCCTCCCTTTATGTGGATGTTTCACAGATATGTAATTAGGCAGTTTGGGGGTTATAGCTGGCAAACAAGGAGTCCACTTTTAAGAATAAATTTACAAGCCAAAATTGAGTGGTGAACCGCTTCAGAGTGCGGGTCTAACAGGGGGATGATGTCTGCTTTGCTTTGTTTTGTGGAATAATTTTTAACATTTCTATTTAGCATTCATGACGCTCTAAATAGAAGCAGAAGAACACTGTAGCTCTTGGATCCTGGGAGAGGCAGGCCACAAGGGCTCCTGCTGTTTGGGGACAGTCTGTGACTCTACATCTTTTTATATGCAGCAATTATGACCTTGAATAATGGGCCACTCTAATATTAGCATTCGTTGACTTGAAAAAATTTTTAATGCGCAAATGCCAGAGACCAGATTGTCTCAGATGGACCAGAATTGACCACTGCTGTGTTTGGAGCACAGTGTTTTGGTGAAATCCAATGCCCTCACTTTTCTCCGTGTACCTTGTTTTTTATTGGAAAATAACTCATTTATGAAAATAACCAAGAGAGAAAAAGCAAAGTATAATTGAATGTAAGGGGCAGTTCCATATAGTTGTAACTAATTGACTGCTTATCAAATATCCATGATAAATATGTTAAGTGTTGTTTTCCAGTGTGGAGACAACAGGAGGAGGGTAGCCCATCCTTTGAAGTCTTGATCCTTTTTCCCCACTGTGTCCTGGCCTGGAATGCCCTTTCCCCATCCCTTCAGTAAAGTTGAAGGACTCTTTGAGCTTAGCTCCAGCCTTGGTTCCATAGAGATCCTTTCCTGTCTACCTGGGTCCTCCTCGAAGTTTCTGGAGCAGTGTTCCTACCTTCCTTGCTCCTTCTTGCATGTGACAGGAGCTCATCACCTTCGTGGCTGTATCATGGCCACACAGATGGGTTCTTGGACTTGCTTTCCTTCTCTTTTTTTTCTCCCCATGTCTCCATGGTTCACCAGACTCATGCATTGGGAAAGCCTCCCATTATTTCAAACTCATCCCGTGAAACACCAAATGCATTGGTTTTTCAAAGCCAACTTGTGTCCTGGACTCTACTATTGATGTATTGGCCCAAGCTCAAAACCTTGAACTCTGCCATCAGTGATCAGCTTCTACCAGTTCTTTCTAAGCTCCCTTTTCCATTTGTCCCACCCTCATCCCCTTCCAGGATTTCTAGTATCCCACATGAATTTCTTGTATCTATTTTCTCCCCACCTAAATCCATCTTGCCTTGCCGCCTGCCAGCTTAATACTACTTTGCATGGACCCTGCTCAGGCATGAAGGTAGCTCACCGTTACCAGTTCTAGAATCCCACACCCTGCTTTATGTCTTGCATGAAATCTTTACCTGCTTGTGCTGACGTATGCCATCCACATTCCTATCTTGACATCTCACTGTCTTTTATATGCCAGAAATAGTCTTCACCCTCTTTTCCATGTTTCTGGGTCCTTGATTCCCACCCTCACCCCCCTGGGGAATTCCTCTTCCTCCCAACTCCCAGAACTCACATTTCTTTTGCTTTCTGTACTCTACTTCTATTTAATTATATCATTATGCGCAGCTTCTGTGTGCTCAAGGAAATTGTAAACTCCTAGAGGGCAGGGATTATGTCTTAAAATCATAGAGTGTGGTCAGATGTGTTAAAGCACATTTGTGGGTCAGCAGTCAGACATGGCACATGGCACAGGCCCAGGCTCATTCTAGAAGCTCATTGCATATTTAAATGAATGCCTGAATGAGGGAGAGAAGACAGGAAGGAAAGTTTGTAAAACTTTACATTATTGGGTTATCTCTGAGACGTTTAACCTCCTCACAAGTTAGATTTCCTTAAGCCACAGTCTAGGCATTTTATTCCTACTCAAAGAACCTGAAAGATTAAGCATAATCCTTTTACAGATATATGCTGACACGTCTCTGTGAATGTGAATTAACTATGTAAATCTTGGTTGCCTTTCTTGGCTGCACAGTTTTCTTTAGAAAAGCAAACTCAAGTTAGGTGGGATGCCTCGTGAAGATTTAGGCACCTTTCTTTTCTCTTTTTTAAGGCACAGTTAATTACCTTATGCTAAATGGAAATTGGCTTCCTAAACTCTGTTTACTTGCAGTGTCTACAAAAAATATATATATATATTTTGCTTGCTGTGTCTACTATATATATATGACATATATAAAACGTAAGCCATGGTTTATAAAATTTTTAGGCACATTCACCTGGTCCCTGTTATTCACCGATTTGTGAAAACAATTTCTTATTGCAAATAGTACTGTTACCAGTTTAATTGCTTTAGATCCTAAATGGCCTGCATCTACAGTAATGACTTCATTCATTCGTGGCCTTGACTAGGGACCTGAATGTTGAACCAGGGCTGTCGGTTTGGGTTGGGTCTGATGCTAGCCATTACTGATAGGAGATGGCAGGAACCACTTATAGACCCTCTCTCGGATTCAGAACTGTCAAAGAGAAGTCGCTTTGGGTTGAGGTGTCCACTGGTACTCTCTCCCGAAACTCTGTAGAATAACAGGATGTGGTGGACTATCCCAGAAAAACAGACAGATCTAGGTTTATCTTAACTCATTTAATCTCCATCAACATCACTTTTTTCATCTGTCAAAGAGTTTTTAACAGTTAACTTCTCTGCTCCCCATCTGGAAAATTTAAGAACCACCATTTATGGAGTATCTGATTGTACCATGCTCCCTCTTCTAGATCTTTGCCTGTAGTATCTTGAAGAGTCCCATAAAATAATGAAAACAACAGTTCTGAGTGTTATGTTGACTTGACTGGTTGATTCAGTCCTAGTTTTTGACCTGGTCAACCTGATTTGGTCTGGCCTAAGAATGGGTCCACACGAAGACAGCTTTCTAGCATTTGTTCTAAGTATTCAGCTGAAGTACAATATTTGCATCAGCCATTTTGTGGAAGTGAGTTATTCTCTTGATGATAATACCTTCAGAGTTTCATGTGAATGACTTGACAATAGTTACCATTTTTGAATGGCCCACTGATAGTTGTAGTCTAAAATTTTCCGGAAATTACACAAGGATTTTTTTTTTTTTTTGTAAAGGAGGTGGGAGTGGGGAGGGGGCATATCAATTCCAGAAGACTCTTTAGGGCAATTATACTCTGTTAGGAAATGCATGTAATAGGAACACAGATATGCAAGCTTATATCACATAAATCATTAATCATGCATGCTCTTGACAGGGAGATTATTTTCCAGTTTTTAAAAAAGAAAATCTTAAAAGCTTCAGCTTTTTTTTGTTTGTTTGCTTTTTTCATTAAAAAGTAATTTGGAGCCAGTAACTTAACCTGTTTTTCATAAACGTGCTAGCTAGAGGCAGCCAAAAAAATATTCATGCTTACATAGTTGGGGTCCTCAAGTGAACTTATGTGTTGGATCATGATAACTCTAGTAATTGCATGAATTATCCTTGTTGAGTAATCGTGTGGACCCTGAGTACAGGGGTTTGATTTATTGTGGCCAGATGTCTACTCTGCTGGGTTTATGAAGTCTTGCTAAATGCCACCTCCTAATTAAAACCCTTCTTTAACCTTACAATCCTTCTCTACCACCCCCTGGAGATCATTCATTTTATCTCTGTAGCATGTAACAATTTATGTTGTAGTTATATGTTTACAGTTTGATCTTTGGCTAGACTGTGGCTTTTTAAAGGGTTTTTAAGACTTTGAAGTTTAATTCTGACTTATCTTGGTATCCCTGGCATTACTGTGGTGCCTGGCACACAGTAGGGTTTACATTTATGATAGAAACATAATATGTTTATGGTAGAAACATCAGCAGGAATCACTTCCTCTAGCCATGGTAGTTGTCATCTGTTTAGAGAGGAGATATTCTTTTTTTTTTTTTAAAGATTTTATTTATTTATTTGAGAGAGAGAATGAGAGACAGAGAGCATGAGAGGGAGGAGGGTCAGAGGGAGAAGCAGACTCCCTGCCGAGCAGGGAGCCGGATGTGGGACTCGATCCCGGGACTCCAGGATCATAACCTGAGCCGAAGGCAGTCGCTTAACCAACTGAGCCACCCAGGCGCCCTAGAGAGGAGATATTCTTAAGAAAGTGGAAGGCATTAAACACTCCAGCTTCAACAGTATGATCTGTGCTTTTATTGTGTGAGTTATGTCACTAAAGGATCAGATTCCCGTGAAAACTCTTGGCTTCACACTTATTTCTGCCTCATTCTATCTTACTCACCATTTAGTTCCACCAGAATTGATACCTGGGTCAATAAGGCTCCAGTCCAGTTGGGACAAATGGAGCTGAAAAGACTGAATTGGAACTGGGGGCTACTAGACATACCTGAAAGTAGTAGGTACTGATAGGTGGGTATCTCTAAGCATCCTTACCTTTGTAGATCCTTGTAACAGCTCTGAAAGGCAGAGTTTCACTAGATGAACCAGGGAAAGCCATCCTGGATGGTTCCATTGGCTCAAGCATTAGATCAAGGGCTCTCTTGGACTTGGAAGGGTTTTGATTGGGAAGGACATTCAGGGCATCGTCATAAAGTAGCAAACATAAACCTATTGATATAAATTAAACCTCTATCTCTAGGGTGCATACTATTACTTGCACTTAGACTGTTGTCACTGTTATCAACAGTTTTGGCTGGGGACTTTGGGGGAATCAGTGGGGCCCACATCAATGGTTGCCTGTGTTCTTAAGAGAGAGAGTGTTGGGGCACCTCAGTGGCTGTCAGTTAAGCATCCGACTCTTGACTTTGGCTTAAGTCATGATCTCAGATTCATAAAATCAAGCCCTGCATCGGGCTCCATGCTCAGCATGGAGTCTGCTTGTCCCTCTCCCTCTGCTCACATTCTCTCCCTCTCAAATAAATAAGTAAAATATTAAAAAGGAAAAAAAAAGAGAGAGATTGTGTGTGTTGAGCTCTTAGGGGCTTATATTGAAGGAAAAGTAATGTGATGCTATGTCAGAAGTAACTCAGGCTTTTTAGGTGGCCAGGGCAAGAGAAAAAGGAATACACACACACACACACACACACACACACGATTTGAAGGTTCCACTGAGAGGATACAACTATACAGGTAGGACCACTTGCCATTAACTCTTACCAGCAAAGTTGAAGCACTTGTCTTCAATCATCCTTTTTCATTTTATCCCTTCCAAGACAGTAGCAGTGCAGAGTGATTTTAACCATGGCTTTAAAGTGGAGATTTCCTCCAGGAGTAATTGTTTCTCTCCACAAGGGTAGGTTTTTCCATAGTTGTTTAAAGCTGTTTTTGATCATGCAAAGGTTTCAATTTACTTAAGTTTAATTTTAGTTAAATTTTAGGCACACTAGGTCAAAGAGTGGGGCAAAGTTGAAGTTCCTGGTAACAAGTGATATTGACTTAGTCTGTAAGGAAGTCAAGAAGGAGTGGAAAATGAGAGCCATCCCAGCAGCCTTCCATGCAGGCGAAGTCTGGGAAGAACACTGGCTCCCAGTTCTTTCTGTGTAATGGAGCCTCTGTATCTTTCAGTAATATACTAAAAGTTTGTCAGAACTGTATTTCCTACAAAACCAAGTTCTGAATCAGGAGTGTTTGTTTTGGACTCTCGCCAGATTACTACACTGTTGTTGAGGGAGATTTGCCCATAGAAAGGGTGAGGCCTGGGACTGGGGGTTATGTGAATTGTGAGGGTGGTGTAAAGTACTTAGAATTTTTAAATTTCTCAGTTATTCGTCTTTCTTCAATGTCAGTGTGACTTCTTTATTCATGTTCTTCCTTCAGTCTACTCAATTTGAATTTCAACTGTGTAATATTAGTGCTACCAAAGATTACGAAATCCATCAAGTGAGGAAAATCTGGAGAGCTAGAACCAAAACCAGAGGATGACCCCACTCACCAGGGGTAAACTGAACAGCTCCTCTTTCCTTTCTTTTTTTTTTCTCCTTAACTTTTTATCAATTTTAGACTTACGCAAAATTTGCACAACAGCACAGAGCGTACCTGAAACATCACCCAGTTATCCCTAATGTTAACACCATACATAACCATAATCCAATTGTCAAAACCAAGAAATTAACATTGGCACAATATTATTAACTAGAGAGTGTATTCAGGTTTCACCAGTTTGGGTACAAATGTCCTTTTCCAGCCCCAGAATCCTTCATTACACTTATTTACTGTATCTGCTTGGTCTCTTCCAGTTGTGACAGTTTCTCTGTCTTTCCTTGTTTTTCATGACCTTGACACTCTTGAAGATTTTTGATCAGTTATTTTATAAAATGCTCTTCAACTTGAGCTTCTCTGATGTTTTCTCCGAGTTAGATTCAATGTCTGTGTTTGGGGGAAGAATACACAGGAGTGATGTTGTGTTCTCCTCAATGCATCATATCAGGGTGATGTTAATATGTTTCCTACTAGTGATGGTAACCTTGATCACTTGGTTAAGGTGGTGTCTGCCAAGTTTCTCCACTGTAGTTACTACTTTCCCCTTTGTAACTAATATCTCAAGAAGGGAGTGATACTTGGAGACTATGCAAATGTCCTGTTTCTCATCACTCACTAATTTTGGCGTTGGTGTTGCTTACCTATAACAGTTATTGCTATGATATTCTCATGGCAATTTTCTATTTCCTTCTATTTATTCATTGGAATTTTTCTGTAAGAAAGAGCTGCTCTTCTCCCCTGAATAGACTCTTTAACCATATTTTTCCTCCCGATAACTTTCTAGGTGGCTGAGGGTGATTTACAAAGAATGGATGGAGCTATCTTGTAAATGTTGAAAATACAGCAATGAAATGGATGCAAAGAATGCTTTTTTCACCTGACATTGAGACTCTACAAGCTGCCTTGACCACAGTTCTGATTTGGAGCCACTGGATTGTCAAACCTATTAGACCATTTACAAAATAGTTTTCAGGGCTTGAGAGTCTTTCTGATACTGATTTTTAAAAACTGTTTCTTTACGGGGCGCCTGGGTGGCTCAGTCGTTGAGCATCTGCCTTTGGCTCAGGTCGTGATCCCAGGGTCCTGGGATCGAGCCCCGTGTCAGGCTCCCTGCTCTGCGGGAGGCCTGCTTCTCCCTCTGCCGCTCCCCCTGCTTGTGTTCCCTCTCTCGCTGTGTCTCTCTCTGCCAAATAAATGAAATAAAATTTAAAAAAAGATTTAAAAACTATTTCTTTACAAACAGCCTTTATTTAATAGGATATTATAGAACAAGTTTTGGGTCCACCTTTATTAGAAAGAATTCAGGTTTTTGTAAAAGACTTATTTATATATTTGAGAGAGAGAGGGAGAGAAAGAGTGGGGAGGAGGGGCAGAGGGAAAGAGAATCCCAAGCAGACTCCGTGCTGAGCATGTGGCCCAATGTGGAGCTCAATCTCATTACCCTGAGATCACAACCTGAGCCGAAACCAAGAGTGAGATTTTTAACCGACTGTGCCACCAGGTGCCCCAAGAATTTAGATTTTCTGATTTCAGCCTTTTCATTTTCTATCACTACCAACTTAGGATATCATCCAGACCTCTTTCTTTCCCATCTGTCCACATTTGACCATCTCAGTTCATGTTAGCATCTTCACCAAAGGTTGTAAGATCAGTGAATGGAATGAAATGTATCTCTGGAGTTGTATCAGAAGTCTATGGTAAAGATTAGAAAAAGAGAAGAAATTGACATTATTGGCTAAAAGGAATTTCTAAGATTATCTGTAGATTTCAATTAACCATGCTCTTTGGTCATGCTTACCACAGGTTATCAAAAACTGGATGTCCTGCAAGGAGATCAGAGAGATAGGTTGACATCAATTCTACCAAGTGATGATAATGATGTAATATTGATGCACAGCTACTAAAATTGTGGGATCGAAATAGAGTTCTCAACAGGGTTGGTGGTCAAACTATATTTAGAGAGATGGACGTTAAAATGCCCTCTGCATCTTGCCTGTAAGGCAATGCAAACTTGCACATGACCCTGAAAATTCTCTGCCTCTCACTCCAGGTTTTGCAGTTGAAAATGGAGTGTTAAGAACTAAATCTATTCTAGGACTTATTGGAATATGCATATTTAGGGGATGGGAATGGTAAGGATGCCTAAGTTTGCTTTCTTGAATTCCAAACTTTCTATTTAGAAGGTAGATGGCAGCCTGTGTGCAGCTGGGCAAGGCGCCCAACTGGCTATTTGAAGCCTGTGCTTTTGTGGTCTTCTCATGCTCTTGCCCATCAAGACCTTTCCAGCACTCTGAGGCCAAAGGGCGGTGGGACCATGCTGATCTGATCACAGTGTTACCCTTGCCTCACTCAGCTCTATTTATTTGTAGGCCTCAGTGCCCAGAGCATCCCTTTAGAATGGGACTTAGGACAACTCGAATAAGCTTCTGGCTAGATGGCAGCTAGCTGTAGTCCTGGGGGCGAAGCTCAGGCTCCCTCGTCATTGCCCGAGGCTCTGTTCTCCTGCCCCTCTGCTTTCCTGATTTTGGAAAAATACAAGAATTTGGTCCAGAGTGTCTGTTGGAGACATGAGGTTCCTGCTTTTGTTGGGCGAGTTTCAGGTGTCTTGATCCCCACTCAACTCCAACCTCCTGTAAAGGCCACCAAGGGGAGGGGGACTAGAAGACGATTCAGGGGTGCAAAGGCCACAGGCCTTCACAGATAGCACTGCCAGCCAAGCTATAGCTTGCTGGCCATCCAAGATTCTCATTCCTGCTGCCGGCAAGCTTATACTTCAGTAGCAACAATAGCTCACACTTGCTCAGCACGTACTGTATGCCAGGTACTATTCTAAGCACTTTACACATGCCCACTCGGTCTTCACATAGCTACACTTATTATCCCCACTTTAGAGGTGAGAAAACAGAGGCACAGAGAGGGTAAGTAACTTGACCAAGGAAGCACAGCCACTAAGTAGCAGACCTGGGATTTGAACCCAAGCAGTCTGGCTCCAGAGTACATACTCTTAGATCCTATTGTCTACTGCCTCTTATTAGAAGTCCTCCCCCCCAACCCCCACCCCACCCCCACACTGAATCTGGCTGGATGGTTCAGATGGCTGGAAGTGGTATCTCAGCTCTGAGATGCCTCAGACATGAAAATGTTAGGGTCAGACGTTACTCAGACTTTAGATAGTCCACTAGCTTTGTGTAGAGGAAGGAGAAGAAACATTTGGCGAGACAAACAGCCCTTCTTTGTCGTGAGATTGTGTTCCCCCTTCTTTCTAGATTGAGAGCAGTACCCTGGATGGTGGGGATGGTAGTGGTAGGGGAGCTACAACAGCCCCTGAGTCTACTTTGCCGCCATTAGTGACAGCTCAGAGGACCCCCAGCCTCATCCATTCACTAAATAAAGAGCTGTCTCTCGGCCAGCCCTGTGGTACTGCTGGGTGGTCAGGAGAGGTGTCCAGAAGAGTATCTCCACACACCCCTGCTTCAGCAGGGCCATCCTCCACCCCGCGGAGTGGTGCTCACCTCTCTGGCCATTCTCCCAACCCCTCCTTGGCTGGGTATTTGTCACATCATCAAGTGAGTAGATGTCTTTGCTCAAATGGTCCCTGGCTCATTTCATTTTGGATGGAAAAATCATTGGCCTGCTGTCATTTTATCCGTAATATTTTTTAAAAGGCATAATCCGGACTTTTTACCGTATTATTTGTCTTTCAGGTAAGTCTTTTGTCAGGTTCCTCCTGAAAACTCAGCTGTGCCACCAAACTTCGGCATGGTGCTTGTGATTAACTTTGCCCACGTAAATCACCCCCCTTGCAGTTTTAATTGCACGCTGCATTCTTTTCTGTCCTTCTTGGACATTTTTGCTAGGGCAGTTGGGGCAGGCAGGCTGTCAGGAATCCCCCGCTGCCCCCTGAGCAGGGGCCATTCCAGAAGGGAGTGTCCAGTGAGCCCAAAGCACACTGTGAGAGCCACCATTGATGAAAGACCCAGTGTGTGCTGGGAAGCCTGACTGCCTTAAAATGTTGCTTTCTGTGGTAGCAAAATAAGCTTTGTATAGTGTCCTATTTCTTCTGGTTTTATCTAAACCGGTGAAAAAAGTGAGTAACTCATAACTTTTAGAGGGAAAAAAAAAAAAAAAAAAGAAGGTAGAAGGAGAAGATATACTCTGAAGGGGCGTGTGTGTGTGTGTATGTGTGTGGAAAATCAGTCTTAATATCACAATGAAGTTACCACGTGCATTTCTACAGGCCACCAAGAAAGCCATTTCTCTAGTCTTGTCTTGTGTTTACCCGCATCACCATCTGGGAGGAGTTCGGGTTGGTGGGTCTTGACTGGTCACTCTGCCTGTGTTTAGCCAGTCCTCTGCACATTGAGAGCCTTTGAAGCAGACAGACCAGCGTGTGAAAGTCTTTGAGAAGTGCATTTGAGAAACAAGCCTCCTGGTTCTTTCTGGTTATCTGCTGCAGGGCTGGGGTGCTGGGTGCTTCTCTTCCTGGACACACCGGGGCCGCTCCCCTGCTGGGCTTGTACAATTAAAAAGAAGTTCATCCACTCGTCCAAAGGTTCTGGGAAAGGGGCTTCTCCACTGAGTTCCTAGCTTATTTGCTTCTGTTCTGTTGGCTTCCTGAGGAGAACTGTTGTGCTTTCTGTCTTCCTAAAAAGGGGTGACTCCAGGCATCTTCTTTCTCGATAAACTCCTTCCCGTGACTCCTTTAGAAGTAATTTTCTGTGTGTTTTGTTTTGCTTTTGTTTTGTTTTTTTCCCAACTAGAAAGTTCCGTGTTATGATACCCAAAATGGCCTCCTTGGAAAATTCCAGAACAGACCCCTTAATCTCTATCCCTAGAGAGAAGCAGAAGCAGGTGACGTGCTTTCCTGGCAAGCCAAGTACCCACCATTTTTGAACAATCTAAGCTTAGAAATCTATGCTATGTACGTTCATTTTTTTAAATTTGTTTTTACTCTTTTACATCCTTTAATAAGGAAGAGGCTTCCTTCTTAAAACTAATTTCTCTCAGAGTGGGCTTAGAGAAAAAACAATCTATTGTCCTGTAGAGGTCAAGGCTGTGCTCAACAATGGGACCATTATGCTGCTGTAGTTTGGTTTGGGGGACAGGGGGAATGTTTATAAAAACAAACTTTGGAAAAGGGGACAGTGAAAGGTTTTGTTTACCTGGCGCTCTAAACTTAAGGTACTCATTTTGCCTGGAGAGTAATGAAATGCAGAGTTGTAATTTAAAAAGGTTGATGTAATTGATATGTTAACAATCTTTGTTTGAGGTTTTTCTGTCTCCAGTTTAGGGCAGTCCTGTACTTATTTTTCTGAAGCCAAAATCAGAACTATCCGTCGAAGGCAAAAACAGGCCTCAAGAAACACTGTCTTTTGGCAAAGAAAGACCAAGATCTTTGTTCCATAGGCCAGTGTGTGTGTGTGTGTGTGTGTGTGTGTGTGTGTGTAATGCTTTAAAGACCAATTTTGAAATGAACTCTTAGAACAAAACCCTATAACAGAGTCATTTTTATGGAGGTGTGATAGGATTTGTGCAAGCATTCAATGGGGAGCCCAAGATTTCCAAAGCTGAAATACAGTCATAAAATGACTTATTCACCTTAATGGTATCTACCTTAATCTGGGAGTAAATATTTGTAGAAAACCTACAGAAACTCAATTGTGCTCTTTTGTCTTTATGCTATTGACAAAAAGCAGTATGGTATAGAGCATGGTGAGTAGGATTTAAAGTTTTCTTTTCGTTATCAGTTTTAGGATTCAATTGGGAAAGTTGCAAGTTGAATTTCTCCTTCTTGCAGCAGGAAGGTGTGTCTCCCGTTTGCTCCCCACATATGTGTTCTTGTGTCATTTTGGTTGCTGAAAAAGCTTCTAACCAATCCCTCATCCTTTAACCAGCTGAGCCACATTTCCAGACACGTACCTGCTGTTTGTTTGTGTTCAAAATTTAATCACTAGAGTTAGTCTTCTTTGCACATCTTTTTTTTCCCCCTGAAAGTCAGAATATGGGCATTTCATCGGTATTGGTGAAACTCCCACCCGATGTGGCAGGATGCTCTCTTATCTCTGTAATAGAAGAAGGGTATATTCTAAGTGGGGTAGAACTGTCCATCAGCCTATACTAGGGCGCCGGATACTGAGCGTGCCCTGGAGATTACAGAAATAAATAGGACAGAGCCTTTTTTTCTTGTTTTTCTTTATTTCTCTTTGGTTTTAGAGGCTTGCCAATTCTGGGTTGTGTTGAAAAGGAAATTTCATGCACCCAGTCGACAGTTTAAGATATTTTTAAGTCTTCCTCGTCCGGCACTCACTTTCCCTGTGTAGACAGGACACCTTGCTTGTCTTCATTCTTAACTCGACCATAGAGAGCAGCCCCTACAGAAGAAAAATGTATCCATGTTAGATTTCCTTTGCTACCACTGAGTGGTCCAGAAGAAATTCACTGCTGGTTACAAGTCTTCTGGGCTTTTCTGCAGAGTGGGATTGGTTTTTATTTTACCATAAGTAATAGTCTATTAAATGAGCAGTTGCTAGAGGAGAAACTACATCTAGATATAGAATTATATTCTTGTCAGCAGTACATTTTCATAATAGCAATGGGGGGAAAAAGATTCTCACCAGCAGCTGAAACATACTAATATCGAAGAAATTCCTGTGAACTGTGTTCTGTGCTGCTTCCTTTTGTTTGTTTGTTTTCAGAGCAGATGGGCTTGTTTGCTTTTTGCTTAAACATTAATCAAAAATCAATTTATGGCTATGTAAGTGGCATTAGATAATTCTCATTCTGACTACAGTAAATAATATCTATTTGTTCATGTTAGATAAGTCTGGGTGGCGGTAAAATGTAAAATAGAATTACATGAGATATGACATATGGCTATGTGTTTTATAAATTAGTGCTTTTATGCATGTGGGAGGAGAAGTAATTTAGTTTACTGACAAAAGAAAAAGCAAAGGAAATTCCAGAGATAGAGCAGGATAGCAAGTCTAAATAAATTTGGAAGATGAAGAGAATATGATAATTTAGTTACATCTTTTTAACAAATCATCCCAATTTATATGTTGGGATAAGGGGCAGAAGAAAAGGGATATTCTAAGTGCTGAACATTTTAATGTTATCCAAAGGTGCTCTTATAACTCTTCTGCTGGCCCCCCCAAAAAAGTAATTGGGGTGGGGAGCAAGTCACTATAGATGAACACATTTTTTCCCCCAAATCCTTCAGCAGGCATGCCTATCTGTAAATAAGTTGCTTCATCTAGTCACACCTGTGCACATGTAACTAACATTTCCTTGATATTAGAAAATAAAAAATTTGGGGCACCTGGGTGGCTCAGTTGTTAAGTGTCTGCCTTCGGCTCAGGTCATGATCCCAGGGTCCTGGGATCGAGCCCCACATCGGGCTCCCGGCTCCGTGGGAAGCCTGCTTCTCCCTCTCCCACTCCCCCTGCTTGTGTTCCCTTCTTGCTGTGTCTCTCTCTGTCAAATAAATAAAATCTAAAAAAAAATAAAAAATAAAAAATAAAGTTTTGCTGAGCAATATATATATATATATATAATATATTCTATAGAGAAAGAGATATACACTCTTTTTCAAATATCTAGAGAAAGTGAGAGATTATTGAAATTACTATTAATGCTCCCTTTTTCATAGATCTAGATCTGTTAATTGCAAGAAATCTGTTTTTAAATCAATCAATGGGAACTTTTTATTTCTTCCCTAAGATTCATTTAGCCTTGAAAAGGCCAAAAGTTTAATGAAGCTTCTAAATGCCAATCTTTTCTTCCTTCTGTAGAGAATGTACTCCAGCTATAATTACATTTGCATTGTTTAAAATATTAATTCTACAGCCAGCCCTTTGAGATAAGCTGAGAAACTTGAGGGCATCATCAGGCCCCCTCCTGACCCTCTCCACACACCACATGCTGATTCATCAAAGGATTTCATAGGAGGGCTGGGTTCCCCCCCCACCAGCTTTATTGAAGTATAATTGACAAATGAAAATAATTGACCACCTTTCCAAGGGGTACAAGTTGATGTTTTGATATGTGTGTACATTGAGGAATGATGCACAATTAAGCTCATTAACATCCATCACCTCATTTAAGGTGAAGTTACCATGAATATTTTTGCCTAGTTAACCTGGGAAGGATCTGGACAGTGCCCAACACTTTGCAAAGGCTCCTGATATCTTATATACAGAAGGGGCTCTGAGAGTAGGGAGAAGCGTAATACATACACTTCTAATACTTTCTCAATGTGTGTTATGAACAGAGTACACATTCTGACTTTCCCTGTGAATTGTGCCTAGGACTTTATTTTTCGTTCACCCGAATTCAGGATCAGAGCTGGCGTGATAACCGTTGAGGAACTTTGTGTGTACGTGCAATGTGGAACTTGAGTCAGTCTGTCTGTCCAACCACTCCATCCCTATATATTCTCTCTCTCTACCCCCCTTTCTCTGTCTTTCTCATGTGCAGCCTTTCCTGCCAGGTGAGATGAGCCTGTGAAGCACTCTATTTGCAATTGACGGGCAACTCACTGTTCTCCTACTGCAGCTGAATCATCACTTACCTCCATCAGTTTTTGAACACCTCACCTAGTGATCTTGGTGGGGAAATTACAGTGATTAATGCTCCAACTCTTGTTTGCCCATAAGTGCTCCAAAGTAGTATTTTTAAAAGCTCTCCTAAGATATTTTTTTTCTTTCCTAGTAGATACAGTGAATATTAAATGTCCCCTAACTGATGAAATTTCTGTACTATAAAATTGAGTTGGCAGCTTTACAAAATAAAAGTTTAGAGGTACGAGCTTGATTAAGGCTCACAATTTCACAACGTCCTTGGGTTGCCTTGCCTGTTTTTTTCTTTCTTGCTTTCTTTCTTTCTTTCTTTCTTTCTTTCTTTCTTTCTTTCTTATTTTTCTTCTATTGTCATGTGACTGTCATCGGTAGCTGTTTCCTTTTAATCTTTTAATCTTAATTTTTTCTAAAAAACGTATTGCTAATTTTTCTGTAGCTTCTCTGATATCAACCAAAGAAACTTTCTTTGGTTATATAGACCTCCCCCCACCATCTCATTGCCATTAATATCAAAGTGTGCTCTTTCAAGTGGCTTATAAAAATTTAAAATTATACCAGTCCCCTAAGCCATACATAAAAAGCAGCACGAGTCCATGTGCTGACGATCCATTTGTAATTTGTGTTGTTCAGCAGCTTTAACATCCTCTGCTAATTCCTTGGTGCTTCTGCTAGCTGATAAAGTTATCAAGGCATCACTGATGCGTTCATGCTTCCCTGGGCAGTGGCCGGTGTGGAGGCACAACAGGGCAGCTTTGCTAAATAATAAATGAGGCCGGAGAGAATTGAAGGGTAATGTAGTTAAGCATAATCTTTACCTTTGTGCTTATAACAAACCACAGTAGGAAGAACTCAAGGACAGGAAAAGTTAGGATCTGTTCCCAGTAGCGGCACTAACAAGTTGGCTGACTTTGGGCTGGCCCTGTTGGTCGGTTTCTTTAGCGCTACCACAGCGTGTGACACCAGGGGTGCTGTCTA
The DNA here is from genome assembly GCF_964656455.1 of Halichoerus grypus. NCBI lineage: Eukaryota > Metazoa > Chordata > Mammalia > Carnivora > Phocidae > Halichoerus > Halichoerus grypus. Next base: position 24,631,367 of record NC_135719.1, on the reverse strand, counting down.
GTCTCTGGGTCACACAGCCAGGGTTTTTAGAGGTGGTCCTGACTGCTGGACTCAGAGACCACTCCAGCAAGAGTGGCGCTATCCCTCTTATGCTGCCCTAAAACCGTGTCTGAAGCCTCTGGAGAACCGCCATGGCCCCCCACCCAAGATTAAATTTAACAGTTTAATCCATCAGTGCAATCCAGGGAAATGACACCAACACTTTCTCAGGAGACGTTTAACTAAATGTGTGACTGCTCTGGCTTTGGCTTGGCATAAACGGACAGCCTTGACCAGGAATACGGCCCTAGACTACCAATTATTATATCTGCTCATAAGACAAAGACACAACAGCCCATTGTCTACAGGGAGGTGTCTAAGGATAGGGCCCCAAACTACATCAACTCCATGACGCTGGGCTGATACACTAAGAGCGTTGGACAGTGTACTACTATCAAGAAAAGACAAGCATTGAGACCAAACAGACCTTCCTGCATTTGAATCTGTGTTCTACCACTGATTTGCATCAGGTGCTCCTTGTCTGTAAAATGGAAACGATCGTACCTGCTGCCCAAGATGGACGTGAGGATAAATTAAGCCAGACAAACTCTGTAACTGCCCGGCATGCAGTAAATGCTCACATATAGCCATAGAAGGTTGGAGGATTTCTAAGATTTGATGATGCTAACCTTTGAGGTGCATTTATTTGAGACATGTGATCTGAGGCCTTTCTATTTCTGGGCCTAGAATTGTCTGGTCTTACATCATGTGGGGATTTTTATTCCCTCCTGCCCCCCACCCCCCGCCATTTTCTAAGCACCGCCATTGTAGGTTGGATTTTCCTGCAGACTTGCAGGTGAAGTTAGGAATGCAAAGGATTTACTAAAGAGCAACACTTGCAGAAGGAAGAGAGGAAGAGGAGATGGTGGATGTGCGCAGGAGGTGAGGGGGCATCTGACCAGGATTCTGATCTGACAGAAGTTCTGCTGGCCCTCAAGGAGCTCAGAACAAAGAGGGCCCCTTGAGGAGTCCCTTGTTGGATGGATATAGTGACCCTGCGCAGCTGGACAGTGAGTCGTGTCTGAGAGGGGAGCCAAGTCATGAACCTCTGTGCCCACGCAGCCCTGATGTTTCCAGTTGGGACTTCTAGATGTGAAAAATACATGTTTTGGTTATTTTTAAAGGGACATCTCTTTAAAACATATGGCTATGGGAAAGGAAACTGTTTCTTGACTTGTAAAATACCAACAGCCTTGTAGTAATCACCTTATGGGAGGTAGAGCCCCTTACCCACAATTTACCTGCTCCCACCAAGTGCCAATCTCCTTGGATTTTGGTTTCAATATATGCACTGCTACTGTATTACAGTCTAGCCAAGATACCTTCAGGCTTTCAGGAAGGCATGAAATCAGGTATTCATGATTGTGAGGTCAGTCCTTAATTTTTTTTCCTGCTTATTTTCCCTAACCCCCCTGAATCTGCGGGATCCAGAGCTTAAGGAATACCATCTTCTCTTTGCCAGAGTCCTGCACCAACCACTCAAGCAATATGCCCCACGCCAGTTGACTTGCTCGTTGTCGTCAATGCCAACTCAAAATGGGTTACTACAATGGTTGATTAAGAACCTATCCTCTATTTATTGTTAAGAATATTCAACCTTTGATTTTTTTTCCATCCCATTATATTTTTCTAAAGACACAGAATAGAATGTCCTCTGCTAGAAACAGAGTTTGGCCACAATACAACCCTACAATATGCAAGTAACTTGTTAGAAGATATTATAGAAGAGAAGACTCTATTTTAATTGAAAACAAAAAGAGAAAATACCTAAGAATTAACAAGAAAACGTACCGCTATTAAAAAATACAAAAGACAATCTGAGTAAATGGAAAGACATACCACATTTTTAAACAGAAATAGTCAACATTATCAAGATGTCGGTTCTTCATAAGTTAATTTATGAATTTAATGTGATCCAAATACCATCAGGGTTTTCTTTTTTTTCCAATTTGACCAATTCTAAAGTTATCATGAAAAAAAACCAAGATAGGCAAGAAAACTGTAGGAGAACAATGAGGAGCCCTAGCCTTACCATATATTAAAATAGTCCATAGAGTCTTAATTCAAATATTGAGGTACTGGTTCATGAAGAGACAGGCAGTGGAACAGAGTAGACAGTCCCAATACAGACACAAGTATGTATGGAAATTTAGTATTTGATAAAGGTAGCCTCTGAAATCAGTGGGATAAAGATGAATGCTTCACTTCCTGGCATTGGGGCATGGGTAACCATTTGGAAAAGAAATCAAGTTGGGTCCATCCATCATACCATATACCAGGTTAAACTCCAAATGGATTCAAGGTAAAAATGTAAACAACAAAACTATAAAAGTCCTAAAAGAACATATGGGTGAATTCCTTTATAACCCTGGGGTGGGGAAGGCCTTTTTGGTTGCAGCACATAATCCAGAAGCCAGAAAAGAGAATATTCGTAAGAATTGGATACATTATTTAAAAAACAAAAAACTTCTGCATAGCCAAAAATTATAAAGAAAGATAAATGTCAAACTAGGAAAGATATATGCAACTTCTGTCACTGACAAAGAGCAAATCTTCCTACTTAAAACACACACACATACACACACCATAGCTCCTAGAAATTGATAAGGAAAAGACTCACCATTCCAAAGGATTTGGGGGTGAAGCATTGAACAGATAATTCACAGAGAAGGAAATACACATACCTATTAAACGTGAAAAAATGTTTAATCTCACTCGTAAAAGAAATGGAAATTAAAATTACACTGAGATACCATTTTTTACCTCTCATATTGGGGGAGGAAAAAACCCAACAAAATGTTTGATAACACATTCTGATGGCAAACCCCTGGGAAAACAGCCCCAAGTTGCTGAGAGGGCTACAAAATGGTACCACATCTGTGGAGGGGAATTTGACAGTATCTCTCAAGATACACACTCACACACACATACACACACACACACACACACACACACCCTCAGACTCAGCAACTTTAGGGAAGGCATTTACCCAACAGATATACTTGCACACATACAAAATGGCAGTTGTATGAAATAATTCATTACAGCATTGCTCGATATGGCGAAAGATGGGAAATAACCCAAATATCCATCATTAAGGAAACCGATAACTGAGGGCAAGGACTCCCAAACTTGGGTGCTCATTAGAATCATATGGGGATTTTTTTTTTTTTTTAATTTCAAAGTTCAGGTCATACCCCAGACCAATTAAATCAGTCTCTGGAAGGTAGGACACAGATTTCATAGGTTCCCCAAGTGATTCCAACGTACAGACAAGTTTGAGAACCACTAAATTAGGGTTTATCCTTCCAGTGGAGTAATATTTAGTCGTTAAAATAGAGATTTCCATGATATAGTAAGTGAACAAAATAACAAGCAGAACAGTGTGTACAAAAGGTTATTATCTGTGTAAAACGGAGAAATAAAAATACTTGTATTTGGCAAATACTGAAAGCAAAGAATCCCAAGAAGGACGAGTCTGTGCTGTCTTGTAGATCCGCTTCTTTTTTCATTTTTGAGCCCTGTAGTTATTACTTATACCAAAAAATTTCAGTTGATGATAAGAGCTAAAGCAGGGCTAGTTCTTATTATTGAAGGTACTAAGTTTGTCAGTAATAGTGTACCCTTTCCCACCACTAATCTGTATCCATTTGGGAGTATATAGAGGACGGTACACATAATGTGTTACACTGGGCAGACAGGGTCCATGAGTCCCAGGTGGGGGACCCTGGGATTCTCAGAGCACCTGAAACTCCTTGGGTCAAGTGAGGCCACAGAGCTTCATCCTGTCTTCCTCTTGTATGTTTACCAGAGTGTCAGCCTTAGGGTATTTACTGAAGCCCTCCCAAAAAGCTTGTCTTCCCTTTACCTGGACATGTTGCTGAGTGATTTGTTCTCAGTTGACCTTTATTGTGTTCAAAATTTATTTGGAACTTCTGGTATGGGTCAGGTATTTCTGTAGGTATACTGAAGACGTGGTGAGTACAGCAGATGAAAAGTTCCTGTCCTAACTGGAGCTGGTATGCCAGGGACGGGAGAAGACAGGCTCAAAGCCAACAAGTGGATAATCAGATAAGAAGGATGATAGTTAAATCTCATGAAGAAATTAAACAGATCTGTGTGATAGTGGTCAGCAGGTGGGCACGGTGGGGCGACATCTGAGCTGTGACCTGAAGGTTGAGAAGCAGCCAGCCGCTCTTAGACATAGAGGAACCTTCAAGAAGAAAAAGCAGGGGGGCGCCTGGGTGGCTCAGTCGTTGGGCGTCTGCCTTCGGCTCGGGTCATGATCCCAGGGTCCTGGGATCGAGCCCTGCATCGGGCTTCCTGCTCGGCGGGGAGCCTGCTTCTCCCTCTCCCACTCCCCGTGCTGGTGTTCCCTCTCTCGCTGTGTCTCTCTCTGTCAAATAAATAAATAAAATCTTAAAAAAAAAAAAAAAAAAAGATGAAAAAGCAGGGAGGGGCCCTGTGGTGGAGACGAGCCTGCAACACTGCATGTGTCCATCTGGAGACCAGAGTGCACGGGCTCTGCAGATACCTAAGGGCACCACTTTGTGAATCTGCTTTTCTGCCCCTGGTTCTTCCAGCAAATCTTGCCAGTTGTGGTCCTATAGTTACGTCCTGGCAAGAGAGGAGAGGATGCACAGAGGCCTCACTCTGCAGAACGCTCTGGGGGAACAGGGAGTGGGGTGGAGCTTGTGGAAGGTCTGCCCAAGGTAGGAAGTGATTTTTAGGCAGAAGGGGGATTTGCTGAGCAGAGAAGGCAGAAACGGATCTAACTGGCAAAGGAAGCGGCATGAGCAAGAACAGCTGTGTCTGTGGAAGGAGCCTCCGAGGGATGCGCAGGGGCAGAGCTGCCAGGGTCTCTGATCCCGGGGCTTGGGGGGCAGGGGGCGGACATGTTAGCAAGGAGCCAGCAGGAAAACATGAAGAATTGGCCAGGGAGAGGGCGGGCAGGGAGAGGATGAGGACCGCATGCACCTGTTTGGCAAGTCTGGAGTGTGTTTATGGTGGGCCTATATCTCCAGTAGATACACAAGTCAAAATACGACACAGACAGCCCCTGACCTCAGGAAGTTCAGGGTCTACTGAGGTGGACCGGCCCGCAAGCAGAGGCCGAATACAGTGCTGGAAGCTCAGTGGGGTTGACATAAGTGCTACAGACTTCAGAGCAGTTCCGCAGGGACACGGGAAGCGGAGAACAGTGGCCTCTCCCGGGCAGGCAGGGGTAAGGCCTAGAAAGCAGAGGGCACAATCTGAGTGAAGGGTGTGTGTGTGTGGCTGGTGCAGGGACCTGTGACAGGAACAGACTGGCTGGAGGGAAGGGTGCTGGGAAGGAAGGAGACTGCGCACATGTTGTCCGGGGCCAGGCCGGAAGGTCCAAAGGGGACTAATTCCATTCTGCAGGCTTTTTACTTGAAGGGCTGAGAGGTTTCCCCGGGGACTGCTTGGGGTGAGGCTTGACTGGAGCACACAGACACCATAGCCTGGAGGAGAGCATGTGCTTTGGGTGAAGAAGAGGACCCCCCCGCCCCCCGGCCAGTTTGCCCTAAGCTCCATCCTGCAAGGAGTCTTTTGTACCTTGTTTTTTTTTTTTTTTATGCTTTAAACTTTGACCATCTGGCTCCCTGGCCACGGATGACAGCATGGCTTATCATCAGTGTAGAGTCGGTGGGGAGACAAGTGAAGTGGAGATCCGTCCTGGGTCCAGCTCCCTGGTCCCCTTCTCTGGCCTTCCCTGGCCTCCATGGGCACAGACAGGGGCCTCTCTGGAATCTCTCTGGGGAGACTGTTTGTGTCGACCTCTGAGGTGATGATGCACCTCCTGGAGGCAGCCCTGGGAGCTGCCTCGCTTTACAACAGTGCCTCCATGCTGGAAGCTGCAGATTTTCACGCTCTGGTCCCGAGAATGGTGAGGCCAGAATGAGGAGTGGATTGTGATTCAAGTCAGACCAGGTGGGGAATTACCTTCGACTGCGGTATCCTGGGTGAACTACAGCCTCTATGGAAAATGCAAGTTAACCGCTTATTTCTTGTCAAGTGAGCTTAATGCCACCGTCTCAAGTTTCTTTTTATACATGCTGCAGAACACAGGCACCTCCGGGTGAGCCAGCTCGAGAAACTTGCGATGAATCGGTCTAACAGGGGTACCATTGACAGCGTATTGTGTAAGGAAACAATTTTTAGTCCAGGTATTTAAATCAACTTCTGAAAAGCCAGAACTAAAATCTAAGGGTGGGTGGGGGGGTAGGCTGGCAGGAAGGAGGGTCAACTAAATTGGCTCCCACTCCGTTCGGAGAGTTTTTAAACCCAAAGAAGAAGGGGAGTAAGAATCGTGGCAACAAAACCTTAACGGTTTTGCACAGAACAAAAATGATGCGAAGCTGCAAGTCAGCAGTTCTCGCCCAGGGGCTCTAAAGGACGCCCACTCGCGTTTGCTTTTCTGGGCGGCCCCTCGTCGTCTGTCTCCCCGCTGCGGGTTCCTTTTGTCTTGGGTGCTGCCCCCAGCTCGGGGTGAGGGCGAGCGAGCTGGCATCCCTGCGCCCTCCCCGCCGCGGTGGACCAAGGTTGTTTACTACTTTCTACTCCGAGTAGCACGCCAATCACGAGGGCCCGCCCTCCCCGCCGTCCAATCGGCTCATTGGGAAAGTCCACCTTTCTGCGGGGCCTGGGCAGCGACTGGTTGGGGCAGCTGTCAGTCAAGCGGGCATCCCGCAAGGATGCAGCAGGAGTATTAGGGACGCGATCACCAGAGCGGAGGAGGAGTAACCTTCCCCATAAACAAGCGGTGCCCCCCCCAATAAAGCGGGGGGGGGGCGCTTTGAAGCACTACCCAGCCCTGGGGCCCCACTGGAGCGGAGCGGGCTGAGCGCAGAGTCGGGGAATCCCTCCCTCCCTCCCTCCCGCCGCCGCTGCAGTTGTAAACACGTTTCCCTCCATGTCTGTTTTCCCTTCTCTTTAACAGTGGCCATTACAGACTCCTGTTTACCAAAATCCTGTAGGGCAGAAGCATCTTCCCGGGGCCCCGTCCTCCACTGCCCGCGCCTCCCTGCCCTTATTCTGGCCTTTTTCTTTTCCACCTTCTGGTCCGCAGAGTAAAGGAGGCTGGGTTGTGATCAGGCTTGTTTTCCTTTTATTCTTGTCCATGTGGGACAGGTCATGCTTTGTCAACATGCACCATTTTCTGCGGAGATCGTGCTTCCTTTTTAAATTGCGTGCATGGGCTGCATTGATTTTGGTTAGGAACGCTGCAGCCCAAAGAGGCGCCCCTCTGGAAGGGCTGGGTGGTTTTTTGTTGTTGTTGCTGTTTTTGGACACATGGAATGCTATTTTAATTCTGCGTTTTCTTCCAAGATGGGTCTTGAATCCTCTACCCACTGGTAGATTTGAGATATATACACACACACACCCCACCCCGCAAAAAAAAGGGCAGCATTGTGTTGGACTAAATGTTTTTGTACCTTCTTCTGTGATGTGAATCAGGTTTCCCATTTCCAGCTGCACAATGTGGTTGTATTCAGTGTGATAGGGGCGTAGTGGACATGAATTATTTGCGACAGGGCTGCCTGGAAGATGCGGAGCGGAGTTTGCGTGGCCTGGAGCAGCTCCAGTGTCTGAGGCGCCTCTGTTATGTTACACAGGCTCCAAGCAGGAAGCGCCGGCAAAATGGCAAAATACAGCATGTGGCATTCGGTTCAAAAAAAAAAAAAAAAAATGCCCTTTTCTAGGAGCTGCTATTCCATATGACATCCAGTCTCATTTAGCTTTCCTTTTTAAAAGAAAGGAAAAGTTATCTATGAAGGTGGCTTGTTTGGGGTATTTTGTGAGAAGCCTTGTCAAGAAAAAAATGATGATTTTGAGGTTCTGGCTTGCTGAGTGGAGGTTAGGCCTCCTTCGTGTTCTGCATTACAGTCGCAGAGAGAGAAAGTACCGCTTCTTGATTTATAGGTATTGCAGGAATATACCCTGGAGCTGCAACCATGGGGAAGAGATGCAGTTTTTGGCCCATCTCAGCCCTGCAGCCTCTGTACTTTTTCAGCCCTGGGGCTTTGGAGATGCTTCTGGGGAATGAAAAGGGGAAAAGATACATTGCAAGCATAAATGTAAGGAATGGCACGTGGTGGCCAGGATTTGCAAGAGCAGCTTCCAGACCTACTTAAGCCCCAGGAAACATGTCCTATTTCAAGTTAGCCACCACATCTGATTTGGATTTCTCTACCCCCACCCTCCTTTTTCTCCCTCTCTCTCTCTCCCTCTCCGTCTCTCCTTTTCCTCCTCCAGTTGTCCATTTATACTCTCTCCCGGGCTAGGAATATTTTTTTCCAAGATGATCAAATTAACGTAAATCATGGGGTTATTGTTTGAATGGGTTCAACTGTCACTTCATGAGTCGAGAGAAATGGCTCTTCTGAGTCAAGAGGTGACCGCAGGTGAGGGAGAAGGCCAGGGCCGGGCAGAGTTGTGCCTCAGGGCCCTGAAGTTCCTGGTGGCATCATCCTAACACCTTGTGAAGTTATCAACTAAGCAATTGATTGAAGGCAGAACACACTATGAGGAAGTGTGCTAGACTGACTTCTGCTGTGGCTCCTGCACCCCCTCCCCCCATTAGCTCAGTGGAGGGTGGGGGGAGTTTCACCTCTGTGAGCCTCAGTGTCCCCCTGCACAAGATGGGAATAGTGGTGTCTATGTGATATTGTAAGGACTCAAGGAAAAACCTTAAGTGTGCCTGCGTCTGTGCTGGGCCCGGCTTTCCCTCTGTCTCTGGTAAGTCATCTCCTGGCTCGCTCTTTGGTGGCCCTTCACATGAGTCTCCTACTTCTCAGCACGGCATGTTGAGCTCATCTTTTGCTGGGTTCCTGCGTCACCTGCTCTTTTCTGGCCAGGTCAGCCTGCTCGTTTTTCCATGCCAACAGCCTCTACGTGCCAATAAGTCACGTCTGAATAACCAAAGCATGTTTCCCAGCTGGAGAATGCCAGGGCAGGCCAGTCTGGGAGCCAAGTGGCTTTCTCTGGTTCAACTACGTGGGGGAAGCAGAAGAGCCCCAGCTGCTCAGCTCCTGGGTGACCTGAGATACGTTTTGAATCACCTGGTGAATCTCCTGAAGTCACTCCTTTCATCCCCACCCTCATGTCGGGTACCCCCTTTCTGCCGCACATGACTGGACTTTGAGTTCTTTGCCATCTGACTTCAGCCTGCCTTTGCCTCCGCCTCCCCCCCCACTCCCGGCATGTGCCTGTGAGTCTGCCAGCCACCAGACTGCTCAGTGCTCCTGTGACTACATGGAGTCCTCACGTGGCCTTAACTTACCTGGCCTCCCCAGTTCCAGACGGCCCCCGCATAGGCCAGGGCGCCCCATCTTCTAGAACCAACTTCCCAGACTGTCCCTCCTGAGGCCACGCCCCCCCCCACTAGCGCCTCACCTTCTTTTCTTGTGATTCCTGTTGTCCCCACATGTGGGACACTGATGCATTCTTGTGGTATGTCCTCTGTGGTCTTATGTTCACCTTTTACTTCCTGTGTGTCCCCCAGTCCTGGGGAAAGGCAGTGTTATATAATGGCACCCTGGGCTGTGGAGCCAGACACAGCACCTCGGACACATGACTGACCCTCTGGACCCGTCTTTCCTCATCTGTAGAAGGGGGCCATAATACTTTTCCCTTGGGGGAGCTGTAAGGATTAACTGTGCTTGGCGCCGAGTCTGCGCCTAGTAGGCACTCAGTAAGTGTGAGTTATTGTAACTGTTGTTTTTGTTTTTATCAGCCATAGATAGACATTTCACCAACTTTACAAGACCAGTGAGAGAATAACTGAGAATTATGCACAATCACTTAGTAGGGAATCCATTAATGTTCCTTCCACAAGGACAGGCGCCTTTTATTATATGTAGGCTCTTTTGGGTCCCATTCGGCAAACCCTCTGTAAATATTAAAAATAAAATTGCTCTTTCTACGTGTAAATTTCAGAACCTGCTTCTTTATCGATAGTGACTTTTTTTTTTTTTAATGAAAACAAACACTTAATAGGTCAGACCTCTAGAACCTCTAATTTGAGGGAATTGGGGCCAAACAAGAAAGTCTGAGCCCCTGAGTTGTGTGACCAACACCTGGGGCCCAATGGATCCTTACTGAATCATCATCAAGTGTGTTTTTAAAGTAACAGGGCTTGGGGGCAGAAGTTCTGAGTAGTGAGAAAAATGATAACATTTAAAGTGCTGCCAGCTCCTCCCGGTACCATGCAGTTGGCGCCATGCAGCGTGCAGAAGCAAGCGTGAAGGAGCCAAAGCATAAAGCTGCTATATAGGGGGCAGGGTCACTGTGATTCCCCACCGCCACTGTAGGGGAGGGGTGGGGTGTGCTGAGCTCTGCCCCCTCCTATGACCCTAGTACACACCTTCCCCGATGCTGAGTCCCCCTGAACTATTACTGAGCTATATTCAGCAAACATTTGTGGATGCCTACAGGGCATATGCTCTGCCCAACTCCTGGGGTGCAAAGATAACAGAGTCACTCCTTCCATTGCAAGAGTGCCCAGGACCATTGTAGATTTCCTGACCCAAGCAGGAGTTAATTGCACAACCAGGCATTACGAGGGGCGTGATCCGTAATTGTCACCAGGGAGCTTTTCCAACTATATGTCTATAGCTTTGTGACCTTGGACAGGTCACTTCATTTCCCTAAGCCTGGATTTCCTCCTTCTCACAGCAGAGAAGATATCAGAGTGAGGGGCAGATGAGATGGCATGTGTGAAATGCTTAGGGCTATGCCTTTTGCTGCGCCTTTTAGAAGGAGCCATTGCTGAGTATGGAAGATATTGAACCGTAGCATGCATGCTTGCATGAATCAGTCTGCTGAGTTATTTTAAGTTTGCATCTGAAAATAAAGGGTGGATTGCTGTCCAAATATAAAAGAATTGGATCCAGGCTCTAAAAGGATGTTTGCTGTTCTTTAGCAAAATACCATTCTTCTTAAGTTTCATTCAATCATTCCACAAAAATCTGAGCATCTGTTTTGTCCCAGGCACTGTGCTTGTAATGGGTGTACAACAGCAAACAGAACACTTGCTTTCTGTTCATATCAGGCTGACACTTGGACAGGGAATGTAGACGTTAAATAAATAGAAGTGTGACGATGGCCATATAGGGGGAAGCCTGCTGTGTGTTTTAATATTTAACACCTGCTATGTGTGTTAATATTTAAATGTATCTTGGGAAGGTCTTTCCATCTAAAAATAAGGATTTGTCCTTTTGCCTGCAAATAACTCCTTTCTCTATAGACAGTAGGAATCCTGTTCATGTTTTGAGTGAGAGGTTCTGTTGTTTGGGAAGAGAGCAGTTTCACAATTGAAAGTAAGCTGGAGGGGACGCCTGGCTGGCTCAGTCGGTGGAACGGTGGAGTGTGTGACTCTTGATCTCAGGGTCATGAGTTCAAGCCCCACATTGGGTGTGGAGCCTACTTAAAAGAAAAAAAAAAGTAAGCTGGAGATGATGCAGAAGAGACACTATATATTGGGTTTTCCTTGGCTCGTGCATTGAGGTGGTTCAGGGAAAGTGGTTGTGTGCCAGTGGAAAGGTATTTTAAAGAAGCTGCCCCAAAGTGACCCCCAAGTTCAGGTAAACCGTATTGTGTACATCTTTAAAACTAAATGTAAATACCCAAAGCTCACAGCTCTGTTCTTTCATCTGGACCAGAGCTGTCCTATAGAACTTTATGTGATGGTGGAAATGTTCTGTGTCTTCCCTGCCCAGTAAGGTAGCTGCTTAGCCACGTGTGGCAATGGATCACCTGAAATGTGGCTAGTGGGATGAAGAGATGAATTTCAGGTTTTACTTCATTTTCAATTAGTTTACATTTGAATAGCCACTTGCAGCTTGCGGCCACTAGACACTACAGATCTAGACAGAAGATTAACCGACAAAACTCTTTCCTCCTGAAGTATGTGTTTATTTTGATAAGGGTAACTAAGACCTGTACATTTCATTTTCCCTGTCCTATTTACAGCTAATAAAGGGGGCGTACAAATTTTTAAAAATGCAACACAGTTAGACCAGCTGTCTAATTGCACACATCTTCTGAGCTGTTAGCCTTGATTACTGGCAAGTACTGACTACTCCCAATAACCTAGGAACTATAAAACAAGCAAGTCATCTTCTATAACTGAATACCAGTGGGTTTCTTGGTTGAGAGAAAATAATCAGGAAGGTCTTTATGGTTCTATCAAGTGACTGTTGATTCATGGACATTCAAAAAGCTTTTGTAAAAATAAGCTAGATTTTAGAAATTTTGAAACAAAATTGAAACTTTCATCTGAGTTTAAAATTTTAGTGGAGTTTATTTTTATTTCTTCTTTTGGTTCATCTGTGGGTTTTTTTTCCCCCCTCCTCCTTTGTTGTTTCATCAGGTTGGGAGAATAAAGCCCCGCTGGTCAGTTTCAATTTTACTTAAATTCATTTTGTCTTCATTCCTTCTAATCTAGCACAGTCCTGTGTTATATTGAGATCAGAGTGCTTCGGGGAAATGTTGAAATATAAAAACATTTTCATGAAAACATTTCCACTTACATTTAATTTTTCTTCTCAATAGAAAAATATTTCCAACTTAATCCTCCCTCTCCCCTCTTGAAATGAATTGCATACTTTAGAAATAACATCAATCCACCCAAGTACGCAAGGACAATCTCAGCCATTTAATGGAGATATAAAGACTCAGAGCATGGTGAGGTTCCGAGGCACAGACTGCCTTTCAGGATGCTGATAAACACGGGCGAGGCTCTCACGGGGCCCTGGCTTCTCCACACAGCAGCTCTGCAAAGCAATGCAGCACTTAGCTCTGGGCCTGCCACGCAGAAATCTCTCACTCCATCTTAACCCATCCTCATCGTAGAGCTTTATTTTGAACAACTCGTGAGTGTCTGCCAAGGCAATAGATGTTGAAACTTCCTCTTTCCAAACCCCATCTGACATCTGGGACTAGCTATGCTAGAAGGTGTTTGAACACGCCATGGCGTGGTTCACCCCTTTCTTAAGGAAATAATGGCAAGCAAGCCCCTCTCAAGAGCAGACTTCTGCCTTCACGCTGCCCTTTTATTTTGTTGTTGTTCCTTAGTAACTTCAGCTTACTAGTAAGCCCAGCCTCAGGGGAAGGTGAGCCTCTCTTCCAAGGAGAAAGCAAAAACTCATGTCCAATATAGAAACACATCCAGCTTGAGCTCCCCTGCGCTATCATTCCAGTTACAAAGTGCATGAATATTGGAGTCTGTTTGAAAATTACACATTCACCTGCATTAGGATGAGCAACACACAGATTGAGAGCTTACTATACACTGGTCAGGCACATTTCATTTAGTTTTGGCAATAGCCAGTGGGGTAGATCCTACCAACGTTGTTTTGCTGTTGAGCAAATGGAGGCCTGGAAAAAAATAAGTTGTGTACTGTCACGCACCTGGTAGGCAGGAGAGACAGGAACTGAGATATACAAAATTTTAAAATGTGTGCTTTCCGACACTCTATTGCATCTACAACCTTTGCACCCAGACATTAGAGAAAATTTTCGGTCGTATGTTTTCCCCCAAGAAAGAGCTCATTAAAACAAAAATTTCCAGGGGCGCCTGGGTGGTGCAGTCCTTTAGGCATCCAACTCTTGGTTTTGGCTTGGGTTTTCATCTCAAGGTCGTGAGATTGAACCCTGTGTCAGTCCCCCCGCTGAGCATGGAGTCTGCTTGGGACTGTCTCTCCCCCTCCCCAGCACTCTCTCTCTCTAAAATAAATAAACAAAATCTTTAAACAAACCAACAAGCAAAAATTTCCAGTTTTTAAGATTTGCCCTCAAAAGGGGAAAAAACTCGTGGGTCCCTAAAACAATAAGAAAATGAAAAGTAATTTTATTGTATCTAGGTTATCTGATTAAGTTATGGTTTTTGTGACCCTGTAAAATTTTCAAACAATATCAAGATATCTAGAATTTTTCCTTAAAAAAAAAAATGAATCACTACTTAACTATACATGTCACATCCTTCAATGCATTGATTAACTGTAGAGGGATTCAGGTATAGGATGTTATAGCCTAAATATAAGAATGTGTGTGTGTCCTAATGAATTTCCTCAACAAGGAGAAAGAGCTGACAAACTCAGGAATTGTAGTTATGTTGGCCTTTTGTATGGTTAGATTTTTGTGCAGGCAAAGCTGCATGCCTTGGTCGTGGGTACTGGTTCTTCAAGTATTGACTGCTCTTCGATTCCTGTCTGATCGGCCAATTTTGGTTGCTCAGATCCAAAAATAAGTTAAAACTTCTTGGAGACTCAGTACATAGCACTGACTGCGAAAGTCCAAACACTTGTGCAAGCTTTCCTGGTAGAAATGTGGGCACCTTAAATACAAACTAGATTGTGAACTCCATGAGAACAGGAACCTTGCCTCTCACAGCGGTCTCTCCATTGTGCTCAATCAATAATTTGTCAAATGAAAGCATGAATAGACAAAGAAGTACTGTAAAAGCAGAAGGATAGCTGAGACTACCACTGTCATGCACACTGTCATGCTGGAAATCTTTCCAACATAAATTATGTACTTCTTGGCTTTTTACTCTAGTGAATATAATTTAATCATTTCTGGCCAACTTGGGGACATCAGTGAACGTATATTATTGTATTATGCATAATACGGTGATAGCCTCAAGGTGTAGTGGGAGGCAGTTTGCCCTATACTGGAGACTTCTTGTGTTTATTGTGTTCTTATGGTTTGGTTTTATCATTTTTATGTCCCCATTTCTGTTTAATAGACTTACTGCAGTAAGACAAGAAAGCTCTGTCAGCCCCTCTGTAGGTGATTATTTGCTGCGGGTACTTTGAAAATGGATTTCCAGGCTTGTTAGAATTGTATGTAAGAGTAAATAGGCTGTGAGATCTAGCTTCTTTCTGATCCTCAGCCGTGTACCCCAGAAACGTGTATTCACTGGACAGTTGAGTTCTGGAAGGGTGTGGTACACATCTGTGAGAAGTGTTTCTCCTTCACATGATCTTTTTTTTCCTTTTACTTCCCTCTCTCTCTCTCTCCCTGCATCCATGTCTCTGTCTCTGTTTCTCTTCTCTCTCATAATATGACAGTTGCTGGAAGAATTAAAATGAGTAGAACCCATTTATCCACATGGGAGCCACTTGTAGTGGTCAAAAAACATTTTCAAAAGGCATGCAATCCCCATTTCTGTGTCCTAGACCAGTCCTCAGCACCTAGTTTAATGACACAGAATTTTAGATGGGCCCCCCGTATTTCACGTTGAGATAAATATGCTTGAAGAGGCTTTCCCAGTCAGCTTGGTATGGTTCTTCTCTCCCCTGCTGTTAGCTCCCACTCCTGGTCTTTCTCCTTGGCCCACGCTGACCCTGCTAGGGAGACTCCTCCATTCACTCCACTTCCAGTGCTTCTGTACCTCTCTGTTGTCCTTTTAAGAGTTCTCTTGGGCCTCTCCAGCAGTCCCTCCTTCTAGGGGATACCAGCTTTCCACCCTCAACTCCACTGGACACCTCTCCATTGTCACAGGCTCTGCAAGCCAACTTTATTTTGATTTGGGAGGCCACGAGGTATAACAGAACCTGGATCTCGGAATGAAGCCCACCGGCATCCAAGTGCCCCCTTGGCCCCCTGATCTTGGCCGAGTCAGCCCGGTCACGGAGCCTAAATCTCCTGCCTGCAGAAAGGAGTTTGTATGGATTCGGTCAGCGCATTCTCGGTGCAAAGCAGGGGCTTACTCCGCGCCACCTTCCGAACCCTTTCAGTATTATTGCTTCTGTGTGGCACAGGTCGTTACAAGGGCTGACAGCAAATTTCTCATCTTCTCTTGCACACCCTGCCATGCTGGGAACACCCGAGCAAAAATGGTGGCTTTCGCACTTTCATTTTTGGCCTCAATTTTCTATTATTCCCCAATGAGGATCATTTCATTTGAGACCAGTATCTGGGGGGAAGAGAAGTAGATCAAGCTTTTCAGATGAGATTTTAGTGCAATCCTGACAAACTCTTTCTATTGCCTTCGCTACCACATAGTGGTGGTTCGGGAAACTGTAAGGCTTGCAAGTGCTGGGCAATTGCTGCCAGTGGAGTGAAGATTTTGCTGTTGAAGGAATCTGATCCCTTTTCTGCATAACACAAAGAAAGCAGAAGCCCACATTATCTGTAGCAGATGACAGAGTGTATGTCCGGTTCAGAAAAAGACATTTCTCACTACATTTTCAAGCAACAAGGCAGACTTGCTACAGGGCTCTAGGAGAGTCCTACGCAGTGTCCTGGTGTCCATTTTGTTGTTTTCTTTTTGCATTCCTCAACCATCTTACTTCCTACTTCCACCCCATTGGAGGATATTTCAAAGATCAATGAAATGTTAGGCAGTATGTTGGAATGGATAAGGCCCTCGACATGCACACCCAGTCCTCTACCAGCCTCATTTACCCTCTAGCAACAACACTGCTCTAGGAATCATCTATAAAAAATAGAGATTTGCCTTGCTTCCAAATTAGGGGTTTACCTTACATATGAAACTCCGTCAGGGACTTTGTCCGTGAGGGCAGGGTTGTTAGTAACTGGTTCAAGTGGGAAGCACACAAAGTTAAGTCCCTCATTCAGAGTGAGATTTTGGAGTTACCAATGATTGATTGGCATATATCCTGGTAGCTCAGGAGTCTGTTCAGTTGATGGCTATGCTATACTTCCTTTATCTTTATGAACTTTCTGATGACTTTCAGTTTTTAACTTTGCATTTTGAAATCATTTCAGACTTAAAAAAAGGTACAGAAAATACCACGAGTTTCTGAACACCCTTCACCCAACTTCCCCAGACGTCAACAGCTTACTTAACCACCGTAGGTCTATCAAAACCGTAATGTTAACACTGACACAGTACTGTGAATTTCCAGACTGGGTGCAGATTCCATGGGTTTTCTCCACTGATGTCCTTTTTCTGGCCCTACATCAAGCAGAGGATCCCACCTCACATTTGTTGTCCAATCTCTTCAGTTCCCTTGAATCGAGGACGTTTTCTTCAGTCTTCCTTGGTAGCTTTTACCACCTTCACATTTTTGAAGAGCATGGACCGGTTATTTTGTAGAACGTCCTTCTCTTTGTGTTTGCTTGTGATTAATTACAGCAAGACTTAGGTTTTAGCAGGACGATCCCCGAAGTGCCCCCATGCCCTTCCCAGGGCATCCTATCGGGACACACGATGCCCGGATGTTTCATTTCTGATGATGTTAATTTTGATCAGTTGGTTAAGGTGGTCTCTGCAAGTGCCTCCGTTGTTATAGCTCTTAACCTTGGTAATTAGGAAGCATCTTGCAGGGGTAGACACTTGAGACTCTCCTGTTCATACTGTTCCTCATTATTCTTTCACCTCCTAATTTTAACATCCATTACTGTGGTGTTTGCCAAATGGCGATTTTTCTATTTCTGTTTTCTACACTTAGTAATTGGAATTCTACTCGGAGGACTCCATGTATTTTTAAAATGAGGAACATAAAACTTTTTAAATAGCAGTGGCAGCTCCACTTTTTCTGGGAGGACAATTATGAATGACATGAAGCAGAAAAATATGCAGAAGCCTGAGAAATCTGAAATATGAATGTTATTCAAGATGTCGTTACCATATTTCCCTTCAGAGGAGGTGAAGTAGAGGGAGGGAGATCTCAACTGCCCCAAAAAAAGTCCCATTAGTTTTGGTCCTGGCTGCAAGTGTCTCTTGCTTTTGAGGACTAAGAGAACACAGTTGGAAGACTCTCTGGAGCCCAGCCCTGAATGTTTTGGATGGGTTAGGAAGGCTTACGCCACCATAAGAACTTTAATTAATAGTATGAAATTTTATCTCTGAGCTTTTTAAGCTGTAATTGAAAGGAGTGCTCAAGATACGGTTTCTTTCTTTTAGAATATTCACTGTTACTGACATGGCAAACAATTTGGAGGAACCCCCCCCCTTTAATTAAATTTCAGCAGCCCCAAATCAGATTCGTGTGAAGAAATCATTATTTTGAATTCTTTATCACCAAAAGATTAAACTTACTCTTTACTCTTAGAGGTTTTTTCTTTTTTTAATTGGGCTATTTTATTCTCTGATTGTGATCCTACCAATGTGGTTTTTAAAAAATATTCTTTTTACTTATACCTTAAAAGGATGAAAAAGTATTTATATTCCTCAACTATAATACTTTATCAAAGCTCACACATCTATTTGAAAGAACTGTGAATGGCTACATTTTTAAATATCCTACAGTTCATTCCCAGTTTGTAATTTTATCATCACACTCAGGCAAGATCACACTCGGTACGCTAAATTCCTGTGGCCCTCTTTTTTTTTTTTCCCCCCTCACTGCTGTTTGTAACTCCTCACGAATTAAATTTTAGGGGCTTGAAATGTTAACTGTTACATTAGGAAAAGGAAAAAGAACCTCACACCCCCCAAACTCTATGTAGAGGCTCATCAGATTCGGCCAGGGCTCTCACATTTACCAGAGCACGTAGGACTTTTGACGGTAGAACTCATGGTTCTGAATTAGGTAGGACGCTAAATACGAACGGCTTTTAAAGGTGTGGCTGCACAGAACTCGGGATTCCGAGGACTGAGCTGCTTTCGAGTTTGCAGTGCCTTGGCGAACGTTTTAAACTTGGCGGCAGAGCAGAGCGAAATAGGTAACATTTATGCGAGTGTTCTTTCTAGCCCCCAAGCCCAGGGCTGGAAAAAGTTCCAGCGCATCCGTTAAAAGTTACAGCACGTGCTCGTGCGGCCCGGGTTCCGGAGCGGCGCCGCCGCCGCCGCCGCCGCCGCCGCCGCCGCCGCCGCCGCTGCCGCGCGGCAGACCCTCGTGGCGCCCGCGGCAGCCCAGGCAGGCGGAAGGCGGGGCTCGGCAGGCGCGTGCCCGCGCGGGGAGGGCTGGCCGGCCACGTGACCGCGCTCCGGCCACGCCCGCCGCCACCTCACGTGGTCTCCGGACACCATGTGCGAGAGTGGATGGAAAAGGGAGCGGCCGGGTGTGGCGTTCGGGTTTCGGAAGACATGAGCTTCCTGATTTTTTTTTTTTTTTTTTACCCCTTTCTAATTCTTTAATCCCGATAGGCAAAAATGCCAAAAGCATTTCTCATTTATTTCCGATCATGTCATCTAATCCCCTTGGTGGCTCAAGTTTCTTTATGGGAACGTGGTTTCCATCTCGGGGAGTCGATCCCACAGTGCCGGAGCCACGCTGCCTCCCTTGGGACGGGGATGGCTTGGGTTTTCCGAATGTCGATGATCCATTTTATGGCGGGAAAGTAAGCCATTCTAAACCGTTTCCCTATAGACCCTAGTTTCTTCTTAGCGATAATTCAATTTCAATGGAAAACCAGCCGTCCTAAAGTTGGAGGAGGAGGGTGCTCCAACCTCCCACTTCCGCGGCATTGTTGCCGCTTTCGCGCGGCAGGCGGCTCACGGAGTAAAGAACTTGTGTGGGTCCCTCCACATTCGTTGCTCCTGTACTTGTGAGCCGTGCATAATGTGAAAGGAAAATGAAAGATGTAAATAGGTTTGTAAAAAAGACAAACTAATATGGAAGAAGGGCGTGCATTCTCAGATTGAACTTGGGTCTTATTGTTCCCAGCGAACACGCAGTTACGTGCTCCTGTCGGAGGCCGGAGCACATCAAAACCGCCCAGGATGCTCGCGCCCTCCGCGGGAAGGTGCCGCCGTCCCCCACTGCCACCACACGGACACGAGCACCCTCTAAATTTCCTGGCACCCGATAAATGCAGATCCTAACTTAAATCTTCGGCACACTCATTTCTTCCCATTTCGCATGGGAAGTTGAGGTTCTCTTCGGTTTACTTTCTATTCACCTTCATTAAAATGCGGTAAAGCGAAAGGAGTTTATTAATGGAAATCCCAGTATATAGAGAGAATTTATTGAAAAGAAGAAGAGCTGGAAAGATAAAACCTCGTCTTAAAAATCAGAAACAGACCCTCGTTATTATTAATAACTTTGAAAATGGAAATCCAACTTTTGATAAATTATTTCAGCATAGTTTTGGGGACCAGACATTTGGTAGGTAACTCTGTGTCTGGTCATCAATTATAGTGATTTCCTTGCATCAGCTCCAGAAAATCAGAATATTCATGAGCTTTCTGGTCTGACTCAGACCTTCAGGAGCCATGAAATTTTCCTGTTGGGATGAGAGGAAGTGCTGTCGGTGGTTTTGGCAGCTGAATGAAACCAGAAATAGATAAGCAAGACGGAGGGGTGATGTCCATTTGTTTGGTTCTATCATCCTGCTTTTAATTTGTGAAAGTTAGGGTTTTAAAAATCATATTAAACCTGTGATCCTTTTTAGAATTCACGGAGTATGTTGAGGAAGTGGTTTTGTTTTTGTGAGTTTGTTTAAACAAATGACTGAGGGTTTTGTTTTTCGCTGTGTCTGGCCAAGCAGCATTGCTACACTTTTTTAAATTCATGAAAAACTGACCAGTGAGTCTGTTCTTTAGCACTCCTCTCCTTTTGTGATGGGAAGACAAGGAGGCAGACACCAATGGCGCCTCTCACAATGGAGGTTTGTTTGTTTATTTTTTAATTTAATGGAGGGATTGTAGATGGCTTAAAATTTCCTTGTGCCAGGACAGAGAAGGGAGGGGGGTGGGAGAATAATTAGCCCATTCTAAACAACTTTAGCAATAGATGATCCATAGGCATTAACTTTCGACAGCAACAGAAGCCTCTTTCTGGACCTCATCCTGTGATGTTTTAAACAAGTTTGATCTTGTTTAATTAAAATCTTTCTTAAAGGCAAAAATGCACAGAGGTCATTTTTTTAAAAATTTCAGTTATGTACTAATAAAGATGGCAATTTATAATTTTCTGTTGAAATACGTGGGAAGCCCATCCCTCACCCCCAGTCCCTGAAATACCAGGACTCCCGTGCCTGTTCTAAGAGCCCCTTCTCAGGCACTCCTGCCTTGCACACACCCTCCCATTCCGTGGTCCACTCAGCTGGGAGTATCCTTGTCCTCCTGATGTGTATCTTTTAGGACATGAATCTTTACCTTGAATTATTTATCTATATGTAGAGTGCCCGGCATTGTCTTCCAGACAGGTGCGTCCAGGTGTTAAATAAACAAATATTTAATCCAGAAGAATTTACAAAAAGAAGAGCTCTTTGTATTTTTTTTAAAAAGCCATTGTTATTAAACACTGTGTTTGGAGCGGTACGAATTCTGTGCTCTCCTAATTTGTGTGAATTATGCCATTTAAAGCAGAAATCATTGAGAAATATTTTAATGTTAGGTTAAGCACAGGAGTGAAGTTCCCACTTTTTTATGTCGTCAAATTCATTGCTTTTTGGTCCTTTGGGATGATGCCAAATAACCCTGACCAATCTTTAAGGCACAGAAATGAGCCTCATGTGGTCTTGGAGTCGAGCTACTGGTATCCGGTACTTGTCTTCTGCTTATCATCTGTCTCCCTGGTAAGTCACAGCCTCTTTGGTCCTCCGTCTCCTCATCAGTGAAATACTGCTGATTCCTTTCTCTGACTTACGAGAGTAGCTTATGAGAATTACGGTAGAAAAGTCTATGGCAGGTGCACATGCACTGTACCGTACTGGATGGAAGCATGGATCCTGGAGTTCTCTCGCTTGGTTGGAATTTCTACCTCTGCCTCCTTCAAGCCATGTGACTCTGGGAAGCCCCTCTCTCTGTACCTCAGGCTCTGGTTCAGAGGATGGGAAAATAGGCTCTCCTCCTTGGAGTTGTGGAGATTAAATCAGACAGTGCATGCCAAGTACACGTAGCAGTGAGTGTCCCATATATGGTAGGTGCCTTAATATAGCGATAACAAACATTCGTTGTTTTTCTTCCCATCTAGTACCTTCAGCTTTTACTTCTGTCCAAGCCTTGAGAGAGAGAGAGAGAATTGTTACATTAAAGAAGTTTTAGTCTGCGCAAAAGCAAGTATGACCTGAAAGAAGGCTGGGGCTTGGTGTTGGTCAGATGATTTCTTTGGTTATTCTCGGGGAAAACCAGCCAAGCAATGAAGTCAGAGGACTATGGTTCATTTTATTCCTCATCACCCAAAAGTAGCTTCTCTGATTTTTCTCATTTTTTTCTCCTTTTTAGGACGGGGCAAGGAGAGTAGTTTTTCATATTACTCTTGTCATCATTGTTATTTAATAACAATTCACTATCAGAACATAGAAAGTATTTATCCTACAGGAAACTCCCTTCTGTTACTCACTTACTTGCTTTCAATTTATACTTTGTCTAATGCCAAAGAGAATCTGAGGCAGATTCCAATTAAAAACAAAAGAACAAAACAAAACAAAAAAAACCCTGGATGACATGGGACCTGAACAGCCAAGTCAGCAAGATAATCCAACCAAACCATGCTAGAAGGACGATTAGTCTTGGAATCTGGTTCCTCTGGGATTCTTCGCAGCAAGAATTTCCCCAAGGCAAAGAGGAAATACAGTAAAATCTGCCCGTATATACATACAAAGCACCCATACACATTTTATATAAAATTCAAGGCATTTGCTTTTGGAAAGTTTGCAGAAGTAGTAGTCCAGGGTTAAAGTAGCATCTGACTCCACCAGTAATTGTAAGACGCTCTGGAAGGAGCTGTGAGGCAAATAAAAATAAGGAATGGTACCCCTGTCCTTGAAGAGCTTACAGTTGTGTAGGAAACCATGAGTCCTAGAACCATTATACACTAAGCAGCCACAGTGGACCACGTTCTGGGCAGGGCCCTGGGAATACAGTGAGGAAAAAAACAGAGGATTCCTGCCCCGGTGCCTTGTACACCAGTGGAAGAAAGAGAAAGAGGCATTAAACATAATTAAATCCCTTTTTTTTTTTTTAAGTAAGCTCCACGCCTAGTGTGGAGCCCAACGCAGGGCTTGAACTCACAACCCTGAGATCAAGACCTGAGCTGAGATCAAGACTCAGACACTCAACTGACTGAGCCACCCAGGCGCCCCAAGTCTTATTTTTTTAATTGTGGCATAATACATATATCATAAAATTTAACATCTTAACCATTTTTAAATATACGGTTCAGTGGCACTAAGTACATTCCCATTGTGCAACCATCACCACCATCCATCTCCAAAACTCTTTCATCTTGCACAACTGAAACTTTGTATCTATTAAATAATAACTCCCCCTCCCCTCCAGAAAAAAAAAAAAACAAAAACAAACTTTGATTGTGAATGTGGTCAGTGCTTTGAGGGAGATGAAGAGGACCCTGTGACATAAAATGATGGGACAGCAGGAAGGGCTCCCACCCAGAGATGGGGGTGAGGAGAGGCCTTTGGGGGTGAAGACAGTCACCCCGCACTAAAGGCTGGGGAGGCAGATCAAGAGTAGATTCTGTCTCCCTTCTGTCTCACCCCGGAGTCCACATTCTCCTCTAATGGGAATACTGCCTGCTCTCATGCCATGTCTCTAAAACAGAAGATGAAGTATAAGCCAGGCAGAAGGAACAGCATGTGTGATGGCTCAGTGTCACGGCACAGTCCGCCTTCTCCCAGGAAAAAAAAAAAAAAAAAAAAAAGGAGCCAGTGTGGTTGGAGCTGGGGCCAGGAGGGTGAAAAGTTTTCGTTTAGCATGTGTATGGATGTTTGTGTATCCTCATGATGATTCAGTAGAATCATCCTCACCGTGTCCTAAACTAGCACGGTCCGTCTGCAGCTCTTTAGTAACCTGGCGTACAAACTCACCACGGCTTCTCAGAACTCAAAAATCCTTCCTGGCTGGCTGAACAACTGCATCTTCCTTGACACAGGCCCAGAGCGGGGAGGTCTGAGAAGAGCAGGTGGTCGGCGTACTCCTCGCAGCCCGCTTCCCATCCCAGTGGCGTGGAGTGGTGGCATCAGGATGAGGGAATGTCCCTGTGGCACGGGCCCCCAGGAGCATTCTGTGTGTGTGTGTGAAGCAAGAGCAGTGGGTTCTAGATAGGGAGGTGCAGGTGGCATGAGAACTGGACAGTCTGACGGCTGCTCTAGCCAGCTGGCTGTCCTTCTCCTCCCCACGAGGAGGAGCCAGCCTGGGGTGCCGTGCACAGAGCCAAGGTTTTTTTCAAACAGCTTTGCACATGTTCTCGGTTGCAGCTCAGAGGTCTAACCCGCGGATCCTGCAAGAGATTCCTTTGACCTGAAAAATCATAATGGCAGTTAGTTTTACTTAGCTCTCAAACCGGCCTCTGAGTGGTTCCTGTAGAACTCCTAAATTTGAGTAGCCTATGAACTTGACAGCAGAAACTAGTGGGAGAGCCCTTTTGAATTGTTTGAACACTGTCCATTTATTTGAGCGTTGATGACAGTTGGTGATACCTATCCCAAATTTTGGCAGCACCATGTTAGTCTCCCCGCCACCTTAGCCCAGTAATGAACAAGGGAGGTGCTTCTTTACTTCTTTATTGTTGGTAGGGAGTTGTTTCATTACCCTAGAGGAAGGAAGCTTGTAGTTACCTTTGCTGCAGAGAACCTTCATCTCACCCATGTAAAAGGTGAATAAAGTTATTTAGGAGAAAATTGTATTGGGAATTTTTTTGTCTTTTTGAAGAGCTGAGTGAAGTCTTTGGAAACACAGAAAATTCTTTTTCTCGTCTAGAAAGAGCTTACTGCCTGGTGGAAGTTGAAGGTTTAACTTCCATGCTGTGAAGTCTTTCTTGGCAGGCTTTAGAAAGTAATCTGCCCCTGGCTCTCCCCAAACCTCCCCATCCTCCCGCCTGCAGCTTGAGGACCCCTCAAAATAGTAACCGAAATTATAACCAACCTTCAGATGATGAGGTCTTGGGTAGGTTACTGCCCACCTTGCACTAAGTGAGGATTATTTCAGAGCAAATGTATTTACGAACAGCACTAAAAAACTGGAATTAGAATGCCAAGCCAATCTGAAATTTATAATATTTTTATTTGTTTAAGCAGAGGTGAAATCTGAAATATTTTAGAATCCTGTCTCTTGGTTTTCTTTTCTTTTTCTTTCTTAGCCACATACCTCTCCCCCTGAAACGAAGTCTTGTGTGTGTCCCGATATACAAAACCAATCAGGAACATGGCTCTTGGTCTCTCCCTTTGCCCTTCCCAGTATGTGATGGCCCATAAGGCACCTCCAGGGGCATTAGATAGAGGCCACTGGGTCACAGAGCGAGACTGGTTATCTCTCTTACCCCACGCACACATCAGCTGAGCAGGCAAGATGGTTGGCAGAGCCAGGCCTAGAACCCTAGGACCTTAAAATCCAGTCTAAGGATCAAATAATAATAGCTAATATTTAGAGAGGGTCCATGACATGCCAGGAAAAATATTCTGTATAGTTACATGGTTTATCACATTTAATCTTGCACTGATAGCACGGGTGGTATTATCTGTCTTATACGTACACAGAGGAAACCGAGTCCCTTTGTCACACAGCAGAGCTGGGTGACATAAACTCCCTTCTGTCTCACCCCGGAGTCCACATTCTCCTCTAATGGGAATACTGCCTGCTCTCATGCCATGTCTCTAAAACAGAAGATGAACTTAAGCATCTCAAGATTTTTTAAACGCTTGACTCTCCCTAAAACTACTTTCTCTTTTTAAAAGTAGACAGACAGACAGACATGACTTGGGCCCTTAAAAATGTGGCCAGGGTGGCACATAAATGGGCATAGGCTATTTCTAAATTGTCGCTTTAAATTTTGCCAGCGCAGCTTCTAGGCTGGTAGTTTTGTTTGCTTTTTAATATAGTTTTGACGCTGTTTATGTGCAGAGGAATGCTACCGTCCCTCCTCCTTGAAGGCAAGCCTGGGATATCCGGGGCCACATCAGAGGATGTGCACCCAGAAGGCGGCGGGAGGGAGGGAGGTAAATGATAGCGTTCGAGGGCTTGTTGATTTTTTGCATATCTCCCAAACATGTATTCATGTGTTTATCCGGAAGCTAAGACACCTTAGCGTTTCCCACTTTTTCCTGTTTGTTCTCTTTCTTCAGTCTCCTTGATACTTCTTTCAAAATTATCTCTAGTAAATCCTAAGACCCAGTTAAAGACTTATCTTTAGATAAATTGATTTCTACGCATGATGACCATCATTGTCCAGTGTAAGATTTGGAGGACAATCCCAGATAAAGGAAATAGGATCACTGTCTGTTTTCCCCGGGTTGTTTAACATGTGTGCCAATTTGCAGATTGTTTGTATTAATCAAAAAAGCAAAACATGCCCCTCCCAAAGGGACAAAGACACGTGTCCCCTGCACCTCTGCCCCCAAATGCACCGTGAGACTTGAAAGTGAGCCAGGATTGGAAAATACTGGATTGGGATAATGTTATTTTTTTAAACACCTGGCTAATTTAATACAAAGTGTTTACACTTCATTTTGCTGGCAGTGGATGTACTCTGTAGGTGGTGGAAGATTTCCTGTTAAGTTTTGCAAGTTCCAAGGGAGGAGAGTTACAATATGTACCCTCTGTGGTCACGGCCTCATGAAGGGTGATTTCTTAATCCCCTATTGTTACATGTGTAGGTGAACGGTGGGTATTGCCGAAGGTGTACTTTCAACTCCTGGACCATTGCAAGTTCACGGTCACACTAATGAAAATAAGTAGGAGTGGTCTTTTCAGGAATTCTAAATCTCGAGTCTTGCAGAAAGATCATCTTTTCCCTAAATGTGTGCCCCGGTCAGAATTGCCAGCTACAATACCTCGTGGGTGAAGCGGATATTTTGAGCATGACTGAGCTTATTAAGAGCCGGAGGCACTTCCTCTACTGGGGTTTAGAAATTTCAAAGGATGGGGGTTGGGGTGGAGGAATTATGGCAGGCACTACAGAGAGGGCAGGAGGATGGAAGCAACAGGTTCCAAATGTATTCACTGAGCTCCTGCAGAGCACAGGGTGGGCTGGGAATGTGAATTTAGAGGAAGATAAGGTTTGCCCATCTGCAGCAGGAAGAAGTGGGGGGGGGGGGGATGTAGGCACTGTTATTTAGATGGGGGTGAGGGGTACAATTGAGGTCGGAGTGCATTTAATAGGCTTTACTTAGACCACGAGAGATAAGTTTGTGGAGTAGGGACAGGTGCAGTTGGAAGGAAAATACCTTGAATAGGCAGGTTCAGAATTGGAAAATGGGGGAAAATAATCCATCTCAAAATTTACAACCTCGGGGCACCCAGCCGGCTCAGTCGGTGAAGCGGGCGCCTCTTGGTCTCGAGGTTGTGAGTTTGAGCCCCACATTGGGTGTAGAGATTACTTTTAAAAAAGAAGTTTAAAAAAAAAATTTGCCAACCGTGCCAAAGGGGATGTGTGAGTGGGTTGTCCTGAAAGGAGTCTTGTGGTCTTAGAGGTCTGAGAGATGCCTCTTTTTGCAGTAGAGTAGGGCCTGGGAACAGCACATCACGGTATGGCAGGGGCCCTGGGCTCGGAGCTCCGGAGACCCGGGTACTGGGCCCAGCTCTCCTGTGTGGTGTGACTCTCAGAGCTTCCTTTGCGTTTCCTTTTCTGTGCATGCCAAGTGAAGGCGAAGACGTTCGACTGGATGGCCTGTTCCTGGGTTGCTTTCAGCTCCAGACAACGATGTCTCTCTCGTTGGGGCTTTCATCTCCTTTCAGAGATGCTCCCAGCTAGGCAATGAAGCATGACAAAGGCAGGCAGCCCCGCTTGGGGGTGGAGTGTGGCCTTAGGTGAGAGGTTCTCCTGGGTGAATGGGAAACCAAGAAGCCTTTTCCTTCTTCAGGGCACTCCACTTAGCAAGCATTGCACAGAGCCTGGCTCAAGCTGCAGTGAACGAATGCTGACTTCAGTCTTTACCCTGGGTTTCAGGTCACTCTGATTGTTTGCAAAACATGTTCTTTTTTTGTCCCTTGCCAGTACTTGTTCTCTCTGTAAGACACAAACAGGTCCGGAGGGATTCTGTGCGCCGATTTGCAGCAGAGCGTTGGGACTCCCGCACCCTGGCCTCCGAGGCCCTCTGGCTCGGAATGAGGATGCCCCAGGAACTCAGGAGACAGATGTGACATCGAGTTCAAGGAAGTTACCACGGAGCTTATTCCTTTGAAGGACAAAGAAGAGATAACTCTTTAACGTTTTCAGATCCCTGTCTTCAGTTTCTTCAAGTTCAGGGTTTTGGATAGATTTTTGAAGAAGAGCTTTGTACTTGAGAGTGTTCCTTTTCTTTTCTCTCTCTCTCTCTCTTTTTAAAGCAACTTAGCCAGTTTGGGGTTTTCAGTGTTTCGGGAAAGGGTTAAAAAGTTGACTTGTGAAGCACAGTCACGTGTTTTAGAAGTTGCTGTCTTCCTGATCCCTTCATTTTCGCAAGTAAACCTTATATATACACTCTCGTGGTATGCCAAACATGTGGCTTCGCGGGCACACTCATACTCACTGGGGCTTGAGTGCAATTGGACCCCTTTATGTTTATGAACTTTTTGTGCAAATTGCCTCAGTCTTCAAGCCAAGGATGGAAAGAAAGAATGATTCTTGGATGTGGTTTCCAAGTTTGGAACCTCATTTGTGTTTTGCACGTTAGAGCTGCCCTGCTTGTTTTTTTGTTTTGTTTTGTTTTAATAAAATTAGCCCTGGGCGCCTGGGTGGCTCAGTTGGTTAAGCGACTGCCTTTGGCTCAGGTCATGATCCTGGAGTCCCAGGATCGAGTCCCGCATCGGGCTCCTTGCTCAGCAGGGAGTCTGCTTCTCCCTCTGACCCTCCCCCCTCTCATGCTCTCTATCTTATTCTCTCTCAAATAAATAAATAAAATCTTTCAAAAAAATAAAAAAATAAAATAAAATAAAATTAGCCCTAAGTGTTAAGTTCTTCCATCTCTCAAAGAAAATTCCTTCGAAGCCTGAAAATCAGACTGTGGTATATAACAGAGAGAGCTTGGGAGGCAGTGAAAAGATAAAGATGTGGGGTGGGGGAGAATTTGCTCAGACAGGAAGGGGAGAGAGAACCACCTGTCTCCCAGCACACGCTGGGTTTGCTGCCCATCATCCCTTCAGCCTGGCCCGCAGTGGTCAGGTCATTTGCCATGATTGACAGGCCCATGAGTGGCAGTGTCTGAAGGGGAAAGCCCCTGAACTTTGCACCCTGCTTTTCAGAGCTAACAGTGAGGCCTTGCCATATTTTGCTTCACATTCCAGTTTTCTTAGAACCCTAAGTGATGTTGGACCTGCAGCAATACAATTCACTTTATAATTTGGATAGTACTCTGGGAAAAAGCTGACTATCTAAAACCAGAAATGATACTAGATATTTAATGGTTCAGAGATCAAATAGAAATATGCTCTCGGAGGTTTCCTATTTAATTGGAAAAAGCAGAAGGTACCTGGGAGCCCATCTCCATGGGGTTTTTACAACTGAAACACACTCTTTCAACTAGCATTTTACACATGAGAGGCCTAGTTAGCACTTCAGCTCAACCCAGTTTTATCGATCACTTACCAAAAAACCCCATAAACCAAGAAATTCAACTACGAGGGTTAAAAAATATTTTTTTAAAGTTGGACGAAGGGGAGTCTTCAACTTGGAATCAACCTTTCCAAAGTATAGAGTCAAGATTTTTCCCCACACTAGGGACTCCTGGGTGGTTCAGTCAGTTAAGCGTCTGCCTTCGGCTCGGGTCATGATCTCAGGGTCCTGGGTTCGAGCCCCGCATCAGGCTCCCTGCTCAGCGGGGAGTCTGCTTCTGCCTCTGCCTCTGCCTCTGCCCCTTTCCTCCCCCTGCTCCTGCTGTCTCTCCCTGTCTCTTTCAAATAAATATATAAAATCTTTAAAAAAAAGAAAAAGATTTTTCCCCACATGAAACTGACAAAAATGATAATTTCCAATAGGACTGGATTTATATCGCCAAGATGGGATTTTAGCACTTTTTAATGCTTTCTGGCAAGGGTGATAACATTTTTATCAAAACTATTGCCTCCCCCAACCACCACCACCACCAGCACCCACAACCATAAAAAACTAAACAAAATCAAATATAAACCAACGGAATTCTGTGGGAATGACAAGGTATTTTTGGCTTGGGTGTCTTTGTTTTGGTTTTTTTTTTTTTTTTTTTTTAGATTTTGTATGTGCATAATAATCTTTGCAAGGACATCCCAACATTCTACATTTGTATGTTTTTCAAGGCACTTTTGAATCATCAACTAGATTAAATGAAAGTTTGATGAAATTTTGTGGGTGTAGGTGTTCTGTGGGTCAGTTGTCTGGGACTGGTCCTCAGAAGGTTTATGTGGTAATTCTGTGAACCAGAAGGTATGATCATCTGGGACACCCGGTTCCCCTTCTTTCCCGATAACAGAGCTTACTGTACTTGGGAAGTCTAGTGCATCTTCTGTGATTTTTCCACAGTAGTAAAAATACTTTAACTTTGGGAAACGGGGCCAGCAATCAGATTATATCGTGGAAAAGAATAACGTGGTGTTGTAGCATAACATATGCTCTAAAATAGATGTTTACAAGTCCAAAAGTGCGCCGTCGGGAAATAACAGGATCAAAGGAGAAAAAAGCAGAGAAGCTGGAGAGGTAAAATGATTAAAAGCCTACTGTTACTACCCATGCTCCTCAGGTAGATTCCATTACAGAAGGAGAGAGCATTTTTCTCTCAAGCCACCTAAAAAAATTTTTTTCAAGGTACAGCACTGTGTTTATTTATTTTTTTTATTTTTTATTTTTTTTAAAGATTTTATTTATTTACTTGAGACAGAGAGAATGAGAGAGAGCACATGAGAGGGGGGAGGGTCAGAGGGAGAAGCAGGCTCCTTGCTGAGCAGGGAGCCCGATGCGGGACTCGATCCAGGGACTCCAGGATCATGACCTGAGCCGAAGGCAGTCGCTTAACCAACTGAGCCACCCAGGCGCCCACAGCACTGTGTTTAAAAAGCATATGCATCTTTGGGGCACCTGGGTGGCTCAGTCAGTTAGCCATCCAACTCTTGATTCCGACTCAGGTCATGATCTCGGGCTCCGTGCTGGGCGTCGGGCTCCATGCTGGGCGTGGAGCCTGCTTCGGATTCTCTCTCTCCCTCTCCTTCTGTCCCTCCCCTCTCCGCTGTCTCAAAAAAGTAAAAATAAAAAATAAGATGAGAAGCATGTAAATCTTGAAGGGCTCAAATTTAAATAATCAGTAAAAACTTTATCTCCCAAGAAACTGGACCAAAGACATTGAAAGACAGTTAATTCAAGAGGTACTGCAAATGACCAAGAAATGGGATGGGGGAGGAGGGACGCAAAAAACCCAACCTCACTGGCAGCCCCAGAACTTAGATGAGATACCTATTTCTCCTTCTGACATTAGGAAAGAAAGAAAATTTTCTTTAGGGGTTTAGGGGCCATTTTCCCTTTCCTTTTACAAGATGTGCCACTTTTGAGGCTGTCTCAAACAATGTGCTGGGGTCTCTGGAAGCATTTTCCAAAAGAGGACCCTGAGAGGACTTTGCAGAATTGTGAGGTCTTCAGCTAGGTGTGTGTCGTCCCAAGGAGGCAGCTTCGGAAGAGCTGTTCGTGCTTATTTGTTCCACACCTGTGAGGAGGCTGCACCATGATGCAATAGTATACGGGTGTGCATGCACACATGTAAATGCCACACATACTGTAGAAATCGACCTCCGCAGGTGCTTCACGCATTTGTCACCGTGTCCTGGTTAAATGGTTCACTTGTTGACGAGTTTTGTCCAAAACATGGCCTGTTGGTCTCTGAAGCATAGTTTCCCTGCAAGTGGTTACGTTCAGTGAATTCACTTAAATGACGTTGATGTCAGTGTTTATGTATGTGGAAAGGAACTTTTGCATGGGGTGTTGCAGCACCTTTTGGACGGACAGTATCTACCAAAATGAGTAGGAAGAAGTGATATGTGTAACCACAGCTTTATAGCATGGAGCTCCTCACGGGTATGTGCAATAAACAATGTATCAGGAGCATTGATAACTTGGTCAACGCCAGTAGGGCATGCAATTGCCCAGAAATGGGCCCTAACACCGGTTTTAAGAGCTGTAGCCAAAACCACAAAGCTGGAGGCCTCTCCCTCCGAGCTTGGCCTCCGCTTGGACAAAACAGCCCCCAATTTGTCCCTACGGGACACAGGCCTGCCTTGTTAGGAAATCAGCAAAGTTTAGGAGCCCACAATACCTCACATAACTCTGTGTACAGTAACAGGGAGTGGAAATAGGGCTGTAAGCACGAACAACCAGACAAGTTATAAATATAGAATACTCTCTCAATTCCACTTTAGTTAGTCATGGAGGGACAGTGTGAGTTTTATAAACTTATAAGGAATATACAAACAGTTCCAAATTTAAAATAACTTGGAGTAATTTTTAAGTGTGTGAAAAGAATATTTTTTCCACCCTGTCCATTTAAGCATCTGTGATGGGCAATAGTAAGTGATGGGTGTCTTTATGGGCTCATGCCTGGCGGTTACAGCGCTGGGGAAGGGTTTCAAAAGAATCACCCATTTGACAGTGAAAGACTCACACACACACACACACACACACACACAAAAGATGGAGGTTGGGGGTGTGAGTTATGTAAGAGGCAGACGCTTGGTGTTCCCACGGTGAGAAGCAGGTATGGGCTGTTCTTGGCATAGTCTTCCTCGCCCCCTGAAGTCTTCCCCCCTTTTCCTTGATTTTTTTTTCCCATTGAAACTGTCTCTCCCAAAATTTGTATGTAGGCTTTGAATATGAGTTTATTTTTAAAAAGACTTATTTAGGGGCGCCTGGGTGGCTCAGTCATTGGGCGTCTGCCTTCGGCTCAGGTCATGATCCCCGGGGTCCTGGGATTGAGCCCCGCATCGGGCTCCCCGCTCTGCAGGAAGCCTGCTTCTCCCTCTCCCACTCCCCCTGCTTGTGTTCCCTCTCTCGCTGTGTCTCTCTCTGTCAAATAAATAAATAAAAATCTTAAAAAAAAAAAAGATTTATTTATTTATGGGGGGGAGGGGCAAAGGGGGAGGGAGAGAGAGAATCTTCAGCAGACTCCCCACTGAGCACAGAGCCTGCTGCTGGGCCTCAATCTCACGACCCTGAGATCATGACCTGAGCCAAAATCAAGAGTCAGACACTTAACGGACTGAGCCACCCAGGCGCCCCTCGATTTGTACACTTTAAATGGGTGAATTGTGTGTGAGTTATATCTCAATAAAGCTGTTACAAAAAAATGTGTAAAGGAAGAAAAAAAAATCACATAGCCCACAAAAACCAAAACCAGCTCAGCCAGAGGAGGATTCCTGATCTGCCTTCTACTCCTCGCTTAGTTTTGGTATTCCTTGTGATTCTGCATTGTATCTTTCAACCAATGGATGCTTTTTCTTTAGTCTTATTAGTTAGCACTAGAAAGTTTTACTTAGTAATGATGCTATCTGTAACTTTCCTCCTTTGGGGTTTCTTGCTTGCTTTTTTTTTCTTTTTTTTTTTTTCTCCCCGTTTTCCCCCATGCTCTGCCCAGCACAACTTCTTGGATCTTGGAGACTTAAGTGACCCAATGGGCACTGTCTGTAGATGATTATTTCTTTTGCTCATTAATGAAATATTCACAGATGCATTCAGTAGCCAGTATGAAATGTTTTCCCAGACCTCTTGGCTTACCTTGTGTACTAGACAGTGAGGTCTAGTCTCGGAGCTTGACTATTTCTTATTTGTGTAAGCCTTGATTATATGTGTTTATGTGCCCGACCTAGGGGAAGGCATAGAACTGTTTGTTTGTTTTTTTCTTCCTCCTCCATGACCAAATTTTCAGTCTTGCTGAGACAGATGAATGGGTGAAGAAAATGAACTCTGGTTATCTACTCTCATGAGTAAGACTTATTTGTCTGACATGGGTTCTGCAGGTCACGGAGCTCCCTGGGCCTTGCTGGTCTGGCTTCCCGATAGCACAGTCATGTATATAGAGTTGCATTTGCACCATAGAACATGTGCTAACTCAGTGCCTTCCCCGGTAGGAGCTGCTGCTTCCATGTTGCAACTTGAGCAGTGACATTTAATGATAAACCAGACAGGGCTCAGCCTTGCAAACTTGTGATGGAAAAAAGGTCCTTGAGGATTCTATTTGCTATAACTCAATAAACAAAGAAGGCTTAGTGGGCACACGTTATCTCCTTAATATCACCTGGACGCTTGCCCCTTTTCCAGCGTGTCATGTTTCATGGATTTTGTCCTTCCTTCTGACTGTTACACCTCAGGGCGGAAAAAAAGGGTGCTAGGACTTGTGATTTATATATATTTTTCCTGATGGATGCATGCTTAAAAAGAAAAGTGGCATGAGAAGGACACCTTAGCCCTTTCCTTGTAGACGACAGACCAGCTGAAACATCGTGCCACCACGGGACAGAGTGGGTAAAGAGGCTGCCACCCCCTGTCTGGCAGATCTAGGTTTCAAGCCCACGTTTACAGCTTAACAATGATTAAAGTGGACCGTTAATAGCCCTCGACAATGATTAAATCTCTGTGCCTCCACTCGGTCATTTACAAATGAGGATGATGATACCCCGTGTGATTGCTAGGAAGATTACATTAATGTATATAAGGTACTGAATGGGTTGTCAAGCATGTGGAAAATACCCCCATGAACGTTAACTTTATGTTAACAGAGAGACCTGTATTCAGATCAAAGTTGCATCCATATAGGAGAGACCCAAACCATTACTGTGAAAAAGAAGACAGGAGTTTTTGGCAATGAGAAGCTCAGAATGAGCTGTCTCAGTGTGATGATGATAGTTATTTTAGAGATCATGCAGAGATCACCCCAAGCATACTGCCTTGGTCATGGAAGACCACCGTGGGTCTCCTAGTCCCCTCGTATTCCACACCATCCCAACTACTTCTGCTGTGTTAAGAGTAGGTTTGGGGGCAGGTGTTTAGAAGCGATGGTATTAATGTGTGTTGCATGAGCTATGACTGAGGAAGGCACTCGGAGGGAGCCCAGGATAACTGTCTCAGAATTTTGAGCCTGTGTATTTGAAAGTCTGACCTGTAAAGAAGAGAGCCTCTACTTCCCCTGAGTATCAGACAAACTGAATGCGGCCTGGGGAGCGTGCCAGGGAAGAAAAGGTGTTCTTGTTGGGTGGAAAGAACAACTTGGTCAAAGTTGCTGCCACCTGGCAGTTGGAATAACACTTTCTCTAAGGTAACCAACCCCCTAGACATTGCTTGAAGGCTCACCTAGGTTTTTGTAGAGAAGTATCTGAGACCAGCATGAGATGTGCTTGACCTTGAAACTACCTTTCCCCTCTAAGACCCTGTGCTTGGATGACAGGGGTGAACATGACTGTGTAAGTACTTGTTGCTTCTAGACTGAAGACAGATCTTACAGCCCTCAGAGCTTCTGCTATTGCATGTTCCGAAGCAGGATAGAGTGGAAGGTTAAAGAAGACAGTTACCTGGGGAGCTGGGGGGGTGGGGGAGGAGGGGGTGGTGAGGAGCAGAAGTCTGTAACTTCTTGCCCACCCTCTACAAACCTCAGTATTTCAGAAAGTTCAGATGTTAACACAAGGATGCTTTGTCTAGGGGCCTTCCTGTTAGGAAAGAAGTGGACTCCGAACCGGGTCTTGAAAACCTCTTCAGGTTGCAAAGAGGAACTCCTTCGTACACATTTGGGAGAAAATGAGAGCTTTCAGGCACACTATGTTCAAAAACTGGGGCCCACCTCTTTTGCTCACCAGCCTTTCTGTGCTCACTGTGAGTTCTGTTCCCCGGGCCTCTCTCTGTCTCTGCGCACATTCCCAAAGCCGTGGTTCTCACCATAACCTCTCAGTGGGTGCACTGAATACTTTTGGTTCCAAAAAGAGAAGACAAAGTATCTTCAGGATTCTAACCATGAAAATGTCTCTCTGGCTGGCTGCTACTCCAGCACAAGAGGAGGTTTCTTCTTTTTTTTTTAAGATTTTATTTATTCATTTGAGAGAGAGAGAGAGAGCACAAGCAGGGGGAGAGGCAGAGGGAGAATCAGACTCCCCGCTAAGCAGGGAGCCCAATACGGGGCTCGATCCCAGCACCCTGGGATCGTGACCCGAACCGAAGGCAGACGCTTAACCGACTGAGCCACCCAGGCACCCCAGGAGGAGGTTTCTTTTGGCATTGAGAGGAGAAGCATTGTTGCAAATGTGACTTTCTTTTGTGAACATTTAAGACACGGGTTCCCACTTGAACTTTCTTTTGCCATGGGTAACTGATTTGGTTTACCAGCTTACAGTTTTCCAGGCAGAAGCTTGTCTGAGAGTTGTTTTAAGCTCCACCTGGGATTTCTGGGCAGTGGTTCTCTGGAGTTTTCCATTAGCCAGTTCTCAGGATGTCAGGAAACTTAACAGTCGATTCTTCTTGTCTTCATTTTGAGAAAATTGTGCTTTGCTATATATACATACATCATACACATACACACATAGGTATGCATCTAGCTCACATATAGTTGTACAAGGATTATTTTAGTTTTATTTCACGGCTTCTAAGCGTTTTCACATAAGGCTGCTTTTCCATGCTAGCTGACTTACTTAGAGAACTCCAGACTAATACACTAGGATAAAATATAGCAGCCCTCCCTGAGCCGGAGAAGCCTTGATGTTCCTCACCACTTTGCTCCCGTTGATAGAGGTCTTTGCTTGGGGTGATAGGTGGGGAGGAGTATGTGCGTGTGGATAAAAGGGAGGACAGACTGAAGATGATTTTACAGGGTGAGAGGATCCGGTGTACACCAAGCAACACATCTCGAACTGAACCAATCTTTCTCTGTCCCTCCAAAAACAAAAGCTGGCCACACTTCCCACATTCTCCAGATGTATCTTGCATCTGCCGGCTCCCCCTGACCTGCATCACCGCCTCCCTGATCTGGACCACCATCATGGCTCACAGAGATGGCTACCGTGACTCTGCTCCATGGGTCACCGTCCATTCTGTTTTCCACTCAGCAGCCAGAGTGATCCCTCTAAAATGTATATCTGCTCATGTGACACCCTGCTTAGAATCCTTAAATAGCATCCCTTTCCTTTTTAAGAGTAGTCCAAACTCCTACTCGTAGGTTTTCTCTGCCGCTGGTCTCACCATCTTTCCTGTCTCCTGCACCCCTCCGGTCCAGTCAGTCACACGTTCACTCTGAGTCTGGTCCTCTTGGCCCGTGCTTCCCATCAGCCCTGCCAACACCCATGTACCTGGCTAGCTCCTGCTGGCTTTTCAAGCTTGGGCCTGGCAGTCCCTTCTCCAGGAAGGCCCTCCTCACTGGTCCTTTGCTTGCCCCTCTTGGTACTCCCATTGCCCGCCCTCAGGGTGGGGAGCCCCCCCCCCGGGGGGGTGCTGGCTGTCTTGTGCTTGCCTGTCTGCAGGACCTAGCCTAGGGCCTGGCTCGTAAGGCTGATATTTAACGAAGGGAGCCTTTCTCATCCCCTCACCTGTGGCTAAGTGCTTCCTGGAGGACAATGCTGACAGCCTTGAGTGGACTTGGGCATTCAGCTGACCCAGCTGTGGTCCTTCCCCGCCCCCCACGCCCCTCACCCCTGGTATCTGATGGAGTCACCTCCTCCCCTGACAGGACAAGAAAACCGTAAAATTTCTCTGGCCCCTTTATGTCCCTGATGCACTTTGGAGCTGAAGTGCACTTTCCTGGAGTTAGCGGCGGTTCACCTTTATGCATAACGATGCCTGTCAATTAGGAAAGACATCCCTTTTTTTCATATGGAACAGTGGTGTCACTTAGGGTAGCCCAGAAATAACTAAGATATCTCGAAACTAGCCTGTATTTTGAGTTAGAAGCTTGACCTCATTCGAACATCCATGAACTTATTTCTATTCTTTAGAAATTAGTTGGGATAAAATTGTGACTCAAGTTGGCCCCCTTTCCATTTTTTGTTCCCTGAGAAGAGGCTGAGTTCTCCACCTTCTCTTCCAACAGAACACTTTATAATCATATGCTTTTAAAAATGGTTGCTCTTGAGTAAAGATTGTTAAGGAACTCCCTGGCAAGAACAAAAATAAATGTTTAAAAAAAAACTTAGAAAGAACTTAGTGAATATAAGGACACTGGGGAGGGGGAGGGAGTAAGGCTGATGTGTGACTTATTTCCTGTCCCCTACTTCCTGTCCCCCAAAAATGAAGAGAATGAGCTTTTATATGCAGTGCCTCATTTTTATGTGACTGTGACCCCCAAATCAATCCTTTTAGTGATAGACGTGGGACATGCCGTTAGCTTTTCCAACAATTTAGATCGGTTTTGGTTTTCATTGTTGGTCATTCTAAGAATTCCAATGAGTAGAAGGATCTCGTGGGCAAAATAAATTTGCTTTTCCCCCTGTATATTTGTAGTTTATAGCAGCTTTCATTTTTCTTTTATTTTGAAAAGCAGAAATGCCTTTAATCACATTAGGTGTGCTCCTTCTTTGTGGAAGCCAGGAAAGAGGTCCCCTTCCTTTCTCCCATAGCTCTGTAGTTGGAAATTTGGTAACTGTACTAAATTTTAAGTTCTGGCGTTTGTATGGAGAAGCCATCCATCTGCTGGCGAGACGTACTGCCCGGGGCTTTTCGAGAAATCCCTTAATAGTCCTAAACACTAATAATATTTATATACATTGAGATGAGACTAAATTTACAGCAGGCTTCTGGGGCTGACTCCAGGACTCTCTAATCCTGAATTTCCCGCGTGTTCTCCTGCCTCCCAGAATCCTCGGGTTCTGCTCTGGCCAGGGGAACACCAGCTTCTGTCCCTGGAGCAGTCTCTTATTTACAGAGTTTGTCCTCTAGCAAACAGGTCACCTCTCCTTTCTCCCCACCCCCCATCACACTCCATTCTTATTCCCCTCGAGTAGTCGATAGGTGTCGGGCAGTTTGGATCACGTACCATAAAGGAACCCCTTGATTTGTGATCCCTATAAGAGGAATTGTTCTGCTTATAAATAACATGATTTTACCTAATTTAAGCTTTGCTGAAATTCCTTCTGAAGGAGCTCTCCTTGCCAAAACAAAACCCTAATTCCCCAGCCTGCATGCTGCTTGTGGCAAGAACTGACTGACCGTGCATTTCCACGTAACACACGCCTTTGAAGGGTCTCGGGGGACCGCTGCCCAGAGATGCCGTTTCCATCGGAATGGGGAATGGAATGCAAAATACATCTGCAGATACTTTGTCAGGTTTGGGGGATTTCTTTTTTCTTTCTCCTGGTGGAGATGCCCAACATTTCATGTGGGTATAGCTGATTCCCAGCGAGTGCACAGGGATATTTTTTTCTATTCTTTTAAATGCTCTCGAGTTTTTAGTACTATTTAATATTAATGCCTGCCGCTTATGATTTTATATAGCATGTTACTTAAATTATAAGTGAGGGAAAGGGGGCTTGGCAAGCAGATATTGGCCCCCATTAGTCTCTGTTGGTGATCGTGAGATTCTTCATCAATTTTCCCTTCCTCCAATCACAAAGCATGGTGGTGGCTGATGGCCGGAGACTTCAGTGCTCCGAGTGGGGTGTGCGCTCAGCGCAGCTGGCTCCTGCTAACACTCGAGACTCTGAACACGGGGTTCTTCAGCCAGTTTCATGTTAACCACATGAACCCAGGGGTCTATTATATTACAGAAACCTCGTAGGGGCAACATAACAAGGCTGTGTCTCTCCTCTCCCCTCACCTGATCCCTCTTCTGTCAGCTCGGTCCCCTCTGGTCGTGGTACCCTCTGTGCTGCTGCCGATGACCTCTCCAATATGAAAATCTGACCGTGTTGCTCCTCCCCTGCCGAAAATCTTCAGTGATGCCCATCACCCACCAGTTGGCGACTAGCCTCCTGCTATCTTCACGGGCACCCAGTCCTCCCACCACAGTGACTGGATTGCCTTTACACACATTTACGTGTGATTTCCTCTGTGTTATTCTTTATTCTTATCCTCCTCGTCTTTCATCTTTCAGCTCCAGCCTCAGCATCTCTTCCAAACCATCCCTGATGCCCAGGGCATGCCATGAACCTCCACTCAAGCCTGTACTTATCTGGCATATTGCCCATTCCTTGAGGGCAGGGTCTAGCACACAGGTGTGGCACGTTGCTAAATAAACACTTGCTAAATGCATCAACAACGAAAGGGTAAATGGACTTATGTTCCCGTTACTACTTTAAAACCTGAACTAAAAGATACACAATTTATTTGTTTCTTTAGATCTTGAGCCTTGCAGTTAACTTCCATAATGGGTATATTTGAAATTAAATAGTCATTGAATCTATTTGATAATATTAGATGTCTTCACGTATGAGATCTGATGGTAGAGAGAGTGCACGCACTCGTGTGTGTGTGTCTATGTATGTTTACTACAAATAACGCTAGGCTTGTAAATTCAAATTAGCGTTACCCTCCTCAAGATGATCACCTTGGTGGACAATATATGTATCACCACATTTTTGCAACTCCTATCTATAACATACTTCTTTGGTGTGCTTAGAGATATTTACTCCTTGTTATTTTTTGGGTAGCTCAGTTTCTGGAAATAGCCAGAAGTCATTGAGGCAATTCTGGTAAACAAAAGTGATATAAACCAACAGGAATGGTTTTCTTCTTTGCTTATAAGTAGCTCTGAAGGTGTGTCTCAGGATTTTTCCAGTTGGGTCTAACGAATAGCAGGCACATAAATAAGATAAAAGTTTATTTCTCTCTCATATAGACAAGCCTAGAGGTAAGCAGTACAGGGTTAGCCTTTTGGGGGACCAAGATCCTTTTATCTTACTCCACCTTCTTAGTGGGCTACCTCATGTCCAGGATGGCTGCTTGAGCTTGATGCATTGCTCTTGCATTCCAGCCGGCAAGGAGCAAGGGCATGCTCACTCTGTTTTAAGGAATCTTCCAGTAAGTACCAGCCAAAAAAGTTTTCTTATATCTCACTGGCTGGGACATACGTCACTTCTAGCTACAAGAGAGGCTAAGAGATATAATATCTAGCCAGGTGGCCAAATGCCCAATTAAAAATCAAGGTTCTATTACCAAAATAGATAAAAAGAATAAATAATGGAAGGCAGCCTATGGTCTCTGCCAAAGGATAATTTCAAAGGTGAAAATTGCAAAATTATTTTAAGAAGCTTGACAGTATCATGAGAATTTATCTGTTTTCTTCAGAGGTGACAGTGTTCATTTGAATGTCCAAGTTCTGAAATTCACCTTTTTGCAGTAAAGTAGGAACTCTTGGATGCAGTTCGTGGGGTGTAAATTGGTAAAAGCTTTCCAGAGGATAGTTTGATCTGGCAAGATCAATCCTGGAAATTGATCCTCAGGAAATAATTAAGGATTCTCATGAAGATCGCAGTGTTCATTGTAATAATAAAATGTTAGGAGTAAACAAAATGTCTCATAGTAGGAGACAGGTTATAACTTACACTATACTGTGAGATGCAATGCGGCTGTTAAGTGATTATGGAATTCATAGTATATTATGCCAAAAAATAGTTTCAGGATGGCTTGTTCCTTTTTGTAGATATTTATATGTATATTCACATGCATAGAAAGGGACCTGGGGGGATCCACATGAAGGTATTGATAAAGAAGTTATTTGGGGCAGATGGACTAGACGTCCTATATATTTTCATTTATTATACATATTTAAATAATTTTGTGTTTGTTTCAGAAAAAGCAGGAAACATATAATGCAAACCAGATTTCGTATTTTGTTGATTTATACTTTATTTGCTAGTGAGGCTAACAGCCCCACAGAGTGTGATCATTACATCGTTGTTATGGAAATAAAATGCCAGCTCATCTACTTGGGACATGAATTGTGGAGCTCTGCTTTTTAGACACTTCTTTCACTTAAGTTTAGCAGAGTGGCTCAAAGGAGAGGGTTTCTAATACGCTATGAGTCCTCTGGGCTCAGAGACTCTGCCCACCACCCTTTGTTTTTTTGTTTTTTGTATTTGAGAATGACAATCAGATGCAGGGACTTGTTGGTTATATAATAGGTTAGGCTCTGTGAATAAGTTAATACCATCATTTTTTGGAGTAAGACCTTTGGTCTACAAGCGTACACAGGCTTTTTCTAAAGCCCTTTTGTAAACCCGAATAGTATCATCTTTACTATATTCCAGTTTCATCATTTTTAAAATAAACGGCTTTTTGAACGATTTTAAAATACTTGTAATAACATATATGATAAGATAATTTTTAAATAATCATTTCTGCACACTAAGGCTTTTCAAGGTATTTCAAGGAACACATTCAAAATGCAGAAGGAACAGCACATAATGCTTTTAAAAGGAATAATACGCCGTATTGTTCTCATAGGGCTACTGCATTCTCATGTTGGCCTCAGGCAAACCTCTAATGTGGATATTACTACCCCCATTTTATAGATGTGAAAAGGGAAGGTCAAGGTCAGAGAAGCTAATGAGTCATCAGGAGCACACAGGGAGTAAATAGGAGAGGCTGGACTGGAAACGCAGAGTATTTTCTCCCCACCTTCGTGAAACTGTGACTGTGGTCTGCAGCATTGCCCGTGCGAGCCTGCGGCGGGCTGCAGAGCCCTGTGATGCTCCGTCTGGGGATTTCGTGGGTGGGCGGTTGTCTGTCACGGGGGCGATCTGGTCCGGGGTGGCCGGTGACCCGGGACAAAGCAGGCCGGGCCCGGAGGAGGCCGTCCAACCCCCGCCCCAAACCCCACCACCACCACCGCAGTCTCACCTGCTGTCCCCTCCGCCCCCACAGTGTGCCCGAGCGCGTGCGGGAAGCGGGCGTGCACCGAGAACAACGAGTGCTGTCACCCCGAGTGTCTGGGCAGCTGCAGTGCCCCCGACAACGACACGGCCTGCGTGGCGTGCAGGCATTACTACTACGCGGGCGTCTGCGTGCCCACCTGCCCGCCCAACACCTACCGCTTCGAGGGCTGGCGCTGCGTGGACCGCGACTTCTGCGCCAACATCCCCAGTGCCGAGAGCAGCGACTCCGAGGGGTTCGTGATCCACGACGGCGAGTGCATGCAGGAGTGCCCCTCGGGGTTCATCCGGAACGGCAGTCAGAGGTCAGTCGTGCAGCACCACCACCCCCCGCCCCCGCACCCACCCCCCGACCCCCCAAGGAATGGCAACGTTGGCGCTGCCCTTGTTCCGTCTGGACCGCCCGGGGAGGTTAAGGGCCATGGGTCCACTCCCATGGGCTGGCATAACTGACATTTTATATGATATTCTATAGAGGGACAATTGCCCCCCCCCCAAAAAAAAATAATCAGTTTGTTTTATGTTGTGTTTTGGAAGCCTGCTGCCTGGCCATTTGAAATTAAGTGCCCGGCTTGCTAGCCTAGGTACCTGGAGGTCGCAGTCTCCCCTCCCTGCACTTCCCAGGCTGCCTGCCAAGCAGGTGTGGGGTAGACCTGGGAGGACTGTACGTTTAGGTTGTCCCATCCCTGGGGCCACTGAGCACCAGCTCTGTGAAGTCTTGGGGAGTGCAGGAGAGAAGACGAGCCAAGCCCCGAACAGCGTCCTTGACGCAGCAAGCAGACCCAAAAGTCTGTTAGCACACACTCCGTCCTGTGCCCTCGCTAGCTGCCACGAAGAGTAACCAGGAGCTTAAAGTAACCTGTGTTTCCATCAGCACCTGCTCCTCTCTCTCTCTTCCTCGACACCCCCTTCTCTCAGTTTCCTCTGTCTCTCTCATTTTCTTTCCGAACATTGAGACTTCACTTGGGAAGCAAAGAGGTTCTTTACAGCAAAAAGCATCCCTCTGGTGTATGTCGGCTGGGCTTCTGTAAATTTTTTGTTGGTTTATGTTTTTGAGAAAGCAATAGTGGCAGTGTTATAAAATACAGAACTATAGCCCTGGAAGCAAAAGACCAGAGGCTTGGGGTAGTTCATCCCTCCTCTAGGTAGAGCAGAGAACTCTTAGGAAAGAACAGTTTAGTGGCAGTGGGCCAGATGCTTCCTTCATCTTCAAACCACAGATAAAACTCACATTCTTTCATAATATTAGACACAGAACAACTTTCCACCTGTTATAATGTCTTTACTATTATAATAATAAAAATTATCCCGAATACTTTTTTAAAAGATAAGTATGCCAAGGATTCCCCAGTGAACTGTAAAGTATACATAGTCCACCCAGAATAAGTCAACCACATTTTACTCACAGTTTATTGGTAGCCTTAGGACTTAGGAGGGCTTTCCCAGTACCCTGGGCCAAGCCTAGAACCCAGATGAGGCTCAGCCACAGTTTCTCCTGGGGGTGGGAGGAGAGATGGGACGGCTGGTGCATGAAGTGGGGGTAGTACCATCTTTGTCCTGGGGATACGTTGTCCTGTGATGTAGTGGACCAGCAGGAGGGGAGTGCTATGCATTTCAGCGGTGTTGTTTCTCCCACTGCAGTGCATTTTCAAAGAACTGAGCTGTTTTATTCCCTACCGGTTCTTATAGTCTGTTCAAAGCTACAGATGTACCTCTTCTATTTTAAAATAAAACACCGTCAAGAAAGAATAAATACCACCCTCAACCTTTAAGACCTATTTGGCACTGAGTTTAAAATATTTATTAATACTGTTTATACCCTCCCTGTACCCAAATGGATTCAAGGCAGCTTAATCTATAAACATGTAATCAGAACACTTCCTTAGAAAAACATTTTTTTGAAGTGCTAGATGATTCCTAGACATTTTAGTAAAGGTGTTTGGTTCAGAAATTGCTATTTGAATAAAATGTCGGGGAAAGCTAAACATACACTTAACATTATGACCTAGAAGTCATACTCGTGGACACTCCTCCCAGAGAAATGAAAACATATGTCCACGTAACAACACGTACACAGTTGTTCACAGCAGCTCCATTTGTAATAGCCAAAAAAA
This sequence comes from Halichoerus grypus, assembly GCF_964656455.1. Lineage (NCBI taxonomy): Eukaryota > Metazoa > Chordata > Mammalia > Carnivora > Phocidae > Halichoerus > Halichoerus grypus. The sequence continues at coordinate 24,586,607 of NC_135719.1, read as the reverse complement.
CAGCTCAGATGTTCTACAGTAGGTAAATGGTTAAACAGACTGTGGTACATCCATACCATGGACTATTATTCAGCCATAAAAAAGAGCAGACTGTTGAAATACACAACAGCTTGGGATAGATCTCAAGGACATTATACTGTGTGGGGGGAAAAAAAAGCCGATCTCAAAAGGTCACATACTATAGAACTCCATTTATATAACAGTCTCAAAATGACAAAATTGCAGTGATGGAATATAGATTAGGGATTGCCAGGACACAGTTAGGGATATGAGGATAGGGGGTGGCTCTACGGGAGATCTTCCTAAAGTACTTCTGTATCTTGACCACGTGAAGATCACATAAGAGATATAAGGTGACACGGAATTAGACATATATTGTACCAGTGTTAATTTCCTGGGTTTGATATTCCATTATAGTTATGTAAGATGTCACCATTAGGGGAAACTAGGGGAAGGGTACAGGGGAAAAATACTCTTTGTAACTTTCTGTGAATATTTCAGGATAAAAAGTTTTTTAAAGAAGGAGGATGGAGGCATTGAATGGTATGTAGATAAATTAGAATAAAAAACAAAACCAAAAAGTGCTGAAGAGAAGCTATTACCCATAGAGAAGGTTGAGTATGATGTTACAGGAAAGAGAAATCTTCCCTTCTGTGATTGGCCCAGTTCCTTGGGAAACCTTCCCTGTCATTCTCCCCACAAGAAATAGGAAAATAGCAGGGAAATTTTGTTTACCTGTAAGTTTGTAAACAAAACAAATCCCTGCATCTTTGCCTTAGATAGGCAGAAGGTTTCATTAAAAAAACAAACTTTCACGTAAGCTATCATTTACAGTATTTTCTTGAATGTTTTTTATTTACCTTAATGAAGTTTAAAAGATCATTCAAGAACAATAATGTCAGTACACCTGGCTTCCCAATTCACCGTCCTGTTTATAACACACACACATGACAGAGGCGGTATCATTTGTTTGGAAATCAACCCGACTTTGATCCTTGGTCTGTGGTTCGGCAGCCAGATTAGCGTTTTGTCCACGATTTCTTAAATTAATAATGGTAGGTAAGCAGGAGAAGTGCCAGTCTCACTGATTCCTGATTCCTGGTGGTCCTGCAGCTCGTTTGGGATGTAGCATTTGAAACAGGAGTTCATTACAAAGTCATGGAAGTTCCTTGCTTTCAGCGCATATGCAACGAAAACAACATTTCAGTCGATTTACAAGTTTCTGCAAAACACTGTCAAGAAATAATTTCAGTTAAAAAAAAAAAAGAAATCATTTCAGTTGTACGTTAGCAAGAAAATAATGGATCTGTGTTATTCCACATGTACTTTGGAATTCCTTGCTGGGTTTTGCTGGGATGCTGGTGGTGAGAGCGAGACTCCTGTTAGTGGCAGAGACCCCGCTTGTCCCTTTGCTGTCCCAGTCCAGTCTCCCAGCTGCCCCCCTCCGGGGTGTGCCGGGCAAGGCCACAACACTAGAGAGCAGCCCCGTTTTCCTCGGGAGACACTACTGTGTCCTTCCTTCAAGGCTGTTTCTCCCACATGGAACCAGCTGGCTCCCCAGCCGACAGCCTCTGATACACACATGCTTCAAGGATGCATCACATATTTTGTCTGGAAACAAGAGGCACGCTTTTCCTTTGTAGGCACTTTCTTCTTTTGGTTGCAATTCGAATGGCTGATCCTGGGTGGCTTTGGGATGAGATATGGTGTGCCCACTTGAATGCTTCAAAACAGTTGCTTTTGGTAATGTGTACTGCAAAAACAACTTAGAATAAAAGGGTGTCTTCATGATTTTTTTTTTTTTTAAATGCAAGGAGCCTGACTCAGTTCTCTGTGTTTTTGGTTGATTCTTTATCTTCAACAGCATGTACTGCATCCCTTGTGAAGGTCCTTGCCCCAAGGTCTGTGAGGAAGAAAAGAAAACAAAAACCATTGATTCTGTTACCTCTGCTCAAATGCTCCAAGGATGCACCATCTTCAAGGGCAATTTGCTCATTAATATCCGCCGAGGCAGTAAGTATTCCGTCCTCCTGGAAGAGAGGGCTGGATCTCTTGGTTTTCTTTTGTTGATGCTTTTCCTTCCCATCCATGACTCACAACTGAAGCCTGGGCCTAGAAAAACAACATGGGGCATAAGCCTCATGCTCAACACCTCTTTTTTGAGTTTCCCTCAAAGATTAAAAACAGACACACACACACACACACACACACACACACACACACAAACCCAGATTGAAAGGCAGTCTATTTTGCAGCCATTGGCTCGGCGTTTATTCACGCCCTGGGTCATCACTCATGTTTCTGTTAGCCTTGTCTTAGGCAGGAGATGCACGTCCCAACACACATAGGCCCCAGAAGACGCTGGTGGATCAAAAGTGTGACTCAGCAGCCTCCAGCTGGACCAGGGCCACAGGGCTTCAAGTCCAAAGACTTTTGGTTACTTGGGAGGTACCCAGGAGACTGTGCAAAGGGAACAGTTTAATGATACCCCTTTAATATTTTATTAAGTCCAAAGAGTGGTTAATCTCCAAATTTTCTTTGGAGAGCAAAAAAAAAAAAAAAAAAAATAGTGTGTGTCATCACATATTTAAAGCTTCGATCCTCACCCCGGTAGGATCACCATCATTTGTAGTAGACGGTGTTCCTGGTAATTGCGTGTGTGCAAAAGCATTACTCATGGACTTATTCTGTGATATTTTCACTTCTGAGCTTTAACTGACAATGGCTTCTAGCCTTAAATTCTCCACCACTGGGGGCGCCTGGGTGGCTCAGTTGGTTAAGCGACTGCCTTCGGCTCAGGTCATGATCCTGGAGTCCCGGGATCGAGTCCCACATCGGGCTCCCTGCTCAGCAGGGAGTCTGCTTCTCCCTCTGACCCTCCCCCTCTCATGCTCTCTCTCTCTCTCATTCTCTCTCTCAAATAAATAAATAAAATCTTTAAAAAAAAAAAAAAAAAATTCTCCACCACTGGGACCACTTGGTCAAGGTACCTATGACAGTTCCATAACCTAGAATAAAAGTAGTGAGAAGACCTTGAGGTTGAAAGGACTTTTTTTCCCTAAATCCTTTTGTGGAGAAATTTTTGCAAGTTGGCGTGGGCTGGGGGGGGGGGGATGACTAATTTATTTATTCTGTGGATTTACTGTTCCTTAATACTGTTTGTTTGGTGAGTGAGCATGCTCTTATGGTTTAGAGATGGCAGAAACACATTTGTGTTCAGTCCTTTTGGATCTTTAGGTACTCCTCATTTTCCAGAACCCCTCTCACCCCTCCACCACAGAGATAACTTTGCTTTCATACAGCTAGAACTCTCTTACCCTCATGGTGCTTCTACAGTTTTATTCCTGGAGCACCTGGGTGGCTCAGCAGGTTAAGCGTCCGACTGTGGATCTCAGCTCAGGTCTTGATCTCAGGGTCATGAGTTTGAGCCTGGCATTCGGCTCCATGCTGGGCGTGGAGCTTACTTAAAAAATAATAATAATAAATGAATAAATAATGAAGTTTTATTCCTTTTGCTCTTACTAGATTTCTTAATTTTTGAAAAGATGCCCTCATCCCCTAGAACATACCTTTTAAGTACCTAACTCTTCTTTTTCTTAAAATTTTCATATCCTGAAGATAAGCCTTTAATCCATGAATTAAATCCATGGAGAAGTAGAATTTGAGAAGGAATTGGTACTTATTCATGTGTGGTGATGAAATGTGCCTTCTTGTTTAAGTCCAGTGGGAGATATCAGCTGGATGTAGGGTGATAAGACATCTCATTGAAAAGGACATACCCAGCCTCGACTAACAGGCATCCATCCTGCCCGCATTTAAAATTCAGGATCTTTTCCTTGAAATATCAACCACAGGCAACTTCTGGTGTTTATAACTTGAATTTCTCCTAGAAAACCATTAAACTCTACAATAAGCATAGTCCCCAGCCCTCCAAGATAGCATCCTTATTCTTTTATTTTTATCAGTTCAAAGCAAAATAGAACCTCTCATTAAATAAGCCTTCAACAAATCATATGCAATAAAATCCCATTAGTTGGACCATACCCAATTCATTATAGTATTTATTGTAATTTTGGCATAAGTCGAACCGAAGTTTATGTTCTTTTTTACTATGAGGAAAAGACAGGCTAAACAGGATGATGAGAAAGACAGTGTGTATATATTACGTTGTTTTCACATACGTAGTAGTAGCAACTATTTTTCCAACTGTCCTCTCGTTACGAAAATCATACGTGTGCATTGTAGAAAACTTAGAAGCACAGAAACGAATTTTGAAAAATCAGCAGAGCAGATAACCTGGTGTGTTAACATTTTGGTGTGTGTTCTCCCAGTCTTGGTAAGACGGACGCTTTAAATATAGATCCCTGTATCTTAGGAACTGGAAATGCAGCAAAGGCAGTTCCTAATGAGACCGAGAAAATGTTGTTTATTTAGTCATGCCCTCCTGTGGAGGCAGTGCTGTCTGTTGACAGAGCGTATTAAAAGACGTTCCCTAGATTTGTCAGCCTTAGCTAATTGGCAGTCTGGTATTTATGATTTTACATTCGGTTAATCAGCCTGGGAGCTGCAGTACCCAGCCTTCTAGAAAGTCTCCTTCCCCGGCCCCTGAGGGGCCCTGTCCTGGGAGAGGTTGTTGAAAGTCAAGCCCAGGGTAGTACATTTTTGACAGGGATGGCGGGTCCTGCACCAAGACCCGCCACGGAATCATTCTCCAGACGTGTTTGTGAGAAACCGAGTCATGCTCACTAACACGGCCCCCTCCTCACGCAGATAACATCGCCTCAGAACTGGAGAACTTCATGGGGCTCATCGAGGTGGTGACAGGCTACGTGAAGATCCGCCATTCCCATGCCTTGGTCTCCTTGTCCTTCCTAAAAAACCTTCGCCAGATCTTAGGGGAGGAGCAGCTAGAAGGGTAAGTGCTCCAGATTTCGTGGGCTGACATTCTCCTATTACAAAATAAGTAGCGTGCTTTTAAAACTCGACGTCACTGAGGCAAGGACTCTTTCTTGTTACAAAGAATAAAGGAGGAAGCAAAGGTAAGGCCGGCGCCACCTGCGTGATGGCCCACCCCCTCGGGCAGAGTCCCGTGCGGCCATGATTCTCCATCCTTGGGATAGTGCTGTTCTGGAAAACTGTGTTGTGACCTGTCAGTCAAGGGCTGCATGTCTGACCGTGACCATGGAAACTGCAGACTAGGGTGCTGGTGGGGACCCTCTGTGCCAAGAGCAACAGGAATGGGTCTCAGGTGCTTAGCCCTTTGTGAAATCATCATTGACATGACTCTTACCCCAGGATTCTATATACTGCGTAAAACCATTCCATCTTTCTAAAATACGGGGGCACCTGGGTGGCTCAGTCAGTTGAGCGTCCGACTCTGGATTTCAGCTCAGGTCATGATCTCAGGGTCATAGGATCGAGCCCCACGTCAGGCTCTGCACTCAATGCAGAGTCGGCTTGTCCCTCTCCCTCTGCTCCTCTCCACCACCCTGCTTCTCTCTCAAATAAGTAAATAAATAAAATCTTAAAAAAAAAAAAAAAACAAGAAAAGAAGAAAAACAGTTGACCCTTGAACAACATGGTTTGAATTGTGCGGGTCCACTTGGACACAATTTTGTTTTGTTTTGTTTTGTTTTGTTTGGATAAATACAGTATAGGACTGTAAATGTATTTTCCTTATGATTTTTTAAATAATATTTTCTCCAGCTGACTTCATTATAAGAATGCAGTATATCATGCATATAACATACAAAATATGTGTCAATCAAGTGTTTATGTTATCATAAGACTTCTGGTCAACAGTAGACTATTAGTAGTTAAGTTTGGAGGATGTCAACAATTCTGTGTGAATTGGTGACTGTTCGGAGTGTCCATGCCCAAACCCCTACGTTATCAGGGGTAAAGTGTATACTGGAACATAAGAGATTTAGAGGAGTATGGATAGTTCATTTTGTTATAAAGGAATCCTAATTGACATAATTGTTTCATTGATGAGCCAATAGGATTTACACTACTGGTAGAATTTTTGCCTTCTGCAGAGATAGGCTTTGTGATAGGGGTTTTAAACTCACCAGAGGCTTTTCACCACAGGATAGATAAGAGCTGGTGCTTATTGCTATAGTTTGCTTATTGCCTGTGTGTACCTCTGCATATATACCTTTCCCTTCATACTTCCTTTAAATACATCTTCGAAATAAAAGGAGACATCGATTAACGAGCAAATTCCTTCCGAAGAGAATGTGGGGAAATACTGTAGGAAAGAAAGAGGTGGGAAGGTCATGGGAAAGGTTGTCCTTGCTGATTTATCTGCCCCGACTGGATAAAGTTACCCCCATAAGGGTTTCTTTACAGCCTCCCTGCTTTTCTCAGACTAACTCTTGGTCAGTCTTAAATTCTTAAAATTCCATCATCTGATACAGCTAAAGAGAGAGGGCAGCTCTTCATTCCATCCTTGAAAAGCACACTGTCCTCCCCACTGAGAACACTGATTCTCTAGGAAAAAAAACTTCTTTCTCCTTGCAAATCCAAGGAGGCTGCCACCGTGCCCAGCCCCAGAGTGTCATAAGTCACTTAACTTGGCAAGCTGAGGCTCTACCATTTTGAGGTGGTGGTTCTCATTTTTTGTATTAAATTTTAAAGTGAATTTTAGCACAGTTGTTTTTTTTTTTTTCTCTCTCCAGGTAGGTTTGTGTTTCTGGAATCCCTCGTGTTGGTAAGCACTTTTTTTTTTTTTTTTTGGCAGATCGGGATCTGACACTTTTCCTGCTGCTTAACGATACACATTTTCTTTCTCCAGGTTGAACAAGTGATAGACATAGAGGGGGAAACTGGAAGGAGAATTTAATTTTTTAAAGATTTTATTTATTCATTCATTCATTCATTCATTCAGGAGAGAGGACAGGGGAGGAGCAGAGGGGGAGGGAGAGAATCTCCAGCAGACTCCACACTGAGCATGGATCCCAAATTGGGGCTCGATCTCGCAACCCTGAGATCATGACCTGAGCTGAAACCAAGAATCCAGTGCTTAGACTGAGCCACCCAGGCACCCCAAGAATTTAATTTTGGTTAAGAATTATTACACGCTGGGATTACCTCTTAGTCATGTGTTAACTGAAAGTATTATGCCCTTATATGGAGCTGAGAACTAAGACTGATTTTCATTTGCACGGATATTTAAGGCGCATTTCTCATTATCCGAAACTTGTATAAAACCTGATGTGCTAGTGGGGGCTCTTTAAGGATGCCTGCCATTGCTCAGGTGTTTGGGACTCCTCCAAGCTCAAGTATGCTTCAGGTCCCTGCTCTGCCGTTAACATTTTAAATGACAAGGGAGGGCAAACGAGCCTTAGGTTTTCACACCCTGCTGCTGATCAGTGGCCCTTGTAGCTCTGAGGATGCTGGGCTTCCAGCCTTTCCTTCCTACATGCTGCTTCTTGGAGGCTCTCTCTTTAGCTGGGGTGCTTGAGAATCTTGCCTGTCTCGGTGGGAGTTGGGTTCTCTCACTGGCCTTTCTCACCCAGGATCAAAAAAGGTATAGGCCATCCTCACTTGTGATGAATGCCCCTGCAGCTCTTTGTATTGGGGTGACAAGTAGCAACAATTCAGCTCTTTATTGTGCATCCTCAGACTTAGGAAAGAGACTAAGTTCTAGCCCTTGACCAGCTCTCCTCACTCCTGCAAGGAGGGAAGAGTCGGAGGGAGGCAGAGAAGAAAGGAATATGATAAACAGATAAAAGCTAACAACAGTGCAAAGCAGAACTTGCAAGGAGCTATGAGGAGAAGAAAAGGAACGTGCCATGGGCATGAAAAAGAGGCAGAGAATCTGATTAAGGAGATCCCACAGGCTTTCAAGAAGAGGTGGCATTTGAGATGGGCCTTGAAGGGTTTCCAGAAACACTCAGAAAGCAGAGGGTGAAGAAGGCAGTTCAGGATAGGGTAGTAAGAACAAAGGCAGCGAGTTGGGGCATCCTGGGACCTGTTTGGCAAATAATGCTGGAGAGGTAGGTGGTATTAGAATTACGTAAGGTGTTATGCACCCGGGCGTGGAGGTTATAATTTAGGTAAGCAATGGAATGTATTCAAGGCTTTTGAGCTGCAGGAGTGTTAGCAAAGCTGCCTGGATGTTTCATTTCTGGGTGTCTTTGGTTTAAGCCAAGATAACTTTTATCCCAGTTGTTTCCAGACTTTGACGTTAGAACAACATCTTGGGTGGGGCCAGGTGTAAAAAAAAAAAAAAAAAAAAAAATCCCAGTAACCCAAGATGCAATCCCAATTCAGTCAGAATGTTTGGGGGTGGGATCTAGGCATCAATGATTTTTCTCAAAAATCCGAAGTAATTTCAGTATGTAGCCAAGATTGGATACCACTGCTATGCCCTGTTATTTCTTCTTCTCATATGTGAATCCCTAAAGTGTTTTGCCTTTTTTCCTAAATATTTAAGTGTCACACTATTGCCTTTAAGTACTATTTTTCTTGAACTTCTACAGCCAGTGAGAACATAAATAAGTGCCTCCATTTGGTTCAATAGGATGGGAGTTTTATAGCATTTTGTTTTGATGGAGAACAGATGAATCCATAGTGCCGGGATCCTCTGTATCTGACTACCTTGGCTTTCCAAACTGGAACCAAGACCTCCCTCCAAGTCCCCTGAGCAGCCCAGACCACTGAGTCACATCCAGAACACGAAATTCAAGCACTGTAGCTGGAGTAGAGCTCTAGTCTATATCCAGAGTGAGCCAATTTTGTCATTGGATTTCCAGGGCGGTGAAATATGTAGGCAGAATCACACCCAAACAGACGGCAGGGCAGTTGGTGGCTGGAGAACAAGGTCCGGACAGCATCAGGCAGTCATCAGTTTGTCCATAAGAACTCAGACATCCCAGTTTCCTTGAGGATGTCACGCAGTCTGTTTACGTGATGTGTTTCTAGAGTAATAACCTTAGACATTAAGAAAATCAAGGTTTTTCTGCTGTTTAAGAAGGAAGTGGATTTTGTAATACACATGTATAAGATTTCTATAAAATGACTGAGTTTTAAGCCCTTGAGTAGAAAACAAAATATTTCTGTTATCTGGACAGTTCCTTAAGGTGGACAAACATTATTTTCTTATGGCATCAGACAAAGAAAGAGGTAAAATTTCGGATTCTTTGGTGCCACCAAGGATCGTTGCCCCGAAAAGCCTAAAAGCAGATGGAGGTGGTAGGGTTCTAAGACTTGAAATTCTTGGGTGCATTTAGGCATCTCTGTACTCATGACCCCACCACTTGACTTTGCAACACTTGGTGCTTCATTCTACCTTCCTGCAACTCTAAGATTAGGTTGCAACAGGGCTGGTGTTAATACTTCCCTGGGACTTTTAAAAATAAAGACTCAACCATGTGACTCAGCAATTCCAGGCTCTACCCAATATCTTCCCAAGAGAAATGAAAACATGCCCACACAAGACTTGAATGTGAATGTTCATAACAGTATTATTCACTAGAGCCCCCTACCCCCCCCCAAAAAAAAACCCACTGGAAACAATCCAGATATCCATCAGCAGATGAATGGATAAATGAAATGTGGTACAATGGAATACCATTTGACGATAATGTAACAACGTGGGTGAACCTCAGAAACGTTAAGCTAAGTGAAAAAAAGCCAGACACAAAAGGCTACACATTGTATGATTCCATTAGTTTCTAGCAAAAGCAAAACTATAGAGATAGAAAGCAGATTGGCCAGGGCTGGGGGTAGGAGCAGAGATTGACCACCATTGGCAGGGAGGGAACTTTGACATCATGGAAATGTTCAGAAACTGCATAGTGGTGCTGGTGGAACAGCTGCATGTATTTACTGAAGCTCATGGCGCTGTATACTTAGGATGGGTACAATTTTTGGTAGGTAAATTATACCTCAATTAAGCTATTTAGAAAACCCTCAAAGAGGGCGCCTGGGTGGCTCAGTTGGTTGGGCGACTGCCTTCGGCTCAGGTCATGGTCCTGGAGTCCCGGGATCGAGTCCCGCATCGGGCTCCCTGCTCAGCGGGGGGTCTGCTTCTCCCTCTGACCCTCGTCCCTCTCGTGCTCTCTGTCTCTCATTCTCTCTCTCAAATAAATAAATAAAATCTTAAAAAAAAAAAATTAAAAAAAAAAAAAAAGAAGCCTGAAATTTAAAAAAAAAAAAAAAACAAAAAAAAAACCTCAAAGAAGAAACATTTTCTGAGATTCTGTTTGGTACCCAGTGCCACTTGAATATAAATTCCCACCCTTGCTGAACCCCCAAGGTTGGTGTAAATACTGGATTTGGAGGAGATTGGATATGGTGTGAGCATCTGCGGAAAAAGCCAAATCCTGTATCTGTTGCAGATTGCTAGGATGCTGGAGGTAGTCCCTGTGTGCTGGGTTCTGATGCCCCCTAGAGACAGCCGGAAAGAGTCCATGCTTTCTCCTCTGAGAAGCAAAAGGGAATAATCAGTTGTATATTTGCAGATTTTTTCCCCCAATTTGTCAGTAAAGGCTGAAAGTGGGGGGGAGTATCCCTTCCTACCCCCGTTGTCTGGACTCCCAGGCCTCCACACCCATTGCCCCCACCCTGGGAGAAGCCAAATAAGTACTTTGCCTAGCGTTGTTGCTCTAGTAAGTGGTGGAGATGTCGCTCAGACCCTGATCTTTGGATTCTCAAATGCGATGCTCCAAACCCTACCCCCGGGTTTGACTTCTGTGTACCGTGCAAATCCCTAGCACTTTCGCTTTCCTCTGCTTTCACATCCTTCCTGCCCTTCATCAGGGCAGGTGGGGAGGTGGGTGGTTGTTGATAATTCAGAGGTAAGATAGCCCCAAGCCTGGAGCCATCAGTTAAACACCTCTGTGCATAGTGTGCGCTCGGCATTCAGAATACCAACACAGATAATATACAGATATCATCATGGACATGACCAGCTGCTTCCAGCCCATCTCAGTTGGTCTACATTTTGTCAGATGGGGCCCACCCAAGTACAGAAACAAACATATTTTGCCACACTAAGAAGGCTGGGACTCAGGATACCGATACCTATAAAACCCAGGCATCTGTGTAAGCTACAGTAAAAATAAAACAACTTAATTTTTTAAAATATTCTTTGAATGTAAAGGCAGTAAGTTTAGGAACAATTAGGAAATGACATTTACTGAGTAATTGACTTATATAGTCATTTCCTTTAGGAAATAATGAAAAGGTGTGTGTGTGTGTGTGTGTGTGTGTGTGTGTGTGTAAAACATGCAGAGCGGTCTCTGCCTTTTACCATCTCTTAATTGTCACCTGATCATGGAAGGGGAATTTGGGGGGAGCCAGGCCCCAACCTGGGGTTGGAAAAGCGAGGGCAGTATTGACAGGCAGCTCATGAATGGCTTGGTTATTATTCCGATGAGGGTTTTATTTTTATTTTTCTGTCGCTCACAGAGGCTCCGTGACGCCTGGGTTTTATTGATACTGGTATCCTGGCTCCAGGCCTTCTCAGTGTTGTAAAAAATGTTTGTGTTTACTGTAAAAAGATAATCTTCCTTTTCAAAGTGATTAATCACACACACAGAATTTCAGTGGGCCTGCCATTCATTTGTCAAATTCCTGATTTATAATTCATGCTTCCTCCCATGAGGAGAAGCATGTTTTGTTCAGAAGGTATTTTCAGTGTGGTTTCTGTTCCCTGCCAGCAAAATTAGTTTACTAAAAAGAAGCCTCATCCTGCGTTGAGACAGAGGTTTGACCGGGTTAATGGGCCTTTACTTCCAGCCTAGAGGTTTCTGCACCAACAAGGAGGTTCTGTCCCTTGGGGGCCAGCTGAGGAACCTGGGAGCAACCAGACCCATTGGGCTTGGTATGGGCACTACGGAGTCCTTCAGAGCTGAAAGTATTCGTGGACGAGAATGGGCCTACGTAGGAGGCATGCAAACCCCACCTTCAGTGGTCTGAAGACCCAGGTCACCCAGCATCAGCTGCAGCCTGGTACTGGGGGAAAGAGGAGATGTGGGTGGCGACTGTCCCCAAGGTACGGCAGGTCTCACTTTGCCAGATCCCAGTGCTTCCCACTTTTATACATGGCCTTGTGTTGCATATCCCGAGTCTAGCTTCATGTGGACAATGTCTTAAGTTCCTTTTCCAGTGGATATATGTGTCAGGGAGTGAGCTCTTCCTGAGAGGAAAATATTATCGACTCGCAGGTTTTTGCAAACCTGCTTCGGTGGCCTTGAATGTGTCCCAGGATCTCAAGGTGGGTCAGTGAGGAGGCTAGCTTGGTTTCAGAGGTCTGCCTTTGGACTCACTTGGCTCACTGAACCGTGTGCAGGCAGGGTTCCCACATCCACCCCCTGCACGTCTGTGGACGGGGCCCAGGGCTTGTGGAGGGCTTGGGCTCAGGCTGATGGGGCAAATTCCATCTCAGCTCTGTGACTCCTCCCGGGCATTAGAGTCTTAGACTCGTAAAACAAGCTCAGATGTTCATACCCCTTGTTGTCCTCTGAGTGTGTGTTCATGCCCCCACCCCTAGCGCTACAAGTAAACTAGATGGATGGCTACAGAAAGTACTAGGGAACTGCCTATGGCTACGTGGCTCATTAATGACATTTGTACTCCTGGATCCTCGTCTCTGAACTCCCTTGTGAATTCCCAGGCATGTGTCACAAGTCTGCTTGGCAGCATTATAACCATAACTTTGGCTTTCTTCTTAATGAGACTCAGGCTGAGGATCGACCAGGCGGGTAGAGGTGCTGGTATGATATATGTGAGGAACCCCATCAGGTGCAGAGAGGTGCCCCATGGACACAGCCTCCAGGGCAGAGGAGGGCTCTGGACTTCTGTCCAGGCTATCCTGGCTTTGGAAAGAGGGCTGGATCCTTTCTTCTCTGCAGTTCGTGTGTTGGATCGTTCAGTGGATATTAGCAATAGCTCAGAGTGCTGCACCAATTCCCAGACTCTGTTCTGTATAAAGTGCTTGAGTGAGCTCCAGAAAGAGCCCGAGGCTGGGGACCAGGAAGGGGTGAGGAAGGATTCAAGGCCCATGGGGAGCAGACCTTTGATCATGGAGGACTTGGATGGGCAGCATGGCCCTGCCTGCCTGGTTTCCCCAGGGCCCTAGAAAAAGAGGAATACGGCCTGGATTTTTCTCCAGACCCCTCAGCTGTAGCTGTCTACACTGGCACCCCCTGGGGGATGGATTTCCCTCTGGGGAGCCAGAGATAGCTGTTGCTGATTCTGGCCGTCCTTCCATCTTTCCTTCAGTCAGCAGGTGTAGCTGCTTCTGTGTGCATCCCCCTAGGGGCAGGGCCCATATCTCACTTGGTCAGCTTTGGACCTCCAGCCCCTTGTTGGTGCCCAGCACCTGTTAGACCAGTTCTCCTCCAAGGGTGCTCCCAATACCAGCAGTGCCCGCATCCCCTGTGTGCAGGTCAGCAATGCAGATTCTTGGCCCACCCAGCCCTACTAATGAGAAACTCTGGGAGTGGGGCCCAGCACTCCGAAAACAAGCCTTGCGCACACTAACCTAGTGTTGGACACTGAGTCACTGTGGCCTGGATGGGTGGCCCACTTTCTCTAGAGACTCTGGTTGAGGCTTTGTAGGATGGGGTGAATCTGGAGGAGGGAGCGGGCCCAGGGCTGGTCCACCACCGAGCCTGTCTCCCTGTCCCATTTTCTCCCCTAACCCATCATACGCCGCTGATGGCATGGATGGGATTTACCCCTAAGGATAATGGCAGACTCTCTACAGCAAATATGTAAGCCGTTCCGGTTGAGTAGCCGAGCATATCTGTTCTCCCATGGACTGATTTCGAGTGCATTATACATACTCTGCTCTGAGAGAAATACCCAAAGGCATTTCTACAGAATGATTCCAGTAATATCCTCTGGTGTGAGAAGCGTTATTTGTTGGTAATGGAGGTCCTAAAATTAATTAGTGTCTTATCAATTTCAATATGTTGTCCTTGAATCATGTTGTTGCTATTGTTAACAGTAACTGTCCACTCTTACACACTGTTAATAACTAAATCTCTCATTGGCAAAGGCAGAGTGTTCCGGAGCCACGTGCGGAAGAGGACGGTGTGGGGTGGCCAGCAGGTGGGAAGGGGACACTGGGAAAGGGCAAGAGCACTCACGGTGATTTCTGTGCTTCTAGGAACTACTCCTTCTATGTCCTGGACAACCAGAACTTGCAGCAGCTGTGGGACTGGGACCACCGCAACCTGACCATCAAAGCTGGGAAAATGTACTTTGCTTTCAATCCCAAATTGTGCGTCTCCGAGATTTACCGCATGGAGGAAGTGACAGGGACTAAGGGGCGCCAGAGCAAAGGGGACATAAACACCAGGAACAATGGAGAGCGAGCTTCCTGTGAGTGGACCCAACAGCCTGTGGCCCCTCCTTCGATCTAGAATGATGGCTCCATGGGTGGCCCCCTCCTCGTCTCACTGGGGTGGGGGTGGGGGGACGGACACGGGGCCTCCTGAACCAGCACTTTGCCCATACGTGTGTGTATCTTCAGAGTCAGTAGTGGGGCCGATTCATGACAGATTCGTATTTGTCAATGTTCCTTAGCATCCCTAGGAGTGTGCTAAGCATTTGTAAATAGGCTTCTGCTCAAAGGGAGTATTTTATGGAAGTGCTTACAGAATGCAGGGCTCAATGTCTTTTAAGGCACAGGCAGACAGTGAGATGATTTTTCAAGGAAGAGCCTGTCCTCTCCACTGCCGGGGAGCATGCTCAGCTCAGTCTCCCACAGTGTAGGGGAAGCCTCAGGGCAGAGGGGACTGAGCTCCAAGCCCAGCGCGGTGGCCATGGGTTCCCTGTCTCTCCCTCGGCCTTCTCCTTGCTCCCACCCCAACACGAAAAAGATAGAGCCTACCTCCCTGAATGGATACTGCTTTTTAAATTGAGAAACACATAATTATAACCTTGCCGTGGTTATATACTTTCAGGTCTTGTATCTGAGATCTAACAGCACGTCTCTCATCTAACCCTGCATATCAAGCCGCTTTTGAAAATGTTGTGGTTCTGTTCGGCTGGATAGGGTTATAAAAGTAAATTGTCTCTCCGCCATCGGCTTTTAATAAGGGAAGGGTCCTAGGGAAAAAAAAAAATAGAGTAATTTACATGATCAGAGGTGATTTGCACACATGCATACACACACACACACACACACACGCACACACGGGAGGGGAGGACTTGTGAAACCATTAGCATTTGACTGATTAGTTTTGCTGGTGTATGGATTTACCTGGTAGACACTCAGATTGCTCTGGAAGAGCTTTTAGAAGGAAGAAGCCTGACACGGAGCGGCATGGTATGCTGGCAACCGGCCCCTTCTCCCTCACCCGCCCTCTGCAGCCCGTACCATCCCCCCTGTTCGAATCATAGCAGAGCAGATGTGGCTGAGCATTTTCCAGGTGTTTTCCCCTCCAAGTCAGCCAGTCTGAGAGGTCACATTGTGAATACAGAAGCCATTCATTTTCCTTTGAAAACAAAATCATGGTTTCACCTTAAATAACACATTAGCAGGAACTGCAACTTTGTTCTGACCTCCGATCTGGCACATTTTGCCCCACTGACTTCTTACTTTTAACTGCCTTTAGCCAGTTAAAGTAAACTTTAAGCAGTAAACTTTGAATCAGCCACTGCTTCACCTGCTGCGTATGTGTCGGGGTTCAGGCAAATAGAGGCAGGCAAGACAGTCCGTCGGGGAGCTTTGGGTCTCCCTGGGGGAAGCAGTCAGCAACTCCGCCCTGGTTCTCAAGGTCATTTGAATCTGGCCGGAGGAACAAGTCGGGGCTCAGGGCAGGGTCCCTGCTGTAGCTCCCCAGCGACTTCCCACAGTGCACAGGAGGCTTGGCCAATGACACTGTTCTTGTCAGTGTGTCAGCCCCAGCCAGAGGCCTTCCAGGACTGCCCGTGCCCTTCCAGGTCGATGCCAAGTTTAGAGGCAGAAACGTGCCCCCCTGTGGCAACCTGGGCCATTCGCCTGTCTTTGCTGGTTGCACAGAAGCAGGTGGAGATCCGCAACTGCAGGACAGGTGCCAACCTATTGCAGAAGATTCAGCCCAGCTTAGGGGTTTATCCTCACCTTCCCTGGTCCCCTCGGGAGCCCAGGTCTTAGGGATCAGCAGAAAGACCAGGTGCCTTGCTCAATCAAGCAGTTCTTCCCTGTCAGGTTAGGAATCACAGATTCGGGTCCAAGTCCAACCAAGTGTGCTAAAACAAAGGAACGGGCTTCGTTGCAGCTCCGTGTGGTAAAATGTCTGGGCTCTTAGTAGAAATAAGAGAGCCATGGAGAAGTCCAGGAAGGGACTTGGCGTGTACAGCCATCTTTGGAGAAGAGGGAAATAGGGCAGGGCAGGTGACTTGTCAGACATGTGGAGGAAATGGACGTTGATCTCTGTCACTCACAGATATACCTTTGTGCCCCAGGTGAAAGTGACGTCCTGCATTTCACCTCTACGACCACGTGGAAGAATCGCATCATCATAACGTGGCACCGTTACCGGCCCCCCGACTACAGGGACCTCATCAGCTTCACTGTCTACTACAAGGAAGCGTGAGTTTCTGTGGTGTCCTGTGGGCGGGGCTGTAGGTAAAGTCCCAACATTCATAAAGTGGGATAGAGGATGTGCCCTGTAACCCGTACTCCAGGAACACCCCGCAGGATGCTCAGCTCCCCTGGAGGTGACCCCCAGACAGATCTATCATCTTATTCCATGAGCCCTTCCCAAGACCTGGTCCTCTGCTCTAGGTCACGAACTAGGGAAGGAAAATGGAGAGAGACTGACCTTCATGTTCTGAACCTTTCATGATTTCTCCCAAAATCTGCTGGGGGCTTTTCTTGTGCCTTCCAGTGATCTTCACCTGCCTCAGCAGCCATGACTTGTTCCTCCAGATGGTAGCTCTTTTGGTCCCCCTCTTCCTTTCTTTGCCTCCTTATCCAAGTGGTTCCACCAGCCTCCTTAGTTACTCTCCGTATCCAGCTCCCACTGTTGATGCTATAGGTCTCCTTCCCCGATGATTGGCTTCCTCAGAGCTGGAACAAGAGCCACCAATGACAGTATCTGGTCCCCTTTCCCCGGGGTTATAGCCATGAAAAAAAGCGAGTCTCGGGATCATTAGGCGTTCAGTGTATTTATGGATGGGAGTCATTCGTGGTCTTCCGTCATGAGGACAGGGTAGGTTAACATCTGTTTCAGAAGCCAGCGGCCAGGGGCTGTCCAGCCCTTTCATCTGCTAGCTGGAGAATCCCTACCCGCCCAAGCATGTGTGCAAAATACTTTCTTCTCTGATAGATCCCCCAGTGCTTTGGCAATGTCGGCTGGTAATCTCACCAAGGAGTTGATGCTAGGATCGGAGACAATCTGGAAGCTAAATATTTGAGTATTATAAGATACTTAAGCAATCACGGTTGTTTGCCAGCAAATGAGATTTTGGAAGCTCTATTGTAGAAGCTGTTTTTCTGTAGCAAAAGTCCTTTTCCCCCAAAAGTTTGTTTCTTCATCAGTAGCTGATGTTTGCATGAAATGATTATGCTTGTTTTTTTTCTTAATGGTGAAAAATGCCACAATTGGAAGAGAGAAAAATAGCCTTTGCCTGCATGCTTAAGGAGCAGTGTTTTCAATCCCAGTAACAATTAGAATTTACTCTTCCTGAGGCAGAGTATGCAGTTCTATAGTGCGTTTGTAAATGTGGTAAAACCTGGGGTCCCGTTGCTTCATTTTATTCTTCTGTACAAATCCAACGGACTATTTGTTTTATTTAGAATTCCCATTATAGAAAGTGTGACGTGCTAAGCCACTAGGGAAGATTTCTGGGAGCTTTGATGTCCGAGACCTAAACCTTCCTCTGAGCTTCATCCACTGTCTTTCTAGACCTTTTAAAAACGTCACGGAGTATGATGGTCAGGATGCTTGCGGCTCCAACAGCTGGAACATGGTGGATGTGGACCTCCCTCCCAACAAGGACGTCGAGCCTGGCATTCTACTGCATGGACTGAAGCCCTGGACGCAGTATGCTGTGTATGTCAAGGCGGTGACCCTCACCATGGTGGAGAACGACCACATCCGTGGGGCCAAAAGTGAAATCTTGTACATTCGCACCAATGCTTCAGGTATCCACACACTGCCCATCCTGTATTTTTCGTGAGCTCACCGTGCTTATTACAAGATGTCTCGATCCTGGACCAGTCTGTGTTTTATATGTCTTTCTTATCAATATATAATGCTATATCATGTCATTTTTTTCCCAGTCCCAATAACCTAGGCTCTTCTGGGCCATTTTTCTGGTCCATCTTCCATCATCTGCCTACTCTGTGCCAGTAAGCCCAGGTCCTCCAAGGGGGCTGGGGTGGTTTGTTTGGAGGACCCAGCCGGGATCCAGCCCCCTATTTTATTTTCATAGTTGAACCTCCAGGAATTGAACACATGCTGATCTGGTCTTTCAGTTACCTCATGTGGCTTATGGGTTTTCCATCTTCATTCTGTAGAGGCAAGGGTTCCAAGGAGGTAGACAGAATTTGGAAAACGTCAGACAGAGTATACTGTGGACATTCCAGATATTTGCTGGTGAAAATGTTCCTCCCTCTGTCTCTGTCTTCATTTCCTAAACCACCTCATTTTTCTCAACTCCAGAATCTGGAACTGATGAAAGCAAACGTTTGTGTATATTAGCCAAGTATATGAAAACCAGCTTAGAGGCAGGAAAACGCACATCATTTCTAAAGACAATGATAAATATCCTTGGATGGTTGCTGTTTTATAAAACACCCAAAAGGTAGCACAAAATAAATTTAAATGGCAGAGATGGTGAGGAAAAAGTGTTGATGGGGAAAACCTTTGGCTCACACAATGCCTGCTTCCCCCTCCCCTCCCCTGCCCCATCTCAAGGATCCCAGAAGTGGTCACAATCATGCCATGGACCCTGAAGTGTTTATAGAAATAAATCTGGCACAGGCTTCTGATCCTGGGTGTGGGGTGGTGTAGCAGAGGCTCAAAGGCAACAAAACAAGTTATTATTCTTCTAGGTTTGGAAGTAATTTATTGTAGCCAGCTCAGGAAAAATAAGAATCTTTCCTTATTATGACAAGTTCTTTTTTTTTTTTTTTTTTTTTAATCCATTCGCTTTCTTTAGAGAGAGAGAGAGCAGGGGCGGGGGCGGACAGAGAGAGAGGGAGAGGGAAGATCCTCCAGCAGATTCCCCACTGAACACGGAACCCGATGTGGGGCTCGATCCTCAGGACCCCAAGACCATGACCTGAGCTGAAATCAAGAGTTGGCCACCCAACTGACTAAGCCACCCAGGTGCCCCTAATTATATGACAAATTCTTAAGAAATGTATTTCCTTTCCCCAAAGATGGAAAACTAAGCACGATACAAATTGGGCCAGTTCCCTACATCTTGGCCCCTGGTCCTTACAAGTGGTAGGGACAGAGGAAGACTCGGTCCTCTGCCTCTGCTTTTTTGTGACACTTAGATTTGAAACTCTTAGGGGTGAGCTGTTTATTGTTGAAATACTTGACTTTGGTAACTGAAAGTGGTCGAGCATCCAGTGGTTATGTTTTTCCTGAAAGCTGGCATAAGTCACAACCTTTCCCTAAAGCATCACTCCGTACAGGTGTTCAGAACCTTGTCTGTGATATTATGGGCCTTAAAGTACCCTTAAACTCTTCGCCCCTTTGAAATTTTAAAAAAGTGGCTTGGATGACTGTGTTGTTTAAGTGATAGACAGTAAAGAGGTCTCTTGCACTTTGGAAAACCCCCAAAAATCATTGTTTTCTTGTGAACCCAAGGAAAATAAGATTTCAGTGGTCCTGGGATGCGTTTGCCCTTTATACGTAAGGTAGCTCTGGGTTTCGGTTTGGGAGGCAGTAGTAAAATAAAGCTTGGCCAGATTATTATGCTGTGCCTGTAAATGAATATTCTTCGGCTGGTAACAGAGTCCATTGCTTGCAGTCGGGGCTCTGTGTGTGTTTGGGTTTGTGGACTGCTTTTCCTAGTCCTATCTCATTCATCCCATGCAAGTGTGGTTATAGAACTGAGAGACTTGCAGGCCCTCTTCCTCCACGCCTCTTAAACACCCCATGCACACACTCACGGGCACACACACTCCTGCCCTTTCTCACTTCCCCTTTCATTTTGGCATCTTGCCATTTTTATCAGAGCTCCAGAATCTCAGATGAAACCCAAGTCAGTCCGTTTCCCCACTTGGTAGAACTGCTGGAGTCAGGCAATTTGGAGAACGGTGGATGTAATAAACGAGAGCAATCCAGTGTTTGAATTAGCTGTAGGTTTTTAAGCCACCCACTTGTAATCCTGGCATGCCCCCGCCCCGACCTTTCTCCATGTGCCGCTCAGTCATGTTTGTTTTCATAGAGCTGACCTGAGAGTAGATACTACAGAGAGAAATGTGGGCATTTAAATTGATATGATTTCAAAACACGGTTCACTTCTTGTTTCACGTGTCCGCATTCACCGCCGTTTCCCTATCCGGGTCCAACCCGTGGCTTCTTGTGGGCTTGCAGCGAGTGCCTGAGCGCCTGGATTCGGGGTTCATTCCATTGTCTGAAGCATCCTTTGTTCGCCTTTCCAGTTCCTTCCATTCCCCTGGACGTTCTTTCCGCGTCCAACTCCTCCTCTCAGCTCATCGTGAAGTGGAACCCGCCCTCCCTGCCCAACGGCAACCTCAGTTACTACATCGTGAGATGGCAGCGGCAGCCTCAGGACAGCTACCTTTACCGGCATAACTACTGCTCCAAAGGTAAGGGGGGCACGGGGGGGGGGGACCCGGAACCCAACTCCCGCCGTCCGGACGTATCCGCGCCCTGACGTAACACACAGCCCCCTGACAGTTGGAGCCCTTTGGTGGAAACCAGCCACCTTCTCGATCAAACGCGCTGACGGCTGCCCCCTTCGGCTCCCCAGCCCATCTGACCTGGCTTTCATGTCTGCGCTTGTCGGGCTTCTCTTTCCCGAGCAGACAAAATCCCCATCAGGAAGTATGCCGATGGCACCATCGACGTGGAAGAGGTGACGGAGAATCCCAAGACCGAGGTGTGCGGCGGAGAGAAGGGGCCTTGCTGCGCCTGCCCCAAAACCGAGGCCGAGAAGCAGGCCGAGAAGGAGGAGGCCGAGTACCGCAAAGTCTTCGAGAACTTTCTGCACAACTCCATCTTTGTGCCCAGGTACCAAGTGTCATTGGAAAATGTCTCCAGGCTGGTGCTCCTCAGGCAGGTTCTGTGGTGCGCTCTCCCCGCGGGTGGTTTGTAGGGCAGCAGCTTCAGGGCAGAACCCCGTAGCCATCAGGGTAGGGGGAGAACAGAACACGTTGCCAGCTTGGGTGAGTGGGGTGCCTGTGGAAGGCAGGTAGCTGCGAAGGAAAGGGGGGGCCGCGGGCGCATCAGTGCCACTGCCTCGGCCACAGGGCCTCCCACCAAGGGCAGGTGGGCTCAGCTGGGTGGGGGGCAGGGAAGTGAAGCTCAGAGAGGCCCCCACCCATGGAGACCAGCGAATGGAAGAGCTGGTGTGCGGGCCCTTCCTGCCCATCCCACTTCTCCCTGCGGCCTCTCGAAGCCCGGCTGAGGAGAAGTGAAGCAAGAGGGAGAAGACCAGAGTGAGTTTTGAAAGCGGCCCAACTTGCAAGCACAGCCCAGTGCCCTGGGCACCCTTGACAAGCAGGTTTGAGAAGCAGCGGACAAAGAGCGGAGGGAGGTGAAGGTGTGCAAAGCCGCACTACTCACAGTAGCTAAAGCTGGGAACGAGCCGCGTGTCCATAAGGGGATGAATGGATAAGCAAAATATGGCCTAGCCAGGCAATGGCATATTATTCAGCCATAAAAAGGAATGAGATTCTGACGAAAGGCACCACTCAGATGGACCTTGAAAACATCATGCTAAGTGAAAGAAGCCAGATGCGAAAGGAACAGATATTGTAGAATTCCACTCATAGGAAGCATCTACCAGAGGCAAATTCATGGTGATGGGAAGTGCATGCCAGGTTTCCAGGGGCTGGGGGCAGGGGGAAATGGGGAGTTGGGCCTTAGTGGGTCTAAGAGCTTCTGTTTGAGGTGATGAAAAATGTTGGAAACAGTGATGGTTGCACAACATCATGAATGCAATCAGTGTCTGAATCGTACGCTTAAAAATGGCTAAAATGGCAAGATTTGGGTATTTTTTTAATCAAAAATTTTATTTTACCACAATAAGGAATGGTTTAAGAAAAAACAAAAAACACGGAAGGGGAGTCCATCAGGGTAGCCCTGCAATATCTGGGGAAGGAGATGGAAACGGAGTGGTGGTCCCTGTCTCCCTTTTCCTCCTGGAAGATTATAGTGTAGCGTTTACAAACAGCCTCTTGGCTGAAATGTGAGTGGAGGAGCTGGATTCGGTTGCACCTACGCCTGGTCCCCACGGTGCCCCAGCCGCCAGCCCACTGCCCGGCGTGTTCTGTGATTGCTGGTCTTCCTGCCCCCGATCCTGAGAGGCACCAGAAGCCCGTAGCTTCTGTTTATTCTGTAATGACTTTGCCTTTAAAGGCTTACTTAGGTTGTAACAACAAATGGCTTTTAAAGTGATTTTTTTTCCCTGTCAAGTGACCTTCCTGATATTTGTGTAATAGTCCAAGATAGCCATCTTGCTTTGAAAAATCATTAAGAAAGAAAGACCTCTTAGAGTGGCAGGCATTCTTTTCAGGACGAAGCTCTTCATTGCCCATCCTCTCCTCTCTAGGAGTTGAAACCACTGGAGTGTGAGGGTAGGAGAGCCTTCTGTGGGTCCCCCTGACCTGCTCCACTGGAGACCTCTCCTCCTAGGGCTGTGGTTCAAGTGTTAGTCCCGACTCTCTGTAGGTCATGTGTACTTCCAAGAATAAGAGCGTTTGAGGAGCTCAGAGATGTTTAAAAACTAGAATTCAGGCATAGTGACTTCTCCAACAGCCTGATTCATGAACGATCCACTCGGGCCTTGGCCCTACATTTTGACACATGAGGGCTCTTGCCTTTTTGGTAGCACTGCTTCTCAACGTGGGCCATTTCCCCCCATGCCCGCGGAGAGACTCAGCTAGTGGCACTTCCTGTGGCCACAGAAGCAGATGGATTGAGAGTGTCCCAGACAGGCTGGGCAGGAGTTATCTGTTTATTCTCCAGCGAAAGCTGTCGGCTCCATTGCTGTCTCATCCCACCGGCCCGCCAGAAGTTCAGGTTGTGAGTCCAGGCATTGGAGAAGCTTTGCTAAAGGGCTCCGAGCTTTCAGTTTGTAGTTACAAAGCAATACCTTTCTTTCTCATCACATGGGGAACGCAAGATCAGGCAATGTGAAGGCCGAGCCGTGGGTGACACGGATATTAGCAATGCATTGTGTTCGTGTTATTGAATTCAAAATAAGTTTCCTCTATGCCAAATCCCCCCTGACGAGTGCGTGCGTCCACCTCTTTGGCCCCGACATTCTCTCTCCTAAGACAAGTCTGACCTGCTATTCTGGCTTTTCTTAGGATGAATATAAATACTGTATTTGCCCACGGTGAACGGCCACAATTTATACGAACTTCATATTGTTTTTTTTTTTTTTTTTTAATGCCTCCTACCAAGGGTATAACTCTCATGTCCACTCAGTTTGCAACACAATTTTGATAGAAGGAGTGTCTGGCTGGCAGAATGATTGAATCATAAAGGAAGGTTTTTTTGTTTTTCAACTAAGCTATCCAAAGACAATTTTTATTTCTTTCAATGCATTCTTTTTTTAAAAGATTGTATTTGTTTATTTGAGAGAGAGACAGAGATAGTGACAGAGATAGCAAGAGAGAGAGCACAAGCAGGCAGGAGAGGGAGAAGCAGGCTCCCTGCTGA
This sequence comes from Halichoerus grypus, assembly GCF_964656455.1. NCBI lineage: Eukaryota > Metazoa > Chordata > Mammalia > Carnivora > Phocidae > Halichoerus > Halichoerus grypus. Next base: position 24,562,785 of record NC_135719.1, on the reverse strand, counting down.
ACAGGGAGCCTGATGTGGGGCTCGATCCGAGGACCCTGAGATCAGACCTGAGCCGAAGGCAGACGCTTAACTGACTGAGCCACCCAGGCGCCCCTCTTCCAATTCATTCTAAGAATAAGCCAGTCAAGTCAGGTTTGGGCAGAGCATTATATTTTTTGCAGTGGATTAAACCCAAGCAACTTCTCTCTTACAGACGTAAGGGTGTGTTGTATTGGTTTTATGTGTTGCATTGGTTTTGAAGAGAAGCAGGACATTCGTTCTGGTAGATGTCAAAAGAGATCTCCCCAGCAATAAATGTAGTTCCTTGTGTCCTTCCCTTCCCAGGAAGGTTGGTTGGTGTGTGGGGTGTAAGGTTGGGAAATGGTCAGCCTCATCTCCTAATCTTTCCTCCCCCAATATTATGAAAGTGAATGCATTGGGGCCATTCACACACGGCCTGCCTCTGCGGTTCTCTACCTGGTGGAATGAGCATATCTGGGTTGAATGGTTCGTGTTTTAGGTTAGGACCCACTGGGCCGTTGCACAAAAGTGGTGATGGCATTTTGTGTGGGGGAATCCATGGGCCAGGCAGATTGGGGAGCCAGAGGCCCTTTCCCCAAGCCCCCTGCTTTTCCCTTCCAAGTTTTTCACTTCAAGGCAAATAAGGACCCGCGGGAAGCCTGCTGAGAGTCAGCTGAGCCACAACGGCTTCCCAGGTGCCCTGATTCCCTGTGGGACTTCTCTTTCTCCCCTGCATGAGAACTGATGAGCATTCCCACTTTGTGGTCTTTCTCCTTGCCTTGGGCTCTTAGTTTTCTTTCCCGGATGAGCTTGGTTCTGTTTCCTCCCCACCCTTTGCCTGCGCACAGGATGCGTGACGCCCGCGGACAGCCTCAGTGCAGAACGGACGGCAGCCTGCTTTCCCCTGTTTCTGGTGGTTGGCCTGAGGGTGGCGGTTTCCCGCCTGGGTGCTTACTCTCACGTGCTGTTGCCTCCAGTAAACGCGAGGGGCTTGTGTTTGAGGTTTCTGAGGGGAGCCCAAAGCCCACAACAGTAGCCATTGGAACAGCCCCCCTGTCCAGCTGCATGGACTGCCTCATCTGCCCTTTGGGTGTGAACATTCTCTTTTGATTTCTCTTTTGCTGTCCTATTGCTTTTGTAGCTGTTGTTCTAAGCCCTAGTCCAGGGCCATGACAATGATCTTACCACTGGCAACAGCGGGGCCTTGGAGAGGCCACAGGAGGTCACTGCTGAGTGTGAGGCGGAGCCAGACTGGAAGGACGTCCAGGAGTGTGAAAAATACAGACACTAGGGTCTCAGAGGAAGAGAGAGTCAGTGGGAGCCCCAGAGGGAAGGGTCTGGGGGTCCAAGCAAGTGCTCGCTGCTTGGTATCTTTCTTTCTACAGAGGGGGTCAGAGAAGCCATCCCGCTGGGGCCTACACCACACAGCTCACCTCTCACCTCACCCCCTAATAAATCTTAGTGTGGCCAGCAGGGTGGTCACGTTTAATGCTTAACCATAAGGTCAGTGGACCAGGTGGCACGGACATTCTGACCAAAGGGCCAGGATGCTGCAGGGCCAGGAGTGACTGAGGCATTTGTTTGCCTCTAGATACAATCGAGTAACCACTCTGGGAGCCAGGGGGCAGTTTGTGTGCCGATTCTGAGGTTTGCAGAGTAGAGAAAGCAAAATAAATAACGGAGAAGGAAATCCCCGTATTATTTGTTGGTCCTTATCCAAAGGGGCTGAATAGCTCCTTTCATCCAAAGTTAAGATTTTTCTTTTCTTTCCGTTACTCTAACCCAAGTCATAGAAGGGACAAAAGAGGTAGAGGCGCTTACAGGCCAAGTTTCTCTCTTCCTTGCAGACCTGAAAGGAAGCGGAGAGACGTCACACAAGTCACCAACACCACCATGTCCAGCCGAAGCAGGAACACCACGGTGGCAGACACCTATAATATCACAGACCCAGAAGAACTCGAGACAGAATACCCTTTCTTTGAGAGCAGAGTGGATAACAAGGAGAGAACTGTAATCTCTAACCTCCGGCCTTTTACTTTGTACCGCATTGACATCCACAGCTGTAACCACGAGGCTGAGAAGCTGGGCTGCAGCGCCTCCAACTTTGTTTTTGCAAGAACCATGCCTGCAGGTAGGGTGTGATCCAGCAAACCCCACTCCTGACTCACTCACAGCCCAGTGGAGAAGCTTGTGTTCTATGGACACAGAATCTGTCATCCAGGGCAATGACCCTTAGTCTCCATCCTGCTTATTAAAGAACGGGTGGTCATTTGTAGGCAGGATGGTAGACCAGCAGCCCAGGGAATGGAGTCCATTCATAATGACATCATTCCCAACCCAGTCTTCGCGCAAAGTCCTACAAGAGCAGGGAGCGCCCTTCGGGGTCAACTCCCCTCCTCCCACTTGGTTCACATTGTACATTCCCATGGCCCTATTCCCCATTTGTACACACGTAAATTTGCCCGGTCCCTCCTGAGTCGTCAGGTTCAGTGGAATCCATTAGCTGCCTTGACTCAGAGTGACCTTCACTCCTCAAGGTCAACTGCTGGAGTAGCCTTTGGTCCTGCCTCTTGGGTCTTCACCTTCCCCTTTGGAAGTTAGAAGCTGCCTGTTACTTACACTGCCATCCATCCATCTTTAAGGATAGGTGAACTGCCCATCCTCTTTCCTGCCCGGGGTTAGCAGGTAGTAGAGAAGGAGCCCAGAAGAAGTGGAGTCTAGGAGGGGACGCACAGCATATCTCAAGGCCGCTGTCAGCTTCCCTGGCCTCAGTTTCCCCACCCTCCTGGGAGAGACAGAAGCCAGCTCATTTCTCAGAGCCTTCCCCGGCTGTAACTTGCAGGGACTCTTGCTCACCACTTGGCTTGCTGCTTTAAGCAGAAGCAAGAGTGCAAGCACCCAGCCTCAGCTGGCAGCGGCTGGAGGAAGGGTGGACGCAGGCCCAGCTCGTGGGCCGTCCTTCATGCCCGCATCAGAGTTGCGTTTGCCGCGTGCAGATGCAGGCCTGGAGGGCTCCATGCCGCCGCCTGGAGGCTTGCTGCCAGCCACCCCTGCTCACGAGGCGCCTCTTCGATGCTGCTTGTGTTTGACGGCATCACATAGTTTCCTTTCTCGAGTGGGAGAAGCCAAATACCAGAAATAAGTTACTCAAGCTGCCGGGATTTTCCGACTGTACTTGATACAGCGGGCTTTTTCTGGGGTGGGGTGAGGGGGCGCGGTTGCTGAGGGGAGGGAAGGTATCGTGGCATCTTGAGACTCACAGGTCATTACATTGCTTGGATTCCAAACCCTGTGCTATGTGTGAGCAGCCGGCTTTGGGGGAGTATATGTGGTCCCCGCCCTCAGCCCTGCACACACAGACTGGGGGAGGGCATGCTCAGAGTAGCCCACTCGGGGGGGCGGGGACGGACCCGAATCCGACTTTATCGCTTGTTTAAATTGTTGCACAGAAGGAGCAGATGACATTCCTGGGCCGGTGACCTGGGAGTCGAGGCCTGAAAACTCCATCTTTCTAAAGTGGCCGGAACCTGAGAATCCCAATGGATTGATTCTAATGTATGAAATAAAATATGGATCACAGATCGAGGTAAGGCTGGCGCAGTGGTCCGCATCTGGGTGTGTCCCCATTCCAACTGATAGCATGTGCCACAGGACAGCACAGGTCACCTCCCAGTTAGCTGAGGACTTAACCCCATAAAATGAGGAGCTAAGGCAGTGAGGACTTAAGTCCTTCTACTAGCTCCACACATCTTTGAGGAGAGTACTCAGAGTATATGAGGAGGGGGGCTTGTTCTCCCCGTTAAGAAACTACTTTGTTACAGAAAATGATCGTTCGGCATAAGCCAGAAAGAAATTTTTATTTTTCTGGAGCTCTTTTTGATTACCAAAAAAATAGATATATATTTGGTTAGAACTTGGGAGTGTTTACAGTTACTGGAAGACTGCCATTCAACACTTGGTTTCTTCCCTGTTATTGCAAATTGGGATCACTGTCAGGTGGGACGCGAGAGATGGGACAGCAAGAGGCACCCATTTCTCACATGCTTGTGGGGAATTGGCACTTGTGTTTTATTTCCCCCAGGATCAGCGGGAATGTGTATCGAGACAGGAGTACAGGAAGTATGGAGGTGCCAAGCTTAACCGGCTCAACCCCGGGAACTATACGGCCCGGATCCAGGCCACCTCTCTCTCTGGGAATGGGTCCTGGACGGATCCTGTGTTCTTCTACGTCCCAGCCAAAAGTAAGGCTTGGGGAAGGAGTAGCTGGAAGATGCAGAGCGGGTTGGGCCGGGCTTGGGAAAGCCTGGGCTGTCGGGGCTTTCTCTAACTTTCTGATTTTCCGTTGGAACCGAGTTGGCCAGATTTCAGAAGGGTCACACTTTGGTCAGCACCTCATTTGGGAGCTCGAGCAGGGGGAGCTGCTGCTTGGAGTTCCTACCTCATTTGATGGTCAGGGAGAGGGTCTGAGCCCCTTTTGAGGGTGGGGGGGGGTTGTCAGCAAGAGGCCTTTGCTCTCAACTTGTTTTATGTGTGAAGCATTTTACAAAATGCGGAATTGACCATTCCACCTCTTGTCCGATTCGGGCTGCTGGTTAGGGCTCGGATTTAGGGCTTAGAATCCTAACGGTGACCAAAATCTGGGGGCCATCCGATCCAGCCTGTTCCAAGGTAGGAGTCTTTGGAACGGCATCTCACACTGAGGCATTGTCCCCTTCACTGCCCTGTTGGTAAAAACACAGATGCACTTTTAAAGCACCAACATACATCAAATGCACACAGCGCTCGCTGTCTGGCACAGAGACTGGGCCATGTTGTGATTTTATACTCGAGCCGTTGACAAGACAGAATTCTTAGAAGACTGTACTAGGCTAGGATTTCAGATTTGAAAACTGGGTTTCGTAAAACGTGTAAGTGCACCATGGGCCCTATGCTTCCTGGGCTGAGAAAATGCAGTATTTTATTTGGTGACATAAATATTCCTCATTATTTCCACATTGAGTTTCTGTTTCTTATTAGGAACCCAGTTTTTCGGATGATTTCATGTTCAGGTAATGGGATCTAATTTGGCATAACACTATTCCTCACTGCCCCACGTGAAGGAGCAGCCCACCGTGCTTACTGGTGCTACTTTGGGGTCCATTGGGTGGTCCCCACATCCATGGTCTCTTCTTGGGTCCCACATCTGTGCTGCCCCGAGCTGGCGTCTGAGTTCTTAAATTCAGGATCCAACCAATCCAGCCGTCCACCTGGTTAGCGCCTAAAAGTCAAAGACAGATATTTGAAAATCCTAATAGTACAGATATCAAAAGAAGGATGGCGTGCATAGAATTGCAGACCTTGAGGTAACATTTTATGAGCCTGGAACTGTGCCTGAGTTCAGGTTTTAGGGGTAAACAGATCGCTCAGGCAGAGAATTCCATCAGCTAAAAGAGTCTGAATTCTCCATGGGGCCCCCTAACCTGCTCTCCCCAGTGAGCCTCTGCCACCCAGTCCAGTGCTAGAACCTTCCCAGTAATGCCTAGAACCCTCTCCAGAGCTGTGGCTGGCTTTCTCTTCTCCCCTGTTCTCTCTTCTCTGCTTCCATCCCTTAGGAACAGAGCCTAGGTTTAGGAGTGTTGCATCAGGCCGCAGTCTTTGAAGTAGCAGCCTTGGCTTGTCTTCGGAGGGGACCCGCTCCCATTTGCCATTGCTACCCCGTCTAACCCTGGGAGTGCTGGGATGCCACTGGGAACCCCGAGAGCCCCTCTGATGGACTCTTTCCAGCAGAAGTTGGCACATACTGCAGGAAAATGGGATCTGCATGCCTGCTTTGCTGTTTGTCCTTCTGTCAGGCAAGACTCTCCTGCTACAGCGTAGTCTCTTTTCCTCTTGTTTAATCCTCAGAGGAGACGGAAGCTTTGCGAGCTTTCTGGCAACCGCTGTCCTTCTAGGAACCCTTCATGTGCTTGAATGCTATTAAATGACTCTTCAGACTTTTCTTCTCCAGACTAAATAATCTCCAGTCTCTTGGCCTTTTCTTGTTGCCCAGTCGCAGAGACCAATTTTCTAGCCATTTCATCATTTTGCTCCTCTCCGGCTGTGTTCCAGTTTCTCCGTGTCCCCACTGAATTGTGAAACTCAGACAGAACATGGTACAACGTGACCAGTAGGCTAAGTGATATGAATGTAAGTAGTAGTCCTTGGGAAGAAAAACTAAAACTCGGCTGGCTTCCCAAAGGCAGTGATAGTTGAGAGTGTTTTCAAGAATTAAAAAATGCAGGAGATGCATCCATGTTGAGAGTGATCTGAGGAAAATGTCCTTAATGTTAAAAAATTAAAATAGCATTAATAATCCATAAAGAGTCATAATGATGATGACGATGATTTTTAGGGGCAAAATAATCACTGATGTGTGACTACTACCAGGTGTCACTGGGTCCCCAGTGAGTTCCATCATTTCCGCATAGACATCTCTACTTGGGTATCCCACGAGGGCCTCCCGCTCCCATGAGTACCAGAACCAAAATCACAGTTGCTGCCCTCAGAGTATCTCTCTATCCTTTTGTTCCCAAGGTCTAGTCAGTGGCACCATGATCCATACCCCACGCAAGTCTGGAACCTTACATCCTCCTCTCTCTCTCTCTCTCTCTCTCTCTCTCCAGCCACCCATTTCCCATTCAACCCATTGGTTCTGCGTCTTCTGTGTCACTGAAGTCCTGCCCCTGCTGCCACCACCATTAGCGAACGGCCCCTAGGGTCCTTGCCGTGGGGGTAGGTCTGAGCTGTGGGAGCAGGAAAGGTCCCAGGACCATGGCTTCCCAGCTGTCTGTGTGACCCTGGGGAGGACAGTTCATCTCTGTGAGTCTTCTTCATTCGTAGCAAAAGGCAGTGGTCTCTTCGTGAGGTCTGGGCTGGTTAATGCAGAACACAGCCAGGTCCCCTCCCGCCCCCGGCACCCTCCGAGACGTGGCCGTGCCTGCCTCCTCCATTCAGGCTGACCTCAGGCACCACCATCCCAACATACACAGATCTGCTCGGCTCGCTGCGGGGCCCAGAGCTCACACTGGCTCCCTTTCATCTGCAGAATGAGGTTCAAACTGCTTGGCTTGAACAGGCCCCTTGGGAGCCAGCCCTGCTTTTTCCCAGTATCATCTCCAACATTTCCTCTGCACTTGCAAAGCTTCCCCGACTCAATTCTCTCCTCTCCCTTCCTCTCCGCGTCCTTGCAGTGTGGGTGGTCCACCTTTTTGGTTGTGTCACCTGGGAACACGCTGACTTCTGGCTTCCAGCAGAGTCTGCAACGGCATCCCCAGTGTCCAGCCTGGCACCTGTCATCTAAGTGCTGGTGACGGTGATGAGCAGGTGTCGCAGTCAGGCTTGTAACTAGACCCTAATGTCTGGGGAGAAATCAGAGCAACTTTGGCAAGGGGTGCCATCCAGTTAGGTGTTTTTAAATTGTCTGTGGAACTGTCTTAAGACAGATAAAGGTCAGTATAGTGTACTAGAATACCAGTTTCATACCAAACAGGTTAAGTAATACATTTATGATCTAAACACCAAAGGTCAGTACAGCTTGAGCTCTATATATGTGAGAATCCATTCATTTTATTTTTGCAAATATATATATATACACACGCATGCATGCACTAGTAGTCATTAAATTGCATACAAAGATTATTTTACTCGAGCCCACCATTTGAACTATTATTTCAGGGTACACTGTACTTTAAAAATGAGTTTACTCCTCTGTGTGCACTTCTCTATTTTTTTTTTTTTCCAAATAACTCAGAGTTTTTTTTTACTGTTCTATCTGATACTGTTTACCTTCAGAATTCCTAGTTTGCAATAGGGCAGTAAAGGAATTTTCGGGGATTTTTTTTTTCATACTTGCAGCTAAAACAAAACAAAGCAAACAAAAAATGACCAGCTTGCACACCTAGTGATATTTTATCATTTCCCTTGTCTCTGCAGTAACGTATGAAAACTTCATCCATCTGATCATCGCTCTGCCCGTTGCTGTCCTGTTGATAGTGGGAGGGCTGGTTATAATGCTGTATGTCTTCCACAGGAAAAGGTGAGTGACTCTGTGAAAAGTTCAGATACATTGTGTGGCTGTCCTGTCTGGTGGTTTGAACCTGAGCGCAGGGAAACGTCGTGAGGATTTTGAGGAAGTATTTTATGGATTGGGAAACCTGATTTTCCCATCAAATGTTCCTCTCAGGAAAAAGAGAACATTTTCTAATGATTCAGCAGCAGTAGAAAATGTATTTGGGGCCAGTACGGTTCATCCCCTCACTCACAGATAACTGCTGCTCATGCAGAGATTTTTCCAAACACAGGGCCCAGCCTTTTCTGTCCAGTAGGCCTTTCAGTTTCTGATGAAGTAAAGAAACAAGTGTTTCATAAAAAGCTTTAATCCGAGGCCCCTGAAGAAGCCCAAGGACGTGTTAGCAAGATGGCTTTGGGGCCCGATGAGAGCCGACAGGCAGGAACTGTCCCCTCGCTCCCTTCCTCTGGATATCCACTTAACGAAACAGGACAAATAAAACTGATAGCGCAAAGATGACATGTGCGGAGATGGGTTTTGTTTTTTTTTAACCTGAATTTTATCCTTTTGACAGAAATAACAGCAGGCTGGGGAATGGAGTGCTGTACGCTTCCGTGAACCCAGAGTACTTCAGCGCCGCCGACGGTAAGCGGCTAAGCCAGGGTCGCTGCCTGGGGACATCCCAGATTGGGGAGCTTTCGGGAGTGTGGCTAATTTAGGGGGAAGAGGGTTGCAATATTTTGAGGTAACTTTGGCCTCAAAATACGTCTTGGTTAACACTTTTGTTTTGTTTTTTTGAATCAAAGTTTTTAGCAGTTCACTGAGTATGTCAAAAATTCTGGGACTGTGCGGAATGCCCCAAAGAAAGACAGGCTTCAGAGATGACTGGTCAGCGCAGTAATCAATTTACTTAATCGCCTGAAATTTTACGCTAGAATGACAAAAGCTGTTTTAATTGTTGACGTCTAGTCAGAGGGGCTGCCGCAGCTGACCAAACCATCCCCTTCAACTTGTTTCAGCTTGAGTTTCGTGTCGCTGTGACTGTCTTTGATCACTCACGGCTTCCCTGCGTTTTTCTGTCTTGGAGTTTTTCTGTTCACCCCCTCCTGACTGGGATCACATGATTTATACCCTCACGGCCCATTCACATACCCTCGGGTACTAACTCATGAGGGCCATTTAGTTCAGTGACCGAGAAGGTCTGACTTGGAAGTTGGGTTGTACTCCATGGATATTTCTTTTTTTTTTTTTTTTCCCTTGTTTGCTGTCTCTTCTCCCTCGTGGGCTTGAATCCAGACCTTTCAAAGTCAGTCAGTGTGGGGCATTGGTCCTAGCACCATTACCTGGCACTTTGCTGGGGGCTTTTATAAATGCCATCCCATAGGTCCCTATATCCCTGTAAGGTGGCTTTTCTCAGGCCCGCCTGTGTGTAGGTGAGGCCGGGAGGTGCAGAGAAGCTTGCCCAGGTCACATAGTGAGGCAGTTGAGAAGTTGGGGTGACACAGTCTCTGGCATCTTGTGGACAGTGTGATGCCATCACCGTGAGGTGAGCTCCTCGGGGCGGGCGGGGAAGCTGACCCACAGGAGTATCTGGATTGGGTTCATCAAGTGAATGAGTACGTGTGTGAAATCGGGTAGATGCATTTAGAAAAAGTGGTTGCCTCTTCTTGGCTTTCAGTGAAGTGAAAGTTGATACAAATGTATAGGAGATAGGAGATAGATTCATGATTATTCTGATTGATCATCCTGATCAAATGGAAAACATAAGAAAAACACTTTGACACTCAAAAGCACTGTATAAATGTGTAAAGTTTCACTGTGATTTCTTTAATAGTTTCTAATTCAGTTCTGTTTACAGTAAAGCCAATCAAAAGCAGCCTCCCCTGAGTAGGAATCGAGTGCAGAATAATGACATTATTCCTGATTCTATAAAGATCTCACAAAGTTTTATTTTTAATAGGCACATATATATTTCTATGTGCATACACGCACACACACACACACACACACACACACACACACACCTCTGTACTCCTATAATTAATGTATGTATGTATATAAGGCATAGAGAACATTCTGGAAGGATACACAACCAAACTTAAAATAGTAGTTACTTGTGGAGAGGATCTTTTTCCTTATTAAAAAAAAAGATTTTTATGCATTGTTTGTATAAATGATAGCTTTTTTAAAAAAAAATAAGGTAAGGCAAGTCATCACACACCCAATGGAATTTATGGGGGGAAATGCAAAGCCACTTTCCCTCTCTGTAAAGATGGAATAAGACTATTCCAGAGACTTTGCTCTGCTTTGAAATAAAGCGCAGGAGACGGGCATTTGTAGTTTTGACTACGAAGCATCCAGGAAGTTTGGAAAGAGCATTAATACGATAATATCAGACAGTACTGGTGAATTGAATTCAAATTGTGTATCTTTCCAGAACTACTTTCATAATATGCCTTGATTCTTCTTTAAAAATAAAATAAACAAAACCCAAACTCATTGTCACCTGGGCCAACAGGTAGGAACACCATCACCTCATTTGAACTTAATTTATTCGGCCTTTTGACAAGCACCTTATAGCTAGTTTCCTCAAGGGGCGACAAAATGACATTGCAGTTCGCAAATGCTTTAAAAACTCCTTTCTCCAAAAGCTAATCTGCATGTCACCATTCTCCAGAGTACGCTGAAAATCCCCTATAGGGAAGTGCTGATAACATTGTGCCCATAACCTGAGGCTGGCTTGGAGGGGCTTAGGACTGCTGGTTCAAGTCAGAGCTGCTGGGTTGAATTTAGAGAAAAGGATTCCAAGTATTGACTTCAGGGACCTCCCAAGGAAGGAATGTGATTGGTTTTAACTCTGTTTTTTATGGTATGCTCCATAGTTAATTCTGATTAAAAGCAAGCCTGGATTTTCAGAGATAAATGGATTGAGGCAGTGTCTCTTTATACTTTCTGAGGGGTATTATGAAGAGTCTTATCTACAGGCTTGTCTTGCATACTTAACTCTCCTAAGCAAGCATCAGCCTCTTCTCGGGGGCTGTGTGGCACCTAAGCCATGCAGAGGGTAGACTTCCGTTTATGAAATTCCAAAACATGTAATGTGAAATACAAAAATGTGTATGAGAGAAAATTCTAGATTGATTAATATAGGCCATATTGGACACTCCTCAGAGGTGTAATTTAGTTTTCATTCTGCCCATTCAGGTTGCAGGACGGATCCTCTGTTTTGTTTTCTTTTCTTTCTTACCTCCCTTCTCCCTGTTCCTCTCTTTCTGCTTCCTGCCTGCCTGGAATTACTTATTTAATTCCTTAAACCAGACCAAAAGCCTGGGCTGGAAAAGTCCTAGTTGGGCTCTGTCTTAGCATGTCCCACCACCCAGCCCCTCGCCCCCCGGTTGTGGGAGGTCCCTGAGCTCACGGAGCCCAGGCCAGAGCCCTGGGGACACCCCTCTGCTCATCAGCTGTCCCTCCACCTTGCTCACCACTGAATGCTCCTTGGGGCCAGAGCTCAGTTGCTTCTGTACCCCTTTAGACACTCCGGGGTCTTTGATGAGGCTGGAGACACTTGTCTAGACGAGAATAGTGCTCCCAGTGGAAATATAATGCCAGTCCCATATGTAACCTCAAGTTTTTCTTGTGGCCATATAAAAAAAAAAAGTATAAAAGAAACAGGTGAAATAAGTATTAACGATATGCTTTATTTAACCCAATATATGCAAAGTATTATCAATTTTAATATGTAATCAGTACAAAAACTATTGAAATATTCACATGATTTTTTGTGCTAAGACTTTGTGGGTTTTTTGGGGTTTTGTTTTTTAAAGTTTTATTTATTTAAGTAATCTCTCCACCCAATGTGGGGCTCAAACTCATGACCCCAAGATCAGTAGTCACACGCTCCTACAACTGAGCCAGCTGTGCGCCCCTAAGTCTTTAAAACCTGTTGTGAATTCTATACTTAGCACATCTCAGATTGGACTCCTTTGTGGTTCTTCTATGCTGTTAGTATCCTCAGATTATCGCAGAATCCTTGAAGACTTGAAATACCGGAATTTTTTTTAAGATTTTATTTACTTTTTTTTTTTTTGAGAAATACCAGTATATGACCGTATTGCTGCCTGACAGAAATTTCAGGACAAGCCGCGTCATTGTTCCCAATGTTGTCTGTGGGCTTTAGGAAGTGGCATCTTGTGTTCTTTGGTTTCCCCCCAAAAGCACCTTCTGCCCAGGGGGTCCCTTGCCTTACCTGGCTCAGTTCTGGTTTCTTCTTCTCTAGTGTATGTACCTGACGAGTGGGAAGTTGCTCGAGAGAAGATCACCATGAGCCGAGAGCTGGGGCAGGGCTCATTTGGGATGGTATACGAAGGAGTTGCCAAAGGCGTGGTTAAAGATGAGCCCGAAACCAGGGTGGCCATTAAAACAGTGAACGAGGCCGCGAGCATGCGTGAAAGGATTGAATTTCTCAATGAGGCTTCAGTGATGAAGGAGTTCAATTGTCACCACGTGGTAAGAGACAGCCCCCCGGGAAGCCAGAACCTGACACAGGGAGAACCCTTCCCTGGAGCCTCCCAGGGTATCCGTGGCCTCACTTGGGGAGTTTGGTGTCTTCCTCCACTCCCCTGGCCCCCGCCTTCCGGAGTCCCCCATCACCTCACGGTTGCCCTTAGACATCTGTGCATGGGAGGCAGATCCCGGCCAGTGGAGCCCCCTGGGGCCTGCTCATGTGGGCTCTGCAGGTCCCAGCACCAGACAGTTCGAGAAGCATGGGTGGGGACAGTCGCGGGTAACCCTCACCCTCTGAGTCCTTCTCTTTGTCATTCCTCCCAGGTGCGGTTGCTGGGCGTAGTGTCCCAGGGCCAGCCGACGCTGGTCATCATGGAACTGATGACACGGGGGGATCTCAAAAGCTATCTCAGGTCTCTGAGGCCAGAAATAGAGGTCAGTTTTGGTTTTAACCGACTTTGCACGTTATCCGTCCTTTCCCCCAGGAGATACGGTGTCTTTAAATTTACTTACTCTCAGTATCGAATGTTTCTTGCCGCATGCTTGGTTGTAGGTCCTTTATGTGAAAGATTTCCCTGACTAGAGGGGGACCTGTGAGCTTTTGTGAGAGGCACTTGCCATTCCTCAAGTACCCCCCTCCCTAACGCCTCTGCATCTGTTCCTGCATTCCCTCTTCCACCACCAGTTACCTCCTCCACCGCCCGCGCTCCCTGAACCCTCCCCCCCGCCCCCCACCTCCCCGGCCAGGAGGAACCATCTCCTCCGCTGACTTCTCTCCTAGCACTGACTCTCTCCTCTCTGGTCCCTGAGTGGATTCCCCTCCCACCCCGTAGTGTTCGGCTTCTCACCCTGGGGAACAGCCACACCCAGTTCAGGGTCAGTGTTTGGGGCAGGCAGTCTTTCCATAAATGCTTGTCAGAGTTCAGTGTTAGATGGACGCGATTCTTGTGCCAGGGTGGTCTCCCACCCAACTCCATGCACAAGACAGCCTCTCCTTCATGAGCCCCCTCCCCACCCACACGCCCCTTCCCCCCACCCCACGCTGTCAACAGCCTGCGCCTTGGAGACCGGGAAGCCTTGTTTCTCAAACTCTGCACCCACATTTCAGGCCTGATTCTGAGGCAGACTGATAATCGCCTCAGCTGCACAGTCTCTGCTTCGTCTAGTAAAAAAGATCCATTTGTGTTATGAGCTTCAAAGTCTAAACCGGCTGAAATCCTGTGTAATTTTTCATTAGTCACCGTGGTATCTCCCCTTCTGTGGCAGGAACCCACAAGCCAGCTTTTTATCATATGGAAGCATGACTTGAAAGTGAGGAATTCTAAGAATAAACTGGTAGATAAACACTTACAAATAATCCCAGCAACATCTGCCTTTCCTTGGGCCACCTCGGTGGGTTCAAAGTCCTTACTTTCACCCTGACTTTGTTCCACGTTGAGTAGGCTTTGTATCTGCTTGCCCCTGCCAGAATCCTTCCCTTTCTCTACCCCTTTTGAATTTCTACAGCTTTTCTCTGCTTGAGTTTAATCTTTTGTTTTCTTTTAATCTGCAACTTAATTATCCCCCATGTAGTATTTCCTTAATTTGAGCTCTGAGCACCTGTTCGCGTGTGGCTTCCTTTATTCACAGCAGATGATGCTTGTGGTTCTGTGAGGGTCACGAGGCTGAGTGTGGCCCGGGGCACCTGCGAGCAGGGTACAACACACCCACCCTCTGCTCTGCCACCGTGGGTCCCCAGCTCCCCTGGATCTTAATGCCTTTTCCTGGCTCTCTTTGGTCATTCACAAGCCAGAGTGAAGGAGAACCGCTTCATCAGATGGGCAGCTAGAGATACATGGCAGCGTATTTCTTTTCAGATTCATTCAAGGCACCTCTGAAAAGTATGTAACCCTCACTCCCTGCATCCCCGACTTCAGGCACAGAATAAACATTTGGGACACGTCTCAGTCCTGGCTCTGCTGTTTAGCTGTCTGCCGTCCTCAGGCAGCCGCTGCGGGCCTCTGCACCTCGGCTTCCTCACGTGTAAAATAAGAGGGTTGGACAAGATGATTATCCAAGTCCTTTTCAGATCTAAAATTCACTCTTAGATTTGTCAGATTTAAACTTGTTCTTCCGAACTCATGTCAAGTATAAAAATATGTATGCTTGTCCTGCAGATTCATTATATTCTACTTGGCATCTTCTCCCCAAGTGAAGATTTGCTCATTTACTTTGCTAAATGTGGGTGTTTGTGTATACATGTCTTCAGTAGCTCTGAGCAAATGAAAGATTTCCGCTCTCTGAAATGTCTGAAAGAACGGCACTGCAGCACCATGAGCCGACAAAATGGCAGCCCTCTCCTCCGATATTTACAACCAGGTTCCTTTCATTGAGTCTGTTTTTCATATTAGTTATGAATGACCACTTCCAGTAAACACATATACTTAATACTCCACAGCTTAAGTATCATGAGCATAAACTTAACATTTCACCCACAGATTTCCTAGCGTACCATGCATATCTAGAGCCCCGAAAAGGTTAAAAGGCAATGGTGGGTCTGGGGGGCGGGGGTTGGGGGGGAAACAGCTTGTCTAAACAAGGTTCCTGTGTAAAAGAAAGTGGTGGCTCAGGCTTACCCTTGGGGACGTCATGTCACTTCCCCAGGAAACTCAGTGATAAGTATTTTAAATCACCAGAGACGGTGTTGATAGTCTCTTCAGAAGGTAAATGTATGTCAAGCATAGGGAACTAACTGGGAAGTACTTGGAGGGTTGTTACCCTGCTTCTAGAAGGCAGCTTGCAACAGAGACTAGCACGTCACTGGACAAAGCCAATCTCCACCAAGCACAGACCCTGTCCAGGGTCCAGGCACTGGCAGGCACTTCCCATGCATGGTCCCAGCTCGTCCTCCCAGCAATGATCCCACCCAGGCATGCTCTGCCCGTGGTCCACAGGGTTTGAGCTGGGAAGGTGGCATGTGGGACCTGTCAGAGCAACTTGGCTTTGCAGTGTTGTAACAGATGCTCTGTAGTCAGGGAAACTGAGGTAAAATCTATTGTGCTAGCATGAGCAAGAGGTGGTTAGCATCTAACCTGTGGCAAGCTGATTGGCTTTGTATTTTTTTTTAAGGTTAGAGAGATTTGGGCACATGTTTTATATAAACTTTTTTCCACATGGATTTATTATTATTATTTGGAGGCATTGCTCTTTAATTCTAAAGCCAATATGTTGCCCTCCTCTGCAAAAAAAAAAAAAAGGAAATGCTCATCCATGTTCCATGTCACCGTTTTGTATTCATCCCCCTCTGGAATAAGCTTCACCTGGACTTAAATGGCAAGTGCCTGTTTTCCTTGGTGTCCATGGAAAATAATAATCCAAAGAATGCCACATTGTAAGGTGAAAACATTAATCTCAATATTTTTGTACTTTAGAAGAAAGTTGAAGAGAAAGAGAGAGATCAAATAATTTATAACAATGCTTATGTGGGAAATAAAGCATACAGTGTCTGTTTGGGAAATACATTTGCTTATTTCCACATAGCCTTTGTAATATTCTCTCCGTCCTTTTACCTGTACTTTGATTATAGAAATCAAAGGAACATATGAACTAATAAAAATTTGAATAGCCAAGAATTTGTAATATGAGAAATTGTTAGTTTCACTTTAAATACTTTTTGCCCTACCCAAAATAGAAAATGCTGGTCCCAAGTTGTGCTAATTGGTGTTTCTCTCTGCAGCTTTGTGTGATGTGGTCAGTGAGCAAGCGCATGACTTTACCACGAAGCAGATGCTATGGTCTCCATAATAATATGTTCCCTCTGAGCAAGTCCTGCTTCTTAGGTCATTACCTGTGGTGCTCAGATGGAACCAAGATGGATTTGCACACCCTGAAAGAATGTAGGGTGGGAAAAACTCCTTCAATTCTCACCTGAGTTTTTTTTTTAATCTCCAACAGAATAATCCAGTCCTAGCACCTCCAAGCCTAAGCAAGATGATCCAGATGGCTGGGGAGATTGCAGATGGCATGGCGTACCTCAACGCCAACAAGTTTGTCCACAGAGACCTTGCTGCCCGGAACTGCATGGTGGCCGAAGATTTCACGGTCAAAATCGGAGGTGTGTTCTTAGCTTTCCAGATCTGAGCAAGAACTCAACTCACACGTTTCAGGGACTGAGTTGGCATTAGCCTACCTGTGAAGAGGTTTTCCAGTGCATCCCATGAGTACAGAGTCTTGCTCTTGGGAATAACGTGGCTATCTCCAGTTGATAGTCAATCACAGACCTGGCTGGGTTGGCTCAAATCCCGATAGCACATGTGGGCACAGTGAAACAAGTAGTGGGCAAGGATGGGCTGAGGCCATGGTCCCTGAGATAGCCTCTCCCAGCACTTGAGGCATTTCTTGGCAGAACAGTTCTAAGCATTGGTTACAGAAATAATTGAGGCAACATCCTCAGGTTATTTTGACCTGGGAATAAAAGTTGCCATCTAAACTACCAATATTCCCCCAATATTCCCAGCTTGTAAGGAGCTTTGTCTTCCCAGTGGTCCATGGAGTTTTCTAAGAGGTGAGGTCCCCTAACAGTGAAGGCACCTACACAGAGCAAGAGCAGTGACAGGGACGTGGCAATCCCTGTGACAGGGAGGTGGCAGTCCTTTATTGGGGTTCACACCCAAGTTGCTCAACCTCTAAACTCTTGACCTGTTATAATACTTAGCTGACCAACCTGCTGGTTAGACCTCTTATTGCCACCACCCACTCAAATACCAAAAAGAAAAAGGTTGGATTGCATTTCTGGCGCTAGTTAGAAATTCATTTCAGCCTTTAGGTTTGGACTTTGCTTTGATCTCTTAATCCTGATTAAAGAAAAACAGAACAAAAACCACATACAACCTCAGGGCTGCTCAGGAAAACACCTGCTCTTACCAGAACCCTTATCTTCCTACTATGAGATGATGATGGTTCAGAAAAACATCAAATATTTATCCTGAGAAACTGTAGGGGACACTTTACATCCAAAATCTATTTAAAATTAACCTCTTTGACTTTGCTGACTTTCCCAACACATAAAAACAGACACAGAGAGTTAGACAAAATGAGGGGGCAGGGAATATGTCCCGAACGAAAGAACGGGACAGAATCACAGCAACAGAGCTAAACAAATCAGAGATGAGCAATATGCCTGATAGAGAATTCAAAGTAATCATCATAAAGATATTCACTGGACTTGAGAAGAGTGGAGGATCTCATTTGAGACCTTCAACAAAGTGATACAAAATATACCAAAGAAGCAATCAGAGATGAAGAACTCAATAACTGAAATTAAAAATACACTAGAGAGAATAAGAAGTAGAGGAGGCAGAAGAACAGATCAATGAGCTGGAAGAGAGAGTAATGGAAAGCAACCAAATGGAACAGGAAAAAGGATAGGTTAAAGGAAGTTAGAGGATAGGTTAAAGGAAGTCAGCGACACCATCAAACATAGTAACACTCACATTATAGGGATTCCAGAAGGAGAAGAGAAAATTTATTTGAAGAAATAATAGCTGAAAACTTCCCCAAACTGGGGAAGGAAATAGACTGAGGAAGCAGAGAGAGCCCCCAGCAAAATCAACCCAAGGAGGTCCATGACAAGATACATAATATTAAAATGGCTAAAAGTAGTGATAAAGAGAACTTTAAAAGCAGCAAGACAAAAAGAAAACAGTTACATACAAGGGAAACCCCGTAAAGCTATAAGCTGATTTTTCAGCAGAAACTTTGCAGGCCTGAAAGGAATGGCATGATATATTCAAAGTACAGGAAAAATAATAATAAGGTAAAATGAAACTAACCTCTTTGTCTAGTTCTTGAGCTGTCTATTCTGGAAATGCTCACCTTTCCTTAGCAATAATTTTTTTCTTTAGCAATGATTTTGAATGAACTATTTTAGCCCTTTAGTTGTGAACAATGAGTATCCCCTCTAGAATAGTTATCAAATGAGGGGTGATTTTTCATTTGTAGGAGACAGAGGTGATGAATGGAACCATATCATAGAGTAAACATCCCTTAGTCATCAGAATTACTCAGGAGCCACCAGTGGTCCCTGAATTTGGCCCTTTGAAGCATCCACACATCTGGTGCCCCTTGAAGCCCAAGAGGCTGTCATGCTCCAGGGTTTCCAAGGAAGAGCCTACCTGGCTGCTGTCTGCGCTTTCTTTGTGCTTCCTGCTCACTTCCCCCTTCCCTTTCCATTCCCCTCCCTTTTTCATGGGGACTCCGATTGTTCCCACAGGGATGCTAACCAGTTCCCCTTCCCCAGTACTAGGGAACCGGGAAGGCCTGAGCTTAAATCCTGGTTCTGCCAATAACAGATAAGACTAGGGCCAAGTGCCTTAAGTTCTGTGAGCCTCAGTTTCTGTCCCTCTGAAATGGGCATGCTGATGCAGCAGACCCATGAGATGGTGGGAAGAAGTGGGTGCAGGGAAGCTCTAAGCGCATGGCTGGCATGGGGCTGGTCCTCAGCAGATATTTGGTTCCTCCGGCCGTCGGCATCGTGCTTCCTACCCTCTTTCCGGCACATGCAGGAGCCTGGTTCGTGCTATTCTCTTCCTGGTTTCACATCACGGTGGGAGAGCTATTGTTGTGTGACTTGCCATTTGAAGTCCCAAGTCAGCAAGGACCATATTTACCGTTTAACCAGGTGGCACATTTATAGTGCCATTTTCTTTGTACTTGTGGTTTTTCTCCCTAAAATTTGAAATTTTTCTTTTGTGTTAAGAAATAGCTTGTGTTCTTTTTCTGGGATTTCCTTTTTTTTTTTTTTTTTTTTTTTTGGTCCTTTTTGTGCAAGTAAAGGCAAGTCTTCTCATTTGCATGTCACTGGATTAATTCTGAGATAAGACTTCAACATTTCATTTTTATTCTTCACTAGGGTTCAAAAACCCTGTTTTTCCTATGCCCAGTATCTCATGGATTACAAACATGACAGGTAATTTTACCAGAGGCAGTTTGATGGCCCTCAGCTCAGTACAAGTAAATTGTGTTGGTTAACGTCCAAGGAACTTTATTCCCTATGTTTGCTTTGTAGCCTTACCGCTTTGTGGCACAGTTAGAGACATGAATGAACATTTTAGAAAGGAGAGCAGCCCTTTCTCCTGGGAAGGCGAACAGAAGAGTCCCTGTAAGAAAAGGTTGTATGATTGAGTGGAAAATCAAAATCTGACAAAGAAGCAATAATTTAGGATTATAAAGCAAGCCTGCCATCAAACGTAATTATGTGACATCTTCTAGAGACATGGAAAATGGAAGAAATTTTCAAAAACGAGTGGGAGTATTATGATGAAAAACATTATTGAGTAATAGCTCCAGGGGCCTAGTAAATAGCATCTCCTAGGCATCTTACTGGGTACTTTTTTTTCCCCGTGAATTTGTACTTTCAATATTTTCCCCCATATTAAGCAGCAAAACTATTTTATTTCCTCTGGCAGTGGGGCAGTGCTACCGAGTAAATAAGAGTCAACATGCCCTTGTTTATTTCACCAGGTTTTAAAACCACATATAAGTACCTTTGGTCTACACAGTACATATTTTCTTGATAAACTGTAAGACTTGATAATGTGTAACTGCTTCTCATTTTAAATGAATAAAGAAATTAACTATTTATTTATTTATTTGGAATTAACTTTTTTAAAAAGATTATTAGAGAGCAGGGGGAGGGGCAAAGGGAGAGGGAGAGAAAGAATCTCAAGCACACTCCCCGCTGAGCACGGAGCCGAACTCGGGGCTCGATCTCACGACCGTGAGATCATGACCTGAGCCGAAATCAAGAGTCGGACGCTTAACCGACTAAGCCACCCAGGCTCCTCTGGAATTAGCTTTTTTAAAGAGTCAAATTATAAACATTTGAAAGCCGAGATTTTTTGGTATTTCTTTGTCATGTGGTTAATCAGTTATCCCTTACTGATTCTGCCTCATACAACTGCAAACACTGAGGTCCAGCCTCCTTAAAGTGCGGCTCCCCCTTGGATGTGGTTGAAGGGCCCTCCCCTGCAGCAGGGACGGGACATCTTTGCTTCTGCCCTGAGAGCTGCTCAGAGTACGTCACTCTGGCGCCTTCTCTCCACCTTACAGATTTCGGTATGACGAGAGACATCTACGAGACAGACTATTACCGGAAAGGAGGAAAGGGGTTGCTGCCTGTGCGCTGGATGTCCCCCGAGTCTCTCAAGGATGGAGTCTTCACTACTCACTCCGACGTCTGGTATGAGAGACTTTTCCTGTACCACAAGCCCGGAGCCCTCCAGCTTCCACAGATCCCATTGGCTCAGTCTCAAGGGCTTTATTTTCCTCCTGTTTTCTGTTCACTCTTACCCCATTTCCAGCTTCGGCTAATAAATGTTACGTGGGCCACATTGCTGCGTTGTTTAAGGGTTCCTGTTGTGGGCAGGCTAGCTGAGGGCATTTGTGGGATCTAAAGAATTTATAGGGCCAACATTTCTTTCGATCCTTAGCTGCTCACTAAGCGGCCAGGAGCCCTGGAGACGGCACCAGGAGTCCGAGAACTTCACCTCTCCCCTGCCTGCCTGCTCTCATTTTCTCTTTCCCAACAGCCACTCTGTGTGTGCGCTGCTGCCTTACCTAATTAAAACTTCAGATTGCAGACGTTACTTTATTTAGACCCAAAGCTCACGAGTCCGGATGTGTTTTCTTGTTGGTCCCATCTGCTGTCTGTCCTTTTTCCGTGGGCACCATCATCGTTGACCCAGGGATGGTATGGAAAGCAAAATGTCTCCCTTAATAATAAATGTATCTTGGTATCGAAAGCTTACCAGCTGAGGAGTGCAGAGGACTCTCAGTAGTACTGTTTATTGTGATTCATCAGCAACATTGTAGAGAGGAGGTCAGGCTCTAAAATACAACTGAGGTCCTTGGCAGGCCGAGGTCCTGGCACATCTACCTTCTAGCGCGTCAGCTAGTTTCTTGGCTGTCCTCTCAGGAGGTCCCATTGCTGATGTGTTACAGAAATGGTAGTTGTTTACTCCAAATGCCTGGATGACCACATAGAGGAGCTATTTAAATAGTGACCGACATCGTCTTTTTTTATAACCTCGTGAACCTTTCACAGTTTGAGGGCCTTGGATCTTTGAAGACAGGTGCAAATTGGAAATAGCATTTGAATATGACCCGGCAAAGCGCGATTGCCTCTCGAGTTCACGTAGGAGACCTGTTTTGCAATCAGCCTGTCCAAGATACTTATCTCTTTGCTGTCAAGTCAAAGTGCTCACCATCATTTTTAGATGTAGAGATGATGGGGAGAGGACAGGCCTGGGTCTGTTCATGCATCTGATTATTCTAGCCTCCATGCCTCCAAAAGCTCCAAGGTCAGCTTACAGTGTGATAAAATAGAAAAAACTGTGAGAGTCAGGGAAAACAAGGGGAAGAATAGGAAGATAAAACTAGAGTTATTAATATCTCCGGGCTAATTTTGCCCAAAGTCTGGTTAGCAACGATTGCGACAAGCAGCAACGAAGGGACATATAGGGTGTTCGATGCCAGTGTTCTCCCACTTGATGGCATAGATGTTATGAACCAATAATATATTTATATAAACAAGAGTGAGTATTTGGTATTCATTCCATTCAGTGTCCAGGCATTGAGTACTTTAGGTTTTTGTTTTTTTAACACAGCCTTTGAGGGTAACACAGGTAGGTAGGGTAGGCCGGCCAGGACGTTGGTGAATATGGAAGGTTTCTCAGTTGCCTAGAATTTAAAGCTTTCCCTGTCAGAGGAATGGAAATCATTTTTTTAAAGGTTTTTCTTTTTTTTTTTTTTTTTTTTTTAAGATTTTATTTATTTGACAGAGAGAGTGAGTGAGCACAAGCAGGGCGAGCAGCAGAGGGAGAGGGAGAAGCAGACTCCCCGCTGAGCAGGGAGCCCCATGCGGGGCTCGATCCCAGGACCCTGGGATCATGACCTGAGCCAGAGGCAGACACTTAGCTGACTAAGCCACCCAGGTGCCCCAGTCATTTTAGAATATGTTCAATAGCATAGTCATTCCTAAACAGTTGAAAATCTAGAAAGAGAGACAAAGAATTTTATTTGACTTTGTAAAGGAGACCCAGAATCTCAGGTTTGGGGGGTATCCCTGTGGTCACGTCCAGCCCCCAGGTCCCATCCACGGCACCTTTGACAGCTAGTTGTTGAGCTTCTGCTCACGTCTCTAGGGACTGCTTACTCCCTCCCTCACAAAAACAGACCACCCTACTTCTTAAGACATCCTTGTTCTTTGCTGGTCTTGCTCCTATCATGCCTACGTCGGTCTCTTGGTGATACCCGCTGACCCTTCTCTGTGGCACAGTGCACACCCTGCTCTGGTTTTGATAAGATGGGCCTTGGAGTCACAAGGAAGTGGTCTCTTTTCTCTAGTTTGGACATTTCCACATTTTTCTGCGGCCCTTTGAGATTTTATTCCCAGGCGCTTGGACACTGTGTTGGCTCCTTCTACAGCTCCTCTATAGCGCTGTATCCCAGCCTCTGGGTTAGAAGACACGAGTGTGTTCCCTTCCTGGGCATCTGGGTCAACCTACAACAGTCTTCATATCTTGACTCACTAAGGTTTCCAAACCGCCACAAATATCCAGGGTTGGTTGCACGCACTTACAATCATTTGCTTCTTTAGTGGCTAATGAATGAGAGCGGGGAACGTGGGTCTCTCTGTAGGTCTTGAGTTGCTGGCGGGTGGGACACTGACCCGATCCCGTCTTGGTGTGCTGAGGCGTAGTTGCTGACCCCAGGCAGCCCTGGCACTGACCTGTGAGATTCACAGCAAGTTGTCCCTTCTCTGGGGGAGAACAGTGCTCGTAATGAGAAAAGGCGTCACACAAAGGCATTTGTCCAGTGTTTCAGGAAGAAATGTGTCCACGAAATTCATGACTTGGTTTTATATGATGGCATTAATACCAGTGCCACATGGCAAATTACCCGCTTTGAAAAACACATGGGTTTTGCCTATTTCTGATTGGCTGTGTGGCCTTGGTCAAGCCATGGGACATCCCTGGGCTTTGGCTGCTGCATCTGTGAGGTGAGGGGTGAGGTGTGTTTAGGAATGTCTACACGCCCTACGGGGTCTGCAGGAGCTTGATCGGTGTTTAAACGGCCCCTGTGACAAGTGGTGATGCCCCGGGGCCATCTTGGTGTTGGGTAGAGTTGGTTCGGCCTCCGTCCATTAGACTCCATACAGCTGGCCACGTCCCGTGAAGGATGACCAGACTCCAGCATTAAGTGGCCCTCACTGACAAGCGACACGGACGTCACACAAGAGTCACTCCAGGGAAGGCATCTGGGGGGAGCCGGGCCTCTTACCTGCTGTGTTATTTCACGGGTGTGATCGCAAGGACCTGGGGAGGCTCAGGACATGCTCGGCGTGTGCAAGAACAAGGTGACTAGAGACACACTCCCTGTCCTTGAGGGGTGAAGTCTTAGGGGAAGAGGAAGTGATCCTGACAGGCTAGAGTCACAGAAGCCTGGCCAGAAGAGATGGGGTCATAGGGCACCCTAAAATATGCATTGTCACCGATGGGGACATGAGGGTGCGGGTTTCAGGCAGCGGGAATGTTGCGGGGTGGGCGGGGAGCCCTGGCAGCAGGACTGGGCTCGCTGCCTGTGGAGGCCAGCGGGACTCCCTTGAGGGAATTAGGGTAGAGAGAGACCAAGTAAGGCCTCAGACCAACGTTGTGTTAGGGGCTTGGACCTGATCCTTCAGGTTCTACAAAGACGCGTAAAGCTTCTGAAGGAAGCGTGACATAGGAGCGTGACCTGGCACTGTGTTTTAAGATGTTCACGTTTGGGGCGCCTGGGTGGCTCAGTCGGGACACTGCTTTCTGCCTTCGGCTCAGGTCGTGATCCCAGGGTCCTGGGATCAAGCCCCGCGTCGGGCTCCCCGCTTGGCGGGAAACCTGCTTCTCCCTCTCCCTCTGCCCCTGCTTGTGCTCTCTCTCTCGCTGTCTCTCTCTGTCGAATAAATAAATAAAAATCTTAAAAAAATAAAATAAAATAAGATGTTCACGTTAGCTGGAGAGGAAGGCAGTGGAGTCAGGTGCCGGCGCCCAAACCGGGGGTGCTGTCGGCCCGGCGAGGGGGACCACGGGCGCGGTGCTGGGCCCCGATGAGGCCGGGGGATGGAAGACCTGGGGTGGACTGCTCAAGTGGGGCCAGAAGAGCAGGGCTGCGGGACAGGCTTGAGGTCGCGACACGGGAAGTTCCCGGTAGCCAAGGGACCGGGAGCTTGAGGCCGAGCAGCCGTGGCAGAAAGGGTCGCTGAGGGCGCCGGTGAGCGAGGCCGGGCTGCCGCAGCCTGTGCGAGGTGCGTGGCTCCGCGAGGGAGCCCTGCTCTCAGGTGACCCCTCGGGCGAGGCCCGCAGCCAGTAAAAACAGCAAGCTTGTCGTTTCCTGGGCTGTCCTGCCTAGCCGAGGGGACGGTGGGGAGCCGTAGCCCCGCGGGACGTGTCCCCACCCCACCCCCCGCCGAAGCTGATGGAGAAGCTGGCTGCCCTGAGCCCCAGCCTCTGAACGCCGCACCGAGGCCTCTGGGTCTTTGGCTTTTCTAGATCTCTTGTGCAATACTGAAGACTGTTTCTTGGTCACTGGAAATTAAAAAGGATCTTGGCTGGGTCAGTCCTCTGCTAAGATTCTATATTTGTGTCTCACATCTGCTCTTAGTACCAATTTGCACAGAAACCTTTTGTTCACGGCAAAGGAGCTATAGCTGAGGCAGTGAATAGAACATTCTGGTACAGACTCGGAGGCCCTCCTGGCTCAGGCTCCCGGCCAGGATCCCGAGAGCTCTCCGTGGGAAGCGCCGGGCCCCAGAATGTTTGGTGTGGCTCTGCCCGCGCCCCTGGCCTTGCATGGTCCCGTCGGAAGCCCCTTGGGCCGTTGGCTGCTGACGAGCCTGCTTTATTCTGCCCAAATGAACCGAATGTAACGGCAAATAGGCCGAGGAAAATGTGTACAAGATGGCAGCGCGTGGTGGGAAGGCACCTTTATTTTGCAGATTACAGCATCGCCTTTTTCAGCATTATCTACCTGAACTTTCTGTGTGCGTGTATATGTATTTTCATTTGTCTTCCAGTAGTCGGATCTTCTAAAGCAACAGGCAAAACTGCATGCTTGGCAGAATCGCTCACTGCTCCCCTTGCTGAACTGACTCCTCAGCCCCTTTGCCCCTGGGCTAAACTCTGCTTAAGGACGCCTGGTGGCCTGTGAGCCCCATAACCAGCCAGTACTGCCCTCCTCGCCGCCGCCCCCCACCCTGAGACTGAGCCCTCCATAGGCCAGCCGCAACCCCAGCCCCCGTGGGGCTTCTCTCCCCACCGACCCCACCGGACCTGAGGGATCCCCGGTGAGCTTTCCAGCACTGCAGACCAATGAAATGAGAACTGTGGTCCGGGACCCCAGGCTTCGGTGTGTTTTAAAAACTCACCGGGAGACTCTGCTCCGCAGGCAGCACTGAGAGCTCCTTGCGTACAAGTTTGCACAACGGGGGAGTGTGTTGACGGGCTCGGCTGCGGCAGGCCGCGTGCGGGCACGCTACACCAGGGGCCCGGCAGGGCCTGGGGATCTGCCTTTGATGACAGGCTAGAGTGCCTGCCGGCGGCCTCGCTGGGGCCCTCAACTCAGCTTGTCCGGCCTTCACGTGAGCGCACAGGTGCTTCCTAGCCCTTCGGGGACCCGGCAAATCCCCTCCACCCCGGCTTCTTCCTCCACCGTGCCCGGGGGCTGCGTCTCCTGCGCAGGGAACGTGAGCGGCAACCGCGGAAGACGGTGCCGGGCACGCTGCAGGACGCGCTCGGCTGCCGCTCGGCGGACCGTCGCTCGGCACCCGGGGTCTGCCCTCGGCTTTCTGAGCCCTCACGTTGTCCCCTGTGTCCCGTAGGTCCTTCGGCGTCGTGCTCTGGGAGATCGCCACGCTGGCCGAGCAGCCCTACCAGGGCTTGTCCAACGAGCAGGTCCTTCGCTTCGTTATGGAGGGCGGCCTTCTGGACAAGCCGGACAACTGCCCCGACATGCTGTATGTACCTCCTGGGCCCCGGCCGCCCCCCTTCCCAGTTCCCTGATCAGTGACCCCCGGGGGGGGTGGTGAGGGGTTCTGAGAGCCAGTCTCTTGGGCCCCGCAGGTGCCGTGAAGGCCAGGGGGGCGTTTAGAAGAGGGTCATCCTGATGGCAGGAACCCGTGCCTTCGTGGAGCTGCCTCAGTTTCACCCCGTCTCCCTTATGCTTCTGGTTCCGATGTAATGGCTGGCACTGAGCGCGATGGTGGCCCGCGCACGCCGCCGCCACAGGGGCTCCCTCGGGTTTCTTCCCCGCTGAGTGCTGACGAAAGTCCTAAGCCGTGAAAGCCACATGCTCTCCGGAGCTTCATCCAGTGACCCATGGGGCACCTGGCTCGAGGTTCAGCTGACCGCCCTGCAGACTTTGGGCTTTGGGCACTGGCAGATTGGCACTGGCACTTCTTTTTAACAAAATCATTCAGCGTCGTGTTCCTGAGATTTGTCCGTTAAGGGCAGAGCGTCCATGATGCGTCCTGGGCCTCACTGCTCGGTGTTCTTAGGATCCCTCTGTTGGCGGGGGTCAGAGCTGCGGAAGGCTAGAGGGCCGCGTTGTCTGTGCACAGGAGGAACAAGTCAGAGGAGGGTGTGAAGGTGTTCTGTGGCTGGGTCGTCGGGGGCAGGACAAGGACCGGGACAGGTAGGCGGCGGTGCACTTGGTTTCCACAGGCATGTTAAGGTGGGGCTCAGAGGTTCTTCTGGATCCCAGTGGGTGGAAGGGAGGCTACCACTACTAGTACCTCAGGACCAATTCTGGAATTTTCCAGAAGTGCTTTTCAGGACATGTTTGGATCCCAAAGGAATGGTCGGGCTGTCTCTGTGTCTAAGACCCCTCGATCTGCCTCAAGGGAGCACTGCCTCAGGCTGGGGCCTCAGAGCGGCGGCATGGTTTGCAAATACGAGTCAGATACCATGTCAGCTGGATACCAGGGAAACTGGCCTCAACAGTCATGAAAGCTTCACTCGTTTGAATCTCTCACCGGTTTCCTTGGGTCAGGAATCCAGACACAGGTGTGCTGGCCCCTCTGCTCAGTCTCACCAGACTGAAATCAGATGTAGGCTGCGGCTGCCATCACCCGAGGCGGTGGGCCTCCCTCTTCCACGCCCTTCAGGTTGTCCGCAGGACTCAGCCCTGTGGCTGTGGGACTGGGGTCCTTCCAGAGAGCGGGTCTTCTCCCACCAGAGCAGCTTCCTTCTTCAGAGCCAGCAAGAGCATCTCTCTGTTGCTTTTACCTTTTGTTTTACCCGATTAAGCCACATCTACCGCCAGATAATCTCCCTTTTGGTTAACTCAGAGTCCACGGATGAGAAAACTGAAATCCTGTCATCTTCCTTAGTCCAACTCACATTCAGGTGAGGAGTTGCATGATGATGCATTTACACCAGGGGCAGGAATCTTGGGGAGCATCTTAGGGTCTGGCTGCCACAGCTCGCGAAGCAGAAACCATTGACTGTCAACAAACCACGGTTTTGTGGTTTTTTCTGAAGGACTTGGTTGCTACCAAGACGGAACCTCCCCAGCTCCATGTAGACATGGGAGGCCTTGTTCCCATGGCCCTGACTGCGCAGCTGCAGGGCCCGCGGGCTGGGGGAGACTCGGTGTAGCACCCCTGTGCTGCGGAGTACATTAGCTGGGCCCTATGCCCTGTAACTGCTGCTTCTGAATGTTTGTTCAGCTGAAGCCTGTTCTATCCCACGGACAGTTTGCACGGAATTAAGAAAGAGGACCCACGATTGCCATAGGGAAAGCAGCATCCCTGCATCTGCGTGCGTGCGTGTGTGTGTGTGTGTGTGTGTGTGTGTGTGTGTGTGTGTGTGTTGGGGGCAGGGGAACCCACTGATCATCTGAGCATGGGCCTAGAGTAGGAAATTTGCATGGTCCTAGACATGGGGCACAGAGTAGGCCCACCAGTGACAGGAGGCTCTACTTCTCAGAGGGCAGTGCATATGGCGGGGGCTGGGGGGGTGGTGGTGGCCGAGACAGGGTGGGAGGTCCCTCGAGAACCTTCCCAATTAGCGTCTTCAGACTTCAGGACCCAAAGTTAGAAGAGACTCAAAAGGGCACTTAGTTTAAAAGGAAAAAAAAAAAGTCACTTAGTGCATTTTCTTGCCTACTGTGGAAACGCTCCCTCTCCCGACCTGTACCAGTTTTTTACTGCAGTACAACATCATCCCAAACCTAACAGTTTAAAACAACAATAAGCATTTGCCATCCCACGGAGTTCCGAAGGCCGGGAAGCCAGGAGCGGCTTGGCTGAACGGCTCGGGCTCCGAGTCTCTCGGCCAGGGCTGCAGTCAGCAGAAGGCTTGACTGGGGCTGGGACCCACTCCCAGGGTGTGGGACCCACTCCCAGGGTGGCGCACCCGTGCGGCCAAGTGCCAGGCAGCGGGCTTCTCCTCGAGCAGGGCTCAGCAGACGCTTCCTCTAGAAGGGCAGAGAGGAAGTATTTTCGGCTCCAGGGGCCCGTACGGTCCCAAAGACAGCCACTCACCTCTGTCATCGCGCCAAAGCAATCACAGATACCACGTGATCGAGCCATGGCTGTGCCCCCGCACAACTTGATTTGGGGATACTGAAGTTTGAATTTCCCATAATTTTCACGTCACAAAATATTATTCTTATTTTGATTTATTTTTTCCAACCACTCTTAAATATAGAAACTGTTCTTAGCTCCTAGGGCTTACAAAATCGGCCCGGAGGCTAGATCTGGGCCGTGGGCGCCTGTAGGTTGCCCACCCTGCCCAAGAGCAAGTGATTCCAGGGCAGAGCAGAAGCCACAGTGGCCGTTATGGCCTCACCCCAGGGGGCAGCCCTCCGTGACGTGGTTGCTTACAGCGGGCATGCGTACCAGGAGGTGGGGGTCCCTGGGGGTTGGCTTCCACAGCCCACTGACTCCCAGTTTCCCTCACAGGTACTGTTCTCTCTGAACAGTGTGGTCACTGTATCCTTGTCAGCCCATTAGAAGAAAAATCTTCCTTCAGAGCAGAAATCTAAGTAATGGAGTATGAGGAGTGATGCCCACTGAATGTGCATCCAAGTGTCTGGTGCGGAACAGAGGCGGTGGCTAGAACCCGTGGTGTGGCAAGCTTAGAGACAGTCCGAGAAAGCAGGTGTGCGTTTCGTTCACGTGGTTTGGGGGTGGTGGGAGGAGAGGTATTGTTTTTTGAGCTTTCTCTTTGACTCAGATAAGTGTTGGCCGCTGAGAAACTTGTGGGACTCATGAAGTTGACCTACCTCCTGGTGACTGGAGTTTTGATATTAATTTAATATGCCTGGGAAGCAGCCCACCTGCCGTGGGAAAAGCGGTAAACTTCCTGTTCCCAGCACAGAGTGACCAGGAAACTCACATGGAGAGGTTACCATTGGATATTAAATGTTTAATTCACGAGGCATTTCTGCTTCGCCATCCAGAACCCCTGTGGCAAACTGTTCTCCCTTCTAAGAAAATAACAAAATGGAAGGAGGCGAGTTGGTTGTATGGGGTGGGGAGTGTCTGTGTTGTCCTGAACTCCCTGATGAGCTTAGGTAAAGGAGTGTTCTGGGAGAGGAGTTCTTTTGTTACGTGGGCACTGAAAGAACGGACTCCTGTTTGTCCCAGAGGAGAGGAGAGTCACGGAGCTCTTGGGAGTTGCCCCAAAGCCCTGCTGGGCCTCCAGGTGGGAGAGAGACCAGTTCAGTTGTGTGGCTCCAGAGGTCTGAGCGGACCCCAGCAGGGTAACTCGGGGGCGGGGTGTGCAGTGGCTGCGAGGGGCCCTCAGCTCTGCGCCAGCGTCTTGGCGATGCCCGCAAGCGTGTGAAGTGGGCTCCCCTGGAGTGGCCAGTAGTCCCCATCCCCTCAACGGCGCCGTGCGCTTGGGCTTTAGGGGAAAGGCTCCACGGTCCAAGCCACAGAGAGTCTAGGCTTGCGAGTCTTAACACCGACACTCGGTTTGAATTAATTTAACAAGTGGCATGAGATCAGATTTGACTTGTGGTTCGCTGGTGGTTCCGCATTTTAAATGGATGACAAAGCCCATCTCGCGTCTCTGTACTTACACCACGAATGTCCTTGAGCCCCTCTGGCTCCATGCTGACTGCTGACGCCCCAGAGACAGCTGTAAGGCACAGTCCTAGCTCTCAGAAGCCGGGTAGCAGGGCCGGATTCTACCGCTGCAGGACAGACCTAGAGCAGAGCTGCGCCGGAGTCAGCCCTGGGCCAAGAAGCCCTATGGTCTTCTGTAAAACTTCCAGTGTCACACGTCCAGACCCTTGCCGGGGCCGGTCCTCAGTATACAGCACTCAGGACAGAATTTGAAGTTTTTGGCCCAGAGAGTCACCAACTCATAGATGAGTCTGGAACAGATTCAGTAGACTCTGGTGGGTTTTGCAGTTTTCAAATGCACTTTTTCCTCTTGCTGATTAAAGCTCCCTCCTCGCTGGTGATCCTGTGCTGGTTTTGTGGGAATCGGGTGCTGGAGTAGAATCCAAACAGTCAGGAATGGCTGTCCTCGCCTGGTTAGCCGTGCTGCGACCATGGGCTGTCCCGCGGTACCTGGGCCCTGCGTTTGATCTCGGCCCAAAGACAGAGTGACTTGGGGTGAGGGGTCAGGCAGGCCTGCTGTCTCCCTGCCGGCCCCAGCTGAGAGGAGGCTCAAGAGACGATCCTGGCTGTCCCGGGCTGCCAGGAGGAGGTGGAGGGAGGGGCACACCCAGCCCTTCTGGGCCTTTCTGGAATCTGGTCTTTGTTGCAAGGTGGCCAAGTGGACTGCGCTGCCTCTCACGTCTTGGCTTGTGCTCACAACCTGCGTGCATGCCCAGCAGGGCCAAGAGTAGGGTGGCAATCCGGAGGCCCCTCTGTGTGCAGGATGGGAGGGGGCAGGCCAGTTGTCCCTCTTCCCTCACGCTGCCCCCCGGGGTCACACATGTCTCCCTTAAGCGGCTTCACTGCAGGGCAGGGCAGCAAGCAGCTCCGGTCCATCTCTTCCCTGACCCACCCCCCGGGGGTGAAGGGGCTGCGCAACTCCCCCCTCCCCGGCCCCCACAAGGGGTCATTCGGGAAAGGACAGCTCGGCCTCAGCAGAGCCAACTAGTTGTAAAACATGGGGCTTTTTTAAAGAAGAGCTTTATCAGCCCATAAATCCTTGTAGAGTCTACTGGAAAGTTTTCTTGTGGAGATAGTGTAAACAAGGTCTTGAATCCGACAGAGTGAAAAAGACTTCCTTTTATGGGCAGCCCTGGAAGGGCTGTGACTGGGGCCTCACATGGTCGTTTGTGCTGTCGTCGCTCCAGTCGTTCCCCTGCTGGCTGGTGGCACCCCCTCAGCAGCCCCCCCCCAGGCCGCAGCAGCCCCGAGCCAGGGCCCATGACCCCATCACGTGCTCCTGGCCCCGGCCCCCAGCCCGCCTCTAGTCGGGGACAGGTCGGTCAGCCAGAGAGGAGAGCGCGGCGGAGCCATAGAGAGGGGCCTCGTGTACTGTTTGGTGGGGGGAGCCCTTCTCCCTGGGCAGTAGTGGGAGGTCAGGGAAGGCAGGCTTGTTTGCCATCTGACCCGAGGCAGGAGCTGCCTATCTGTGCAAATCCCCCACGACCCTGACTCGAGGAGAAGAACCGGTCTCCTGGGGGGACCACGGTGGTTCTTGCTGAGGCTGAGAAAATGCCCCTTTCCCTGAGGTAGGTGGTGTTCAGCGCCCAGCCCCGCTCCGCCCTCACTGTTGACACAGACTGTGTCATCTCTTGGGGCTTCCGCTTCTTCACCTACGCAGTGGGCATGTAGTCTCGGGCGCCGGCCTCCCGGCCTCGGGAGGATGAAAGCAGGCCGCACGGGGAAAACCCCGCGCGCCGCCCCGTGTGTTCCGGAGCGCGTTCGGCAGAGGCCGGTCCTGGCCTGCGGCTGGTGGCTGGGCAGGGGGCTGGGTCGGGAGGGGAAAATCCAGTTGGTCTTCACATTTCGTCCAGATATTTTGCTGCCAGAGCACAGGTAGCAGACGTGTTCGATATAGGGCCACACGGCGAATATTTTGGGCTTCTAGGCCAGTCTCTGTTCCAACTACTCAACTAGAAGTTGGCCCCCCTTGAGAACAGCTACAGACCTATGAACAGATGGGCATGGCTGTTCCAATAAAACACGATTTACAAAAACAGGTAGCAACACAGGCCAAAAGTCTCCTGTGCCCACCCTCCCTCAAGGTCACATCGTCTTCCCTCCAGCGACCTGACACCTTTTCCCCCAGGTCTGTGAAGGTAGCTGGCCCCGTTAGCTTAGGAGCTTTCTGTCTGCAGGCCGGTTTCTGTGTCCCACCAGCCTGCCCCCTGCCTTCTTCCCCGGGCCCAGACAGAAGCAAGTGCTCTGTCAGTCTAGTGGTCAGCCCAGAGGCTAGAAGCCAGTTTGGGGTACTCTGTGCTTCCTAAATATGGGGAGTTCCATGTAGCCATTTTTATTGAAAAGCATCTCTTCAGCTAGAAGGGCCACTGGCCAGTCCCTTCTTGGAACCGTGGCCGCCTCCAGCTCTGGGGCCAGCCTGGATGGTTGCTCGGTCACCCTCCTTTCCGCTCCCAAGGTCTACTAAGCTGGGTCTCTCTGCATTGTGGGTTAATCAGAAGCATCCCCTCCTCCCCCGGCCTCCCCGAACTCTTGTCAAAGCACAGGCCCCCCCAGGTCAGCTGGCCACACTACCCCATTCTTTGTCTCCTTCCGGCTCTTGGGGGGCCCCTTCCCATTGCCAGGAAGACTCCCGGTGGTCCACTTGGCTCTGAGGGCTTCGCAGAGGTTCGGGGCCCAAGTGTCATTGCGGTGCAGCTGTCAGACCCAGCGCGGGCGTCACGCTGTGTTCGCTGCCTGCCCTGCCGGCCCCTGCCGCCTTGGTGGGCTCTGGCTGCAGGGCATCACTGGGACTGTCACTCAGTTGGCGGGGCCCCGGGACGACTTGGAAGGCGTGCTCCTGCCGTGTGTTCTGCAGGCCCCGCCGGCCGGCCGCAGCCGCTGGGGCAGGCTCAGAAACAGCAGAGGTGGAATTAAAAGAGCGCTCACCGTCGGGAGAGCTGCGATCCGCCCTAACCCTTATACGGAAACACCAGAGGTTTCCTGCACTCTAATTCCGCAAATAAGGTTCCATCAGTGGCTACAAGAGATGCTTTAAATAGAATGCTGTGTTTTTATCTCTTTTTTAAAGATTCATTTTAGAGAGAGAGTGGGGGGAGGGCCAGAGGGAGAGGGAGAGAAAGAATCTCAAGCAGACTGCCTGCTGAGCGCAGAGCCTGACGCGGGGCTCGATCCCACGACCCTGAGATCGCGGCCTGAGCTGAAGCTGAGTCGGACGCCCCACCGACGGTGCCACCCAAGCGCCCCTGTTTTTATACCTTAGCATTGTCACCATAATACCTGTGATGACAGACGGTGTGTGAACCTGGAGTTGCCCTCCCCGGGAGAGGAGCGCTTAGGTCTTGTCCCGCGGAGGGTCCTGGGCCCCGGGGAAAGCGAAAGCCATGGTGGGACATGAGACGGGAGAAGCTGAGGCCCGTTGGGCCCCCGAGAGAGAAAGACAGAGCGCTCCCGTGTCCACGTGTCGTGGGGAGGCCACAGCGAGTGGCCCGGGAGGCTGCGCGGCCACGGCCACAGCGGGCGGCGGGGCGCATCGCCTGTCTGTCTCCACCCCAGGTTTGAGCTGATGCGCATGTGCTGGCAGTACAACCCCAAGATGAGGCCTGCCTTCCTGGAGATCATCAGCAGCATCAAGGACGAGATGGAGCCCGGCTTCCGGGAGGTCTCCTTCTACTACAGCGAGGAGAACAAGCCGCCCGAGCCCGAGGAGCTGGACCTGGAGCCCGAGAACATGGAGAGCGTCCCCCTGGACCCCTCCGCCTCCTCGTCCTCCCTGCCGCTGCCCGACAGACACTCAGGACACAAGGCCGAGAACGGCCCGGGCCCTGGCGTGCTGGTTCTCCGAGCCAGCTTCGATGAGAGACAGCCTTACGCGCACATGAACGGGGGACGCAAGAACGAGAGGGCCTTGCCCCTGCCCCAGTCTTCGACCTGCTGATCCTTGGCTCCCGATTCCCGTGCAGACAGTAACGTGTGTGCACGCTGGGTGGCGGGGGGTGGGGTGGGGGGGTGGGGGGTTGGGGGGGTGGGAGGGGAGGGAGAGAGTCCGAACAATCTATCCACAGCCTCCTGTACCTCAGTGGATCTTCAGGCCTGCCAATGCTGCCCATGGAAGACAGCTTGTCTGCAGTAAACACATTTGGGGTGTTCCTTTTTCCAATATGCAAGCAGCTTTTTATTTCCCTACCCAAACCCTTAACTGACACGGGCCTTTAAGAACCTTGATGACAACACTTAATAGCAACAGAACACTCGAGAATCGGGTCTCCTCACGCTTTCCCCGTCACTTCTCTCAGACTTGTCTCCCTCCCTTTCTCCTCCCCTCCCTTCCTCCCTCCCTCTCTCCCTCTTCTCTCTCTCACCTTTCTCTTTCTTTCTGCTTCCTAATGGAAAAACCTTTGCCCAAGCCCAGCTGGGACACCCTTTTGATCAGAGTGAGGAACTGGCTGGCCCTCCCTGTGGCCCCACATTGCCCCCATAAACACCTGCCTGTCACCATAGGTCTTTATAAAAACAACAAAAACAAAAACCACGTTGAGACGGAATTTTTTTAACTATCTTTCACCTTTTTAGGGACATAGAAAATGAAAAAGGGCCATCACTCATTCAAGGTTGTTACCATTTTAATGCTGCCAAATTCTGCCAAAACCCTCAACTTCCTCCCTCCTGATCCCGGCACTTTTTTCCTTGTTTCCAGAGGCATGGGGCGAGCATGGTATCTAGTCCCGCCATTTAAGAGCCACGCTGAGGATGCACTCCATCTGATCACCCCTGGTGTTCTTTTCCAGCCTTACGTTCACACAGGTCTAGTTGCTTTTAAGTAGGTTATTATTTGGGGGAAGTGGACAGAATGGGATTTTTCTCTCAGTGGAGACTGGGAGAGGCTGAATCCCCTCTTCCCCAGCCCCACCTGCTAGCCCCCAGGAATTCTGGAGAAAACAGGCCCTGTCGAGAGCCCGGCAGACAGGCTTTGAGGAGCGGTCGTCCACGTGCCAGTCTCCTGTTCCCCCAGCTCGCCCCCCGCCCCCGCTCCCGGCCCCCCAGGACACAGATGGGAAGGGGTTTCCAGGGACTCAGCCCAACTGTTTATGCAGGTTTGCAAGGAAAGAAATTCAAACACCACCACAACAGTAAGAAGAAAAGCAGTAAATGGATTCAAGCATCCTAAGCTTTGTTGACATTTTCTCTGTTACTAGGACTTCTTCATGGGTCTTACAGTTCTATGTTAGACCATGAAACATTTGCATACACATCGTCTTTAATGTCACTTTTATAACTTTTTTACGGTTCAGATATTCACCTATACGTCTGTACAGAAAAAAAAAGCTGCTATTTTTTTTGTCCTTTATCTTTGTGGATTTAATCTATGAAAACCTTCAGGTCTACCCTTCTTCCCTTTCTGCTCACTCCAAGAAACTTCTTATGCTTTGTACTAGCGTGCGTGACTTTCTTCCTCTCTTCCCAGTAACCGATACTTCTATAACATAATTTGCCATGAACTGTTTGATGCCTTTTTATAAATACACCCTCCCCTCCCCGCTCCCCCTGCCCGTTAGTTACGTTCTAACCCGGAGGCTCTGTGGGCACGAGGCTGGCGAGGGCAGCAGGTGGGCACCCCCGGGGGGCAGGCCCTGGCATGCCGGCACCCTGCTCCTCAGCCTGCTCTCACACAGCGCTGGAGTCTGGTACAGTGCAAGACACGATACAAACTCAGGTCAGAAAAAAAGGTTAAATATTTCGCACATCCTTGTTCAGTGTTTATAGTCACCCTTGTTGGAAAGTCTCACCTCCTCTTTCCCTCACCTTTGTTTTGGTTGTGACACACATATATCTATTTTTTTAATTCTTGGGTACAACAGCAGTTTTAACTGCAGAAACTAGGCATTTGGATTACTATTTTTTTTAATGGATATTTAATCCTTCCATCCCATGAGAAACAGCTGCTGAGTCCCAGGGTGCAGCGGAGTGGGGTCCAGTGGGCCCCTCTGTGGCTCCCGCCACCACCCTCCAGACCGACCTACCTGTCTTTAGAACCCGAAAATCCCCAGGCACCTCCTGGTGCTGGCGGGGAGGGGGCCGCAGGGGCAGCCTCTTCGGGGCGGCAGCAAGCCCCCCGCCAGGTCTGCCGGCCCGAGGGCCCCGGTCGGGGCGAGCACCGCTGCGGTGGCCGGGGAGCCCCATGCTCGCTCCCAGGGGACCAGAGCCCTGGCGCTGGCTCGCTTTTCCTTGGCCAGGAATCCAAGTCCTCGGGGCCCGGGGGTCTTGTTTTGTTTAGTTTTTAGCACTTCTCACCAGAGTGATGACAGCACACGAGTTGCTTCTGGGATGGAAATGTTTAAATTATGAGTAAGAACAAAGCTCAAAGATGATGATTGCTAGTTGTGACTGGAGATTAAAGACGAGAAAGCAAGTGCGTAGTGCTTTTCTGCTTGTCGGGAGCTTCAGTCCTACGATTTTCTCAAGCCTCTGTCCCATAGTTTTTTCCCTTAAAAAAAAAAAAATGAGAAAAAAGAAAAAAATTAAGAAGGTATTATATGTAGGAGTTTTCTTTTAATTTATTTTGTGATACCAGTTTCAATCACTGTAGAGAAGCCCCATTATGAATTTAAATACTGAGAAAAGGGTTTTGTGTGTGTGTGTGTGTCTGTGTGTGTGTGTGTAAGACAGGACAGTTTTTGGGTTTTTTTGCTTTTGTTGGTTTGGTTTGGTTTTGGTTTTGGTTTTCAAACATTTATCTACCTCACTCTTATTTTTTATGTGTGTATATATACACAAGAATACATCTCACATTTCTCAGCACCTGACAACATGCCGTCGATACTGGTAACCTCATCCATCCCACAGGCCGCACGCGCCAGGCGAGGCAGGGAGAGGCCAGGCTGTGTCCGGGCTCGAAGCAACACTAATACCCCTCTCCACTCACGTCAGACAGCTTGCCTTTTTCTGAAATGTCTCGTTTTGTGTTGCTTTCGTTCCTCTCCTAACTTGGTTTCCTAAGAGGTCCTGAGGTGTTAGGATTTCCTTCCTCCCGGCCCGGGACGCCCACACTCTGCTGGGAGGCCGCTCGGCTGCCCCCGGGCTGGCTGGCTTTGAAAGGGACTCCGTGCAGCCTGAAGGACAGACTCTGTCATTGGAAGAGCACTTGTTTCCTAGGCTGGGAGGACAGGAAGGACCCGGGGGGGGGGGGGGGCAGGCCGTCAGTCTCTGGGTTAGAGTCCCACCTGGAAAGGTGCGCTGTTTGGGTGTGAGCCGCTGCTCCGGCCTCCGTGGGCCAGGCCTGCCCGAGGCGGGATTGTGCCGTCGCCGCGCTGGGTCAAGTTCAGTGGTGCAGCCACGTCAGCGCTTTTGAGAGCTCGGTCTGCCAGGCCTCCTGCGGGGGAACGCAGAGGTTCCTGACCTGCAGTCCCATTCAGGTTGTAGAGAGGAGACAAGTGTCCCCCCCCCCCCCCCCCCGCCCAGACTGTTCCTCAGCTTCACCCTCATCTCCTCCTCCCCCAGGGGAAAACAGAGACCAAACCTTCGGGCTGGAAAAGGCCGGTGGAGGGCGCCCAGCCTCCTTCCGGGGTGGTGTGTCTCCCACCAGGGCCGCGCCCCCATCCCGCCCTCCCGCTGCTCACAGGGGTGGAGGGCGCATAGCCCGACTCCAGCAGCTGCTCCCCCAGGCCCTGGTGACCCCATCTGGGAAAGGTGCTGGGGGTCTGCCCGAAGTGGGCATGGCTCCTTTCAGTTCCAGCACCGCAGTTAAGCTCAGGAGCGCACTTCCTCCTGCGAGAACACTACCCTCTTTTCCCAAGGCCCCTGGCACCTTAAGGTCACTGAGAAATACTGTTGGATCAGGGTTTTCTTCTTCCACACTGTAGGTGACCCCTTGGAATAGTGGCCGCTCCTCTTTTGCACATACCTACCGGTTTCCACAACTGGATTTCTACAGATCATTCAGCTGGTTATAAGGGTTTTGTTTAAACTGTCCGAGTTGTTGGTGTCCCTTTGTTTTTGTTTTATGTAGGTGGATTTTCTTTAAGTAGAAACAAAACACTAATAGTGTAGCGCCCATCATAACAAATGCTTCAGAAACACTGAAAGAAAAGAAAATTTTGCTTGTGTGATGGTGCAGTCATTTTACTGGACCAAACCACCCACCTTGACTATCCTAAGGCATCATCTATCCACAGTTCTAGCCTAATTTTGTGCTGATTTTCCCACCTCTTCTTGATTTTTTCTCTTTTGTATGCTCCACATAATCTAATCAAGCTGAGTTGTGGCATTTTCCATGCAACCTCCTCCTGAAAGCAGCTCACACTGCTTGAAGTGACGGGAACCACTGAGGCGCATCGTCGATGTGCGCACTAAAACACGAGCACACGGCCCTTCCCTGAGGCAGCAGGAGCTGGTGCGTTCTGGAGACACTGTCGAACTTCAGCTGTGTGAGCCCCAGAGCACCCCAGCTCTCCTTCATGGGATCTCATGACATTTGACACACAATTGGAATGAGCTTCCTCCGCGGAAGACAGAAGACCGTGTTCGTGGCCAGCACTGGCCTCTCCTTCCAGCCTCTTTCTTAGGACTTGGGACAACATTTCGATGGGAGGAAACGTGGCTTGGTAAAATAGAAAAAAAGTGCTTATTGTGGAACCACCCGACAGCAAAATGCTTGGCAGGAGGTGACGTGCTTTGGTTGCGATAACAGATTGACGAGCCAAGCACGATGCCAGACTCTAGGCCGGTTTGTTCCACCGAAGCCTCTCTGTCGGCGGCTCACCCCCATGGGCAGGTGGCTGTGCGTGATGCAGGCTGCTGTCATGGCAAGGTCACACGAGCTCAGATCGGTGAGGAGGCTAGGATGCTCGGTCCCAGGTCCGTGGCTGTCACTGCTGGGTCCCCCTATGGTGGCCGGTGTCAAAGGCAACTCCTTTCCAAAACACAGGCACCCTCCAGTTGGCAGTAATGCTCCACAGCACGCTTTGGCCCATTCCAGCAGTCCCACTAATACATGTAAGGTTTGGGGTTTGTTCTTTTGTTACTGTTACTTCTGTGTTTGTCGGCTGTTTTTTTTTATTTCCTGGGCTAAGCAGCATTGGGAGATACGGACCAGATCCACCCTGTAAGCACCAGTGATGAAAGTCAACCTTTCTTACTCCCCTCTGACTAGTCGGTGGTACAAATGAGAATGTCAAGAGAGGATGTTGTCTAGACTGAACCTCTGTTGCCAGAGATGCTGAAGATACAGACCTTGGACAGGCCAGAGGGTTTCATTTCGGGCCTCCAGCTTAGCTGACTCGTTGATCACTTAGAGAAAAAGCAGACTGGACACTCCTTGACGGTGGGATGATGAGACAGTAGGAAACCACTGTAACCGGGTCATGATGGGAGGCCGAGCAAAGACTGGCGAGCAGAAGGGGAACGGGGCTGGGAAGAAGTGTGGGCCATGTTTTGAACCTGATGGTTTCTGAAGGTATCAGACCACATCAAGGCTCAACAGTCATCCGTGGGCATTTGGTTTCGACCAAGAAACCGAACATCCTCCTTTGGACACTTGTCACAGAGTTCAGTGAAATCGGTCAAGAACGCGAACTGCACCGCACCCGTCAGTTGTCAGTTCTGGGGCATGACTTTAGGGTTTTGTTTTATTTTGTTTATGCAAGAACATAATGATCACTCATCTGTATGTCCACGTTTGTGTGTGTCCACATCTTTCTGGTAAACATTGTTCTAATTAGTCACTCATTAGCGTTTTCAATAGGGCTGTTAAGTCCAGTAGATTACGGGTAGTCAGTTGACGAAGATCTGGTTTACAAGAACTAATTAAATGTTTCATTGCATTTTTGTAAGAACATAGAATAATTTTATAAAATGTTTGTAGTTTATAATTGCCGAAAATAATTTAAAGACACTTTTTTTCTCTGTGTGTGCAAATGTGTGTTTGTGATCCATTTTTTTTAGGACACCTGTTTCCTAGCGAGCTTTACAATATGCCAAAAAAAAAAAAAAAAAGAAAAAAGAAGAAAAAAAAAAGGATTTTTCCCTGACCCAGGCCGTGGTTCACCCTCTTTTCCCCCCAATGCTTTGTGCCCTAGTTTATAACAAAGGAAAGATGATTTAAGAAGTAGTTCTGTATCTTCAGTGTCTTGGTCTTCCAGAACCCTCTGGTTGGGAAGGGGCTCATCCTTGACTGGCCATTTCCCTTGGGAGTGTAGCTACTCTAACAGACTGAAGGAACCTCACTGGCCAAGGACACAGCCGTGGTGTGGCAGCCCAGCGGTGCCCGTGGTGCTGGGGAGCCTCCGGCGGGCTGGGCTGCTCGTCGCTGCTGTCGTGCGCTGCCTGGACAGGGAAGGCCTTGAGGCACAGCTGATGGCTTCACGGTGAGCGCAGCACACAGACTTGTCACACGAACGATGATTCTGGCGCACACGGGCCGTTCGCTTACATGCCTCAGGTCGTGATTCGCGCTTTGTTATAACAAGGAAGAGACCCTATTTATTTTATTTAAGACAGAACACCGAAGACACATTTTTCTAGTCCAAAACCAGTCCTTTTAAGTAAAAACGACACACACACAAAAATGTGTTTCAGTTGGACTCTATTTCCTCTAGCTCCCAATGGATTACTGGCCATGTCTCTACTTCTCCACAGAATCTCCATCAGTAGAAACATCTGGATGTTTTGCACTACATGGGAGAAAGGTCCAGAAACAATTAGGTTTTTTTTGCGTGCAACTGTTCATTCAGATGTGTGGCGTTGCAGAGACACACCCACGGGTGGAATAGATGCTTGGCAAAGACACCTGTCTGCTTTCTAGCCGGTGAGGTTGAGGTGAGAGGTTTGCCAGAGTATGTCTACCTCTGGGACAAAAAAAAAAAAAGAATCAAACCAGAAGGCGCAATGGAATGGATGCATCGCAAATAATGCATTTTCTGAGTTTTCTTGTTTAAAAAAAAAAAAGTTTTTTAAAAAAGTAAAAAAAAAAAAGGTAATAACATGGCCAATTTGTTACATAAAATGACTTTCTGTGTATAAATTATTCCTAAAAATAAATTCCTCT
This sequence comes from Halichoerus grypus, assembly GCF_964656455.1. Taxonomy (NCBI): domain Eukaryota; kingdom Metazoa; phylum Chordata; class Mammalia; order Carnivora; family Phocidae; genus Halichoerus; species Halichoerus grypus. The sequence continues at coordinate 24,521,073 of NC_135719.1, read as the reverse complement.
GTTTATATAAAAAAAATCAGTAGATGAAAAAAATTTCAAAATGTTTTTGTATATTCTGTTGTAAGAATTTATTCCTGTTACTGCGATATACTCTGGGTTCTTTACATTATGAGAAAAAAGAAAAAGAAACTTTGTCTATTTTGAATGGCTGAAGCTAAGGCAACTTTAGTTTCTCTTACTCTGCTTTTTTCTAGTAGTTAAAGTACTACATGGTTTAAGTTAAATAAAAGAATTCTGTATGCATTTTTGGTCTCTGATTTGGTTACCCTCCCTTTCTGGAAGAACCACCACGCTTCTGAGGCAGGGAAGCCGAGCCACGTGTGGCATGTGTGCTCACACGTGTCGCTCCGAGGTGTTCTGTGGAAAGGCTTTGCTTTGCTTTCTGACAGCTGAACCTTCCCAGCACGCAA